>NW_026975359.1:715851-1028464 GCF_030014295.1 Loxodonta africana | reverse complement strand
AATTGGCACCTCCTTTTTGTGAATCACAAAGACCAGTGCTTTATATCAAGCCATTTAGATCTGGGGTATGGAGCAGTGATTTAAAAAAATTAAATTTTATTTTCAGAGATTTTTTCTATTAATTGTTTACATTTATTTTAATTGTATATTCTAAAACCCCTACAAAAAGGCATGAAATAATTGTTTAAATTTTAATTCATATGGGTCAAAATGTATGTTAAACTACCTATCGTCACCTTCACAGTCGTCGTTATGTTTGAGCCAATTGTTGTGGCCACTTGTTACCAAGTATGACCTGCTTCTCCAGGGACTGATCTCTCCTGACAACATGTCCAAAATATGTGAGATGAAGCCTCGCCATTCTTGCTTCTAAGGAATATTCTGGCTGTACTTCTTTCAAGACAGATTTGTTCATTCTTTTGGCAGTCCATGGTATATTCAATATTCTTTGCAAACACCGTAATTCAATGCCTTCAATTTTTCTGTGGTCTTCCTTATTCATTGCCCACCTTTCGTATGCGTATGAGGCGACTGAAAGCACCATGGCTTGAGTCAGGCGCACATTAGTTTTCAAGGTGACATCTGTACTTTTGAACACTTTAAGAGGCCTCTGGCAGCAGATTTGCCCAATGCAATGTGTCGTTTGATTTCTTGACTGCTGCTTCCATGGGTGTTTATTGTGGATCCAAGTAAAAATGAAGCCCTTAATGACGTGAACATTTTCTCCGTTTATCATGATGTTGCTTATTGGTCCAGTTGTTAGGCTGTTAGTCTGTAGTCTTTGATCTTCAGCAGTAAATGCTTTAAGGCCTCTTCACTTTCAGCAAGCAAGATTGTATCATCTGCATATCTCAGGTTATTAATGAGTCTTGCTCCAATCCTGATGCCTTATTCTTCTTCAGACCAGCTTCTCAGATTATTTGCTCAGCATACAGGTTGAATACATATGGTGAAAGGATACAACGGTGATGCACACCTTTCTTGACTTTAAACCATGCTGTATTCCTTGTTCTGTTTAGATGACTGCCTCTTGTTCTATGTACAGGTTTCTCATAAAAACAGTTAAGTGTCCTGGAAATCTCATTCTTCCCCATGTTATCCATAATTTGTTATGAGCTGGAGTAGGTCTCAGAAATAATGTACCATTTCTTCCAGTTGGTTGTGCATGGCTGCCTACTTCCCTAGGTGGTAGCAGCTAAGGCCTGTCTCAGAAACACTCTCCTCCCCACTTAGCATGAGTTTTCACACTGGTCCATCTTCTTTCCCTTGTGTGTCTCCTGCCCTCCTCAGTGGCTGGGGAAAATGATAGTAGTCCACTGATGAGATTTATTCTTTTATTATACTTTATTTTATTATTTGTTTTTATAACATAGTTCTGTTAAAATCAAGGGTAATAAAAATGTTTGTATGATGGAAGTGGATAATCCCACCCACTGTGTCCATCTAAAGTTTCATGAGAAAACTGTGCCCACAACAGAGGGCTCCCACTCCTCTGGCTCACTGTATTTTCTCCTTGTTTATTTGCTCTTCCCTCTTTCCTGATGGATGCATGGAACCACTGAGCTTCAGGACTCCACAATTCTGCTTTTCATACCAGTGTTACTGTAATCTTGGGTTCATGGGCTGCCTTGCCACAGATTTACTCATTCTGTTTCTGTTAATTATTTCATTACTTAAAAATCTCTCATGAATTTTTCCAGAAGTACATTCTATTCCTCAAAAACTTGGAAGCAATGGGAAAGTATGCAAAAAAAAAAAAAAGCAAGAAAACATACGTAATGCATAGAATAAATTATTAACGTTCCGATATGTCTATTTTCTTGCTTATATTGGCATGTATGTGTATTAGAGTCTCTGGTTGATGCAAATGGTTAATATCTTGAGCTGCTGACAGAAAGTTGGAGTTCAGGTCCACCCAGAATTGCTGTGAAAGAGAGGTCTGGCAGCCTACTTCCGAAAACTCAGCCATTGGAACCCCTATGGGGTACAGTTCTACTCTGGCACACTGGTGTCATCATGAATCAGAACTGACTCAGTGGCAACTGGTTTTATGTGTGTATTAGCACACACATTTATGTATATTAACACAGATATTACATCCTGATATTTTCATTCAACATTAGTCTTTTCATGGTAATTTTTTTTTGTTTTTTTTTAATGAGGGCATTAAATTACTTTGTAATATTCTGTGTGCATGTAGTACATGGTTTTTAGCGATTTGACTATAGTTGCAATAATGTACATGTTTCTAGTAATCTTCAACCTATACTTACCTCTTTTTAACATACATCTCTGCCATTAAATCTCTTTGTTTAAGTGTTGTTTAACACTCATTACGCCTAAGGGATGGTCTCAGAAGCAGCCCTGATCAATTTTTCTCCCTCTTACTCATGAAGCCCCTTAATGTATTTCAAGGTATCAACTACGAAGGATTTTACATACTTATCCTTTGTTTATTTTTCATTCAGTCAGTATATTCCATGGGCCAGAAGTAGTCTATGTTATGCAGATACAGTGGTGAAAGGTACACACTGTCCCTGTCGTCATGAAGGGGACAACCCAGTGCAGGTGGGAGGAGCACTGGGGAAATGCAGCTGAGAGAAAGGACAGACAACCCTCCAGGAACCACACTGGACTTCAGAGAGGCTTGTTGGCTGCTGTTCACCTGGCAGGCTTCTAGATACCAGAGTACCCTTGGGCTTGGTGCCTGCTCCTCTCTCTATTGACACCCTCCCTCTAGGATGCCTCAGTGAGTTTACTGCTGTCTATTTGTAGCTATGGACCTGAGGTTTATACCTCCATCCATTCAAACTCCTCCTGGGTCCAGACTCATATATTCAAATGTCAGCCTAACTCTCTGTATTGACCTCTTTATGCATTATAATGATACATTCCTCATATGGCCATCATGAAAAGCAAACATGAAAGGAAAAGCACAGGAGTGCCTGGCACCAGTGTAGGTACTCAATGAGCATTAGCTGTTGGTATTATTCTTGACATCTCCGTGTGGGGTGAAGTTTTATTACCGGACATCTCCATGTGGATATCTAACAGCTGCACCATGTTATCTAGGCTATGAAACAATTCTTGGTTCCAACCACCATTCCGTTCTTATCGATGAATTTCTCAGGACTTCGGTGATGGGAGTGTGTGTTTTTCCACACAATGGACATGATTAGGAATGGTAGGCCAGGTCCTGCACAATAAATTGCTCCAACATTCCTATGGGTGACCATTGAGACAAGTTTCAGCCACTGAATGTAGCAAAGAATTGGAACTACTCTCAGCTGTTCATGTGAGTACTCTCAATCCAGAATATCTGGTAAATCAACTGTTAGGGATTGAATTGTGTCCCTCCAAAATGTATGTGGAAATCCTAACCCCTGTACCTGTAATTCTGACCTTGTTTGGAAACAAGGGGCCTGCTTTTATTATGTGAATGAGGTCATACCAATGTAGGGTGGGTCCTAAGCCTAACTCTTCTTAGTTATAAAAGGAGCAGAATACACACAGACACAAACAGGTGAAAAGGAAGACAGACAAAGAAGACAGATGCTTCTAGAAGGCCAGGAACACAAATGATTGCTGGCATCTACTAGAAGCTGAGGTAGACAAGGAAGGACCTCCCACTACAGCCATGCCCTGAATTCGAACTACTACCTGCTAAACTGTGAGAAAATAAATTTCTGTCCTTTAAAAGCCATCCAGTTGTGTTATTTTTTGTTATGGAGGGACTAGGTAACTAACACACATACCCGTTCTTATAAGTTCAGCCCAGTGCAGAATAATTTTCTTCCCTCCTTGGTCTAGCCCACCCGAACCTCCTCTTTCCCTATCAGTGTCCTTTGCTTTCACCTAAGAGCTATGACAGAGTCCGCTTGATGCTGACGCATTGAAATTTCAATTTATTTTTTATTTATGATTACTATTAATTCCAATATTTTCTACAGTTTTCAATGGAGACAGTCCTATAATCTATGAATAGCAGTTATACTTTTTTTGTACTAGCTTACACTTCCAGTGTTAAATGTTTAATAAAAATAATGATAGAAGCATCCTTATTTTATTTTTTATTAATTTTAAAGAGAATGTCCCACACGTCACCATGAACTATCATGCTAGTTGTAGTTTTCCACGTTCGGGAACTCCTTTTCTGTTCCATGTTTGCACCTAGTCCTTATCTGTCCGTGTGATTGGATTTTATCAACCTGCTTTGCCCCCATCTCTTGAGGTGAGCATATGTCTTCTCTTCTTTCACCTATGCATGTGGTGAATGAAATTACTAAATCTTTAATGTTCACTCAAATTTGTATGCCTACAATAAACCGCCTTGATCATGGCATGTTACGTGGTTTACCCTTTGCTGGATTTCCTTTGCTGGCATCTTATGTAGGGTTTTGCATCTCAGTTACTGAGTGTGCTTGTCCTCTAACTCTTCTTCTACCTTCCTTCTCTAATTTGTTATCATTTTTAAACTAGCCATAAGGATCAAGTTAGGGGAGTGTCTCATGGTTTTCTAATCTCTGTTGACTGCGTACAAGATTAAAATGACTGTTTCTTGCATGTTTGCTGGAACCTGACTGGAAACGATCTAGGTCTGCCATTTTCTTTGTAGGGAGATCTTGAACTACTGACCCATTTTATTTAGTGGTTAAAGGCCTCTTCTGGTGCTAATTTACTTGTAAAAAATTCTGATGCATGTTCTAGATTGCTCGAATCTCATCTTTAAATATTGATTATCAGGGCTTGTAGCCTCATGCAAGCCAATTAATCAATCCCAGATTTCCCCAAAGTCAGGCTCTGCAACTATTCCCGGTACCAAATTCCCTCATCTAAGACTTATTTGCAAAGAAAGATACAACAGTATGCTATCTACGCGGTTGTGTATCCGCAGCCTTCTTGAGTCCATAACGTGAGGTTACAGTCTTCTAATACTTTTTTTGTAATTGTTCTCTTTCTTTTTTTTTTTTTTTTCCTTTTTTCACTGCCAATACCGCCCCCCACCCCAGTCTAGTAGTTTTAAAGTTGTGCGTTTCAGGTTCAAGTCTGTAATCCAGCTGGGATTCTGTGTGTGCTGCATGTGTGCATCAAAAGAACACGCTTCTAGAAGCAGAAAGCAGGCAGTGCGACTGTTCGGTGGTTGGCGGGGCGGGGGGAGGGGAGCTGCTGCCCAGAGAGGGCGCCCGAGGGAGGCAGGAGATGCCGGGCTGCCCACCGCAAGCCCGCAGACTCCAAGGAGGCGGAACCTGCGTGCACCATGAGCCTTTTGAGACAGGCCCAAGCCCGCCCAGCCGGGTGCTAACCTCGCACCCGCCAGGCTTGCGGGTTCCCCCAGGACTAGGGGAAGCCTGAGGCCAAGGAGGACAAGACCTAGGGTCTGGACCTGGGAACTGGTTCTGCCACGTGTGATCGCAGCACTTACGCCGGGAAGGAGGGCAGGAAGCATATCGCAACGTGCGTCCGGACGATGACCCAGAAGGGCAGGAGTTGTGGTCACCCACGGACTCTGCGTCTGCATATGGACGCCCCCAGGGTGCAATTCCAGGAGCAGAAGGCAAAGCCACAGAGGCCACAGTGCACCTCGCT
This sequence comes from Loxodonta africana, assembly GCF_030014295.1. NCBI lineage: Eukaryota > Metazoa > Chordata > Mammalia > Proboscidea > Elephantidae > Loxodonta > Loxodonta africana. The sequence goes on along the minus strand of NW_026975359.1, from coordinate 1,022,878 downwards.
GATGCTCCCCAGGGGCATTTCCCTAAATTTGGGGAACAGTCCCTCCTCTGGGCTAGGGACTTTGTTTCCTCCATTGTCATCACTGACTGTGAGCAGACTCTTGTCTAGGCAGACTAACGAGGAGTTATCAAAATGAGCTCCAAACTCCGGATTTGAGTTAAGGATCATAAATTAACACAGAGAAATACGACTTTAGCAATAAGTGCCTGCTTGAAGCCCAAGTTGCCTGAAAACACGGAATTTCAGTCTTTCAGCTCCTCTGCTAATCTAGGGACTAAGAACAGGATCTCACTGGAGCTCAAAGATGTGGGGCACTGGGAATACTCTGGGTCTGTCTGCTCATGGCTGATTGCCTGATTCCCAGTTTTATTATACAGCTTAAATACAGACCAGAAGAGGAGTTTGGGGCTTGACACCTGACATCTTAACACCAGTTCCTGTTTCTTGAGGAAGGAAGAGGTAAAATAAATCAGCGTTTGCTGTTTCCTTCTCCATCCCCGGAAGTCCTGATGAAGACCCTCTCAGGTAAGGATTGACAGGGAGTGGCTTGGTTTACTATTCAACTTTGTCCTTCAGTAACTTTGTTTATGTCCTGCATGTAAACTGTTGTGCATTGAGAAGCATTCTAATTCTTGTGCAGAAGGACTAGACCTCCTGCAGAATGACTATATTGTGCCTCCCTCGGGCACCCCTGTCTGCGCAGCACCCCCCAACGCCAACTGCCCAACCGCCTCTCTCCTGGCATTCTGCTTCTAGAAGCATGTTCTTTTGATGCAGAGATGCAGCACACACAGAATCCCAGCTGGATTACAGACTTGAACCTGAAGACCTTATGCAGAATGACAATTTATGAACCACTAAGCTCAGTACTAAAGCAGGTACTTACCCCTCAGAGAAGGCCCTGGGGGAGGTTGACACCTGCATTCCCCAGCGCTCCTGCTGCTCTAGAAGTGCCTGAAATGCCTCTCTGGGAAAGGCCTTCAGAGTAGTAGGCTCATGGCCCACGTGGGAATTCAGGCCTATTTTTCTGTTAGAACATCTCATTTCGCTCTGAAAATATTATTATCCAGTTTATCCACCAGGCATGAGTACAGACATCTCATATTTTCAAAATTAACCCCATTCTCTAATACTAATGTGCCACCAAGAGTATATTCCAAAGTTTTTCCAATAGGCTAGAAAGTCTTTGCAAAGAGGGGAGTCCTGCGCCATGTTGTGCAGTGACAACAGGGTTGGCATAATATGTTTACCGAGATACCTACCACTTTTTTTAATTTTTTATTGTGCTTCATTTGAAACTTTACAGAGCAAATTACTTTCTTGTTCAACCATTTATACACAATTGTTTTGTGACATTGGTTGCAATATTCATGATGTGTCAATATTGTCCTCTCCTATGCTCCAGTTCCCCGTTTCCATCCGCCATGATTCCTGTTCTGTCCTGCCCTCTTTTCAGTGCTTTTGGGCTGGTTTTGTACTTTTGGTCTCATACACATGATTGAACTAAGAAACACTTTCTTCACGTGTGTTGTTGTTTGTTTTATAGACCTGTCTAATCTTTGGTGGAGGGCGAACTTCCGAAGATACTTTCCACTTTGTTGCTTTCCATAATTCCTGAAATTCCAAGCCTGCCACCTGAAGAACTTCCTTTAGTGTTTCATTTAGAGCAAGTCTGGTGGCGATGAATTCTCTTAAGCGTCTTTCACCTGAGAATGTCAATATTTTTCCTTTACTCATGAAGGAAATAACAGCCTATAGAACACCGGGTTAATGTTTCTTTTCTTTCAGTGTTGAAAAAATGTTGTTTTCACAGCCTTTTCGCCTCCATGGCTTCTGATGATGAATACAGAGTCATTCCAATTGTTTCTCCTGTGTGAGATGAGTTGTTTTCTCTCTAGCTTCTTTGAAGATATTTTCTTGGTCCTTGTTATTCCACAATTGACAATGAGGCATTTGGGCATAAAATTATGTGAGTTTAACTTGTTGGAGTTTGCATAGCTTCTTGAATCTGTAAGTTTGTGTCTTTCAACAAATTGGGAAAGTGTTGAGCCAGTATTTCTTCAGATACTTTTTTCTACACCACATATTTTTTCTACACCGTATGGAATTCCAATAAATAAATGTTAGATATTTTTGAATTTTTTTGAGGCTCTGTTCATTTTTTTTCAATATTTGTTCTCTGTTTTCAGATTGGATATTTTCAATTGAACTGTTTTCATCTCATTGATCCTTTTGTCTGTCAACAGCATTCCGCTGTAGAGCTGATCAAGTGAATTTTTTATCCTATTTTTCTGTTTTTCCTGTCTAAAATTTTCATTTGTGAATGGTTTCTATGTATTTTTCTATTTTTCTAAGTTGTGCCTGTTACTTCTTTGAGCATGGTTAAAGTAGCTTTTTAAAGTTTTTGTCTGTGATTCCAAGACTGTGTCTTACTTCAATCTTACAGAAAATGTCGATGTTGTTTGTTTTAGGAATCACTTGACCCAGTTATGTTCAGGCTGCAGGTTCTTTCCCAACTTCTGTGTGCTGTGGCTCAGATGTCAGTTCAGATTTTGAAGACTTTGCAGTGATATTTGGATGTAATCTATGGGAGTGTCACTCAGTCTGGGACCTTGTTGGTGTTCTAACCCATAATGCAGTTCTCAAAGGATTGATCTACTTCTTAGGGTCAGAGCAAAGCATATGCAACTGTGGGAGTGGGGAGGGGTATGAAAAACAACTTTATGGTATCCCCCTCTTGAGCCGCCTGGTCTCTGTCTCTCTGAGGCTCTCTGATGTCTGAGCAGCTACCTTCCTGGTCCACTGGCAAGAATGTTGGGGCTTTAATCTCTTCATTCTGCTGCACAATTAAGTGACTGGGTCTGCGTATGAGGCCAAATAATGGTAAGATGGAGAAAATGTAACAGAGATTCCTGTACATTATTTGGTCCTTATATACTTAGGTCAGAGAGAAGGCACACTGTTTCGGGTGATACTTTGAAACAGGTATGGAGAAAAAGGCATTAACAGGTCGATAGCTGCATACTAGGTGTTACGGATTAAATTCTGTCTTCCCAAAATGTATATATCAGCTTGACTAGGCCATGCTTCTCAGTATTGTGCGATTATCCACCATTTTGTCAGCTGATGTGATTTTCCAATGTATTGTAAATCATACCTCTATGATGTTAATGATCGAGGATTTGAAGCAGTTATGTTAAGGAGGCAGGGCTCAGTCTACAAGATTAAGTTGTGTTTTAAGTCAATCTCTTTTAAGATATAAAAGAGAAAAGAGCAGAGAGACAGGGGGACCTCAGTAGCACCAAGAAAGAAGTGTCAGGAGCAGTGCATCCTTTGGACCTAGGATCCCTGTGCTGAGAACCTTCTTGTCCAGGGGAAGATTGGTGACAAAGACCTTCTCGTAGGAGTGACAGAGAGAAAAAGCCTTCCCCTGGAGTTGGCACCCTGAATTTGGACTTATAGCCTCCTAGACTGTGAGGGAATAATTTTCTTTGTTAAAGTCATCCATTTGTGGTATTTCTGTTACAGGAGCACTAGATATCTAAGACGCTAGGTACCAGGAGATGTACATTTCCCAGCTCTTTCGCTCCCAGGGACACTATGACTAAGTAGCCAATGCCATAAATCCATGCGAGCAGACTGTTCTGATTACTGCTTTGACTCTACTGTCTGTTATGGTAACCACACCCACCTTGTCTTTGTTGATTGAGTGCCACCACTTGGATGCTACCACCATGGGGTCCAGTCAACTGCATTGTAGTCAGGTGTCTTCATTCAGTTAGGGCAGTTCTCACTGTGGACTCTTACTTACATAAAATAGCAACCACAGAAGTCTTCAATAATGCTGGGGCTTGCTTCCCAAATTTGTACCTCACTGCTATGGTAAAAAGAGAGCCCTCTGGGCACTCCGTGTGTGGGTCTGTGGGTCCAGCCTAATAAATCCATTCTAACATTCCAATTTCCCTCAGCCTTTGGATACCTTCTCCTACAGTATACAATGGCAGATCTGCCATTTCCACTTGATTTATTTTAGGCCACCACTTAATCCATGCTTCAGTAAACCAGCCAAATAAACTATGAGATCCTTTTCTAACCTCTCAAGCTGAAACACTGAATGAAGAATCTATGCTTCCTGGGCCTATATCAATAAACTCAGACTAATCCACCTTTATGTTGCTTGCACCGTTATCCCACACCCAAAATAGCCATTCCCACACATATTCACCAGGTTTCTGTATGTATATATTAGAAAAATCAAGCAGTTCTTTTGGAGTTTAGCATAGCTTATCCTGGGTCACACTTCATAGCTCACCTTTTGGGGCTTGTTGGGACTGAAGTCTAGGTATAGGTCTAGAAGCAAAAATGGGCAGAGGCAGTGGGATGTTCAGCCGTGTCTTATAAGGCATCTGCCTAAGGTGATGCCCCAGGCAATGCCCCAGACACCACCCCAGGAGACAACTCAAACAAGACACTTCAGGCACAGCTGGGGTAATCTCATCAGATGGAGGTGGAAGGGATAATTGTTTTACTGGGAAGGGTGGCTTAGCCGGCAAAGTTAGAGAATCTCTTTAGATGGGAGTAAGAGGTCTGGTTCTGTTAGGAAGAGCGATTCAACAGAAATTGGAGGTTCATTGTCCCCCGCTTCCTGACTATCTGCCCATATGTCCTCATCCCAAGTTTCAGGATCCCATTTCTTCCCAATCAGTGCCCTTACTTTAACTTCAGAAACCATTTGAGGTTGGATATTCAACTGGTGCTTTAATTCAGTCACTCTTATGATAAGAATCTGAGTTTATTTTTGGCAGCATTAGCCTTGTTAGTATAAGAAATATGGTTTTCTTTCTGGGCAAAAGTGGCAGCTTTCAGATCTTGTATGTGGTGCTTGAGCTTTGAGTCCATTTCTTTCATTCACCAGTGTGGCTAGCAAAAGCAGGACCAACCAAGCAGCTTCCTTATTATTCTTATTCTGACAAAATTATAGAAAAGTATCAAATATGTAATCAGGCAGAGCCTTGTCTCTCACAAATATTTGATCCAGTTGTAGTAGTATTTTGCGTATTTCTATTGTCACCTCCCACCATGGATTAGCAATAGCCTATTTACTACTGGAGACAGTCATCAGTGCCTTTAAGATTAGCCAGACTTGAGAATCAATTCAGAAAACTCATCCTTAAGATTTGGTTCCTCTGGAACCAGTGTAGGTACCAAATGTCTTAGCCTGGGATCTCTAGAGATGCAAAACTGGTGAACAGAATATATATATACACACATATATATATAAAAAAAAAGAGTGTGTGTATATATACGTGTGTGTATGTGTGTGTATATATATATATATATATATATATAAAAAAATTTTTTTTTTTATATGGAAACCCTAGTCGCATAATGGTTAATAGCTATAGCTGCTAACCAAAAGGTTAGCATTTCGAATCCACCAGGCGCTCCTTGGGAACTCTGTGGGGCAGTTCTGCTCTGTCCTGTAGGGTCACTATGAGTTGGAACCGACTCGACGGCAATGGGTACACACACACACACCCACCCACCCATATATGCTTACATATGTTAGTTGTGGCTGTTAGAGGCCATCGATCCTGTGTAAAACAGAATGAAACACTGCCTGATCCTGAACCATCCTCACAATCATTGCTATGTTTGAGCCCATTCTTGCAGCCATTGTGTCAGTTCATGTTGTTGAGCGCCTTCCTCTTTTTTTCTGACCCTCAGCTTTTCCAAGCATGATGAGCCTTTCCTGGGACAGGTCCCTCCTGAAAATATGTCCAAGGCACGTGAGACGAAGTCTCGCCATCCTTGCTTCTAAGGTGCATTCTTGGTGTACTTCTTCCCAGATGGATTTGTTTATTCTTCTGGCAGTCCATGGTATATTCAGTATTCTTTGCCAACACCATATTTTAAATGAATCAGTTCTTCGGTTTTCCGTATTCATTGTCTAACTTGCTCAAGCATGTGAGGTGATAGAAAATATCATGGCTTTGCTCAGGCACACCTTAGTCCTCAAAGTGACATCTTTCCTTCACAACACTTTAAGGAGGTCTTTTGCAATAGATTTGCCCAATGCAATACATTGTTTGAATTCTTGACTGCTGCTTCTGTGGGCATTGATTATGGATTCAAGTTAAATGAAATGCTTGATGACTTCAGTATTTTCTCTATCATGGTGTTGCTTACTGGTCCAGTTGTGAGAATTTTTGTTTTCTTTATGTTGAGGTGTAATCCATACTGAAGGCTGTAGTGGTTGCTCTTCATCAGTAACTGCTTCAAGTCCTCTTTACTTTCAGCAAGCAAGGTCGTATCAGCTGCATATCATAGGTTGTTAGTGAATCTTTCTCCAAAACTGATGCCATGTTCTTCTTCTTACAGACCAGCTTCTCAGATTATTTGCTCAGCATACAGATTGAGTAAGTATGGTGAAAGGATACCACCATGACACATAACTTTCTGATTTTAAACCACACGGTATCCCCTTGCCCTACTCAAATGACTGCCTCTTGGTCTACATAGATATTCCGCATGACTACAGTTAAGTGTTCTGGAATTCCCATTCTTTGGTAAGCTATCCATAATTTGTCATGAGCCACACAGTTGAGTGTGCTTGTATAGTAAACAAAAATAGGTAAACATCTTAGTGATAGTCTCTACTTTCAGCCAAGATCCATCAGACATCAGAAATGATATCCCATGTTCCATGTCTTCCTCTGAATCCAGCTTGAATTTTTGGTAGTTTCCTGTCTGTGTACTGCTGCAACTGTTTTTAAATTAAATTCAGCAAAATTTTTCTTGCATGTAATGTTAATGACATTGCTCGATAATTTCCGCATTGCGTTGGACCACCTCTCTTTGGAATGGGCACACATATAGATCTCTTTCAGTCATTTGGTCAGGTAGCTGTCTTCCAAATATATTGGAATAGACAAGTGAGCACCTCCAGCACTGCGTCCCTGTGTTGAAACATCTCATTTGGTACGCCATCAATTCCTGGAGCCATGTTTTTTGCCAATGCCTTCAGTGCAGCTTGGAGTTCTTCCTTCAGTACCATCAGCTCTTGATCCTATGCTACCTCCTGATATGGTTGAACGTCGACCAATTGTTTTTGGTGTATTGAGTCTTTGTATTCCTTCCATCTACTTTTGATGTTTCCTCTGTTGTTCGATATTTTGCCCATAGAATCCTTCAGTATTGCGCCTAGAGGCTTGAATATTTCCTTCAGTTCTTTCAGCTTGAGAAATGCCAGGTGTTTTCTTCCCTTTTGGTTTTCTAACTCCAGATCTGTTCACATTATATTATCATACTTTGTCTTCTCCAGCTTCCCTTTCAGGTATTCTGTTGAGCTCTTTTACATTATTTTTCCTTCCATTCTCTTTAGCTACTGTACATTCAAGAGCAAGATTCAGAGTCTCTTGTGACATCCTCTTTGGTCTTTGCTTTCTTTCCTGTCTTTCTAATGACTTTTTGTTTTTTTCATATATGATGTCCTTGCTATCATCCCACAACTAATCTGGTCTTCGATCATTAGTGTGCAGTGCATCAAATCTATTCTTGAGATGGTCTCTAAATTCAGGTTTGATATACTCAAGGGCATACTTTGACTCATGGACTTGTTTTAATTTTCTTCAGCTTCAACTTGAACGTGAATATGAGCAACTGATCATCTGTTCTGCAGTCAGCCCCTGCCCTGATTCTGACTCATGATATTGACCAAGTGAAGAGTGATTCAGAGAAAAACATGGATAGAGTGTGACCTAATTTCCATAAAAACAAACAAATGAATGTACTTACATGTGTCCCGGCAAAAAGAAGTGTGTAAAAGGGTACATATGTATCTTTGGACACTGGACACTTCAGGGGAGCAGGTATAATATACTTATGTGGGGATGGCTCTTATTATAACTTCTATATACAAATCTCTATTGTTAAATGTGTTATAAGAATGTAAAAGCTTTTAAAGTTTAATAACATCATACGTGTATGTGTGTGTATTTGAAACTTTTTTTCTTTTGACTATTTTATATATGTGTTTTTTAGTTATCTAGTTTTTTTTTAGTGTGGCTATAGCAGAGATACCAAAAGTGGATGGCTTTAACAAACAGAAACTTATTCTCTCACAGTTTAAGAAGCAACAAGTTTGAAGTCAGGGCACCAGGTCTAGGAGAAAGCTCTCTCTCTTTGTGGCTCTGGGGGAAGGTCCTTGTCATCTATCTTCCCCTGGCCTAGGAAATTCTCAGCGCGTGGACACTGGGTCAAAAAGACGTGCTCCACTCCAGGCACTTCTTCCTTGGTGGTATGAGGTCCCTCTCATTTCCGCTCACTCTTCTCTTTGTATCTCAAAAGAGACTGACTCAAGACTCACCCTAATCCTGTAGATTGTGTCCTCCCTCATTAACCTAACTGCCTCTAATCCCGCCTTATTTACATCACAGAGGTTAGAATTTACAACACATAAGTAATCACATCAGATCACAAAATGCAGGACAACCACACAATACTGGGAATCATGGTCTGGCCAGGTTGGCACACGTTTTGGGGGACACTATTCAATCCATAACAACAGAGAAAACACTGTCTTCAATGCCAGATTCAGAGACTTTTATCAATCTATGAAGGGCAAACACAGAAATTGAACAAAATTCAGACCAGCGAATTATTGCTTGCTCTTGTAACTAATGACTTCTTCTGGTCTCTGTACCTGGAAATGGCCAAAAAGAATTCTGTGAGGATTAATTCAGTTATTGCTAAAACATCTACTGCATTTACATGTCTACAGATAAGGAATAATGCTGGACACCATGTGTGATTCATTAAGTAACACAGGGACTATTAGACTGTTGTTCTCCTTCTCTGATATGCCACTATCACCTTCTCCCCTTGTTGCTCTCCTGAAAAACCCACACTTGTATATTCTAGGCTTTTTTCCAGGATTGAATTTGCAGGAAGTTGAAGATACATCTTTGAAAGATAAAGAAGACTTTGGCCACATTGTCTTTAGACAGTCGAACTTCCCAGCCAGCCTCTGTGCAGGATGGGAATTCACAATCCCTCCTACTCAGTACCTCTGAGCAGGACGGGATTTCTGTTTCATTATCAGGAGACTGTGGAATTCACCCCTCTTCAGAAAACTTACTTTCCTTTGCCTCAAACTGTCCCTCTCAGGATCTGTCATGGTCACTCTGAGAAATTCACATGGGCAGCCTGTATGGAAGTGCCCATCCTAGAGTCCCTGCCCTCCCTTCCTTGCTCCGTAGGGCTTCCTCCGACACTTGGGGTCACATCTCCCAGGGAGTACACACCTCTGGCACTTCCAGGGATTCCCAGGCCCTGGGATACTGTGGATGGGACTTGGAACTCAATCTGTTTCTTCCCATCCTCACCTTTGGTTATTTGTGTTCTGTCTTCACCAGATTTAGGAGGCCTTGTCTTCTCTTTGCTCATTTCATTTCAGTCAGGCTTTTCTATTCCAACTCTCTGATCTCAGGACACATCAGGTTAGACCACAGAAAAGAGAAAGACCAAGCAAACATCACTGATCTGTGCAGAAGCTGCTGGGAAGGGATTCGATTCTCATTGGTTTAGGGTTTTAAGCCCACTGCTCACCGGCAGGCAGGTTCCCCCCAGAGTCTGGCTTCTGTCTGCTACCTTGTACTACAAAGAACTCAGTGACCAGCCCACCTTCACAATCACACCTCCCTTAGAGCTATCTTTGCAGAGGCTCTTTCTCAGACTTCCATGTCCCACTGAAATCCCATTTCTCTTTCCTTACAAACATTGTGCTCATTCTCAGGGCCCTGAGACCTCATCTGCAGGTGAGTCTTGTCCTCTTCTCTCCTTGGCGGGGGGAGCTTTGGAGTGGACCTCATGTCTTTGGACAGCTATCCTGGGGCTTCTTCCACCCTGGTGCTCTAGGGCTGGATCTCTCCATGTACTTGAGGGGTCGTGGAAGGGGCACAAGGCTAAAAGAGTGGATCTTCCAGGTGAGGTGGGTTTAAGAAGCCTGAATGAAGTTCTTCCCTGAAGGGTGCATATTTTGCAGTCCAGACATCCTGCTCCTCTCAGTCTAAGTGTCCTAGCACGTCTTCAGGTGCTTTCTCCTTTGACCTTGAGGCCATGCCTGCACCCTCTGCAGCCAGGTCTCCGACATGTGTAGCAGCACCAGTAGGTGTGGTAGCCTCTTCAGCCCCTGTCTCCTCCTCCAGATGCTCCTGGAGGTGCCTGGCTCTTCTTGCCAGGACTCCAGGATGCTGACCAGGGACTCAGTGTTGGTTAGACTGAGGGCAGACCTGATGGCACTCACTTTCTTCAAAAACTCGGCCTCAAGACCAGGGGCCTTTTGCCGACAGGGGTGTGAGATGTTTTGGTCTGGTCTGCCAGACCATGGCTAACCCCTTGACCTTACACACTTGGGTAGAATACTCATACTTGACCTATGGATCTCTGGAGTAATTTGATGAGTGGGAATTCTGCCTAGTGGAAGCTGATGCAAAAGGCCTCGCTGATACTTGGGGAATCCTCCTGGGCTTGGAACTTGGGCTTTTTGTTCTCATGTTCTACCCTGAGTGACACTTTCCTCTTGGGTTGAGACTTGCAATAATGGAGAGTTAATTTACATGAGCCCTCTGGGCTCTGGTGTCTCAACTGTGACCTAAGTCTCTGGTCTAGGCATCCCTGGAGGCCTCTCCATCACCACCATCCTCCACTTCCACAGTCCCCATGGTTTCTTTCTTCTTCCCCAGGCACAGACCATACTTTAGGGAATTTACTCTGGGCAATAATGTCTCCTCCAGAAAATTTCAGCGATGGTACTACCTTATAGCAAAAGTCTATCGTTTTTCCAAAAATTATAATACATTGATTTAAAAATAAAACTCCCAGTTTTCTTTTAGTAGATTCCAATTCATAGCAACCCTATAGGACAGAGTAGAACTCCCCTTAGGGTTTCCAAGGAGCAGCTGGTGGATTCCAACTGCCAGACCTTTTAGTTAGCAGCCGAAGGTTTATCCTGTGATAGTTTATAATATAAACAGAGGATCGCCACATTAAAAAAAATTTTTTTTTTTTTTGCGTTTGTTGGATGGAAGTGAATTTGCTCCTGTGGAATATGGAAGTTACCTCATCCTCTGCACCTTCATGATAATACATGGTTTCTCTAAAAACTGTTTTCTATGAAAGTTATTTTTTTTAGTAAATTTAGAGTGTAAACATTGAAACAGGAGAATCGGTCTCCTCTTTGTAACTTGTTTTCATACTCCTTTTAAGGGAAGGATTTTCACAGAAGGAATTATACTTAAAGAGACAGCGTAATTTGTACTTTTATGTGTGATTTAAAACTTCTCCTCGTACCCTTAACTAGCCTACACCAGGAGATTAAGATTGCCTTTCTCTGAACAGAAGCCCATTACCATGTCCTTCAGCGTGAGGCAGAAACAGATGTCCGTATTTGAGAGTCTGATGGCACAAACCTTAGTAGCTGAATCACAACCATGCCTCCTGTGTGGGCGAGCGGGGCTTGTATATGTCAGCTTAAGGGTCAGTTTTTTTCTGAGTTTGAGGGAAGGATTGGCGAGTTAAGGAAGAAAGAGAAGGAGTTTGGGAGGGGAGTGTAAGCTCCAGTGACAGACAGAAGATGGGGTGGGGGATCTCTCAAAGGGTATTAGAGGCCAGTCAGAAAAGCAGGAAGCAGCAGGAAGCAGGGCCAGTGGAGGGCAGCACTGGGTGGAGGAGGACAGCAGAGGTAATAGTAGTAGGGAGGGCAACAAAACTGGCCTGAAAAGAGTGATACATGACTGATCCTAGATGAAGCTCAGGTTGAGAAAAGTAGGAAAATAAAAAATTCTATCCTGTAGCCATGTTTGTGGTTAGGGGTTGTTAGGCTCTTGAGGGAGGTGGGCAGGAGACACAGGAGGGGAAGGGGAGTTCCTGGATCTAGGAAGGAGTCTACAGCCCTTCTTCTGCCCTCAATGATGTGGGTTCTGGCCTCTTCAACCTACCACTCCCAGAACCTCCTGAGAAATTTCCTTAGTTCTTCACATGGTATATTAATTCCATCTCATTAGAAAATATAATAATGAAGTACGCTTCTTGCAACCCACCCTTTCCACCATCCTATACTCTCTGCCCCAGTTGCCCACTGGCTTCCTTCCCTTCCACCATGTTCAGATCCAGAACAAAAGAGTGCCTTTTCTGCAGCTATTCTGGAAAGCTCTCAAACTTACAATTGAATTCTTTCATTTCATCCCTCATTTATTCCTACATTTCTTATTGACAAAATAAACTTTGGTTAATTATCCACTAAATGACAGAATGTGCTTTCTCAGGAGAATCTTCCTTATGACCTTATCCATTCGTTCCAAATCCTTCATCTTGTCCTACCATGGCTCTCTTTTCTGGTGGAAGTCAGACCTTTTGTTCTGTAGCACTCATCAATCGGGGACAACTTTTCCTCACCTTTATCTGGAGTCTTAGAGAAAGGCCTTTTCCTCGTGTATCACTGTTTCATCCTGCTTGGGTGAAGATGTCCAAACATAATGGTCTGAAGGACCTTTATCCCTTCTCCCAGCAGGAAGCTTTAATAACCTGGGGACTCTGGCTTGCTCCTGAATTTCCTTGATTCAGTAGCTACAGTTTCTCTCCCACAAGACCTGAGGTTGGCACCCTTTTCAAAAAGCAGCTGAGATCTGAGTTAGCACCAAGGCTTCCGTAATCCTGTGTGACATCATTGCTGACACTGCTGAGTTCCATGGGCCCAGTTTGAAGCTAAACACGGCAACCAGAAAAACATGAAACTGTCAGGTAGGCGCTTGAGAAGTGCTAGTGCCAATGTGGGAAGAAGGAGATTAGATACTAAAAATGAATTGAAACTTTTCGGTGCCGTGTAAGGAGTTACTATCCCTTGGTGGGTAAAGAGAGCACAGGGAATGATAACAGTATCATGGGCAGCTGCTTTCTCCCAGTCCTCTCATTTGACTCTGTTGGAATCATGTCTCTCCAGCTCTGGTTATAAAATGTCCACTCTGAGCCCCTCTTAGGTCTCCTTAGTCTCTGAGTCTTCACACAGGCTCTGCTCTCTGACTAGGAGATGTTCTCTCCCTTCCCATCTGCTGGCCTACTCTCCCTGGTGAAGCGTGGAGGTGAAGAAAACTGACCCCACTGGAACAGATGAGGTTTATGACTTACCAAAAAGCCCTAAGACTCAGGAATTTTGTGGTCAGCCAGAATGGGAAGTTTGGGAGTTGACTTGGGGAAAGCCCATGACAGACTCTGCTTTTGTTTAGGAGGCCATTTAGAAGAGAAACCAGCAAATGGGGAGACCATTTGAGGAAGAAATTAAGAAGGTTGGGGTGGTGATGAGGAAGGAGGAGACTTCTCCAAGGAAAATAAAAATTCCAACATGGGGATGGTAGGGGTTTGTTTTGTGTGACCGAAAAGGACAGAAGAGGCAGGAATGGTAGGGAAACAATAGAAGAAAAGATAATCTGTGCCTGTTCACAAATGTAACAAATCCCCCAGTGCTTTTACCCTGTTTCCTCAGACTTTTCTCATCAAGCCATCCTTCCCCTTTTACTGAAGCCTGTGGAAAATACCTGGGGCTTCCTGGATGCTCGGCCTTTTTTCATCCCTTAACTATTCAGTCATATTCCCAACTTGGTTCAGGCATGACTTCCTGGTTGTAGTCTTCCCTGAATCTTCTCCTGGTAGATGAGTCCACTTCTTGCTCTGTACTCCATTGTACCCAGGAAACCCTTTACCACAGCATAAAACACAATTGCATTTACTACACATTCTTCCCCTCTCTGTGCCCATGCCTTCTATGAGACTCCAGAACACCTTTCATTAGCAGTAGGAGTCTTCTTCTACCTGTTGAAGGCCGACCTTACGGTTGCTTCAGCCATTGAAATAGTAGCAGAGATGATAGAAGGAGAGAATTGAAAAGATTTTACATTGAGTCTTGCCCTTTTGTTGCTCTTAAACCCTGAGAACCTGTGGGAATGACCCCAGGCCAGCCTGCTGAATGATGAGGGACCATTGGAAACAGGATCCAGCGGTTTCACTGAGTTGATTTTATGAAACTGGCTCGCAGGTGACCTGGAATCAAATTGTAGACACATGAGTAAGCCCTGCTGCGAGCCACTGTGGCTGGCCCAGATCAGAAGAACCCCAAAGTGACAACCTGAAAAATTGTGAGCTTAGTAAATGGTTGTTTTTTTAAGACACTACCTTTTGGAGTCATTTGTTACACAGCAATACGTGACTGATACACCTGTTGACTTTGCCGTTTCTCTTACCAGGCAGTGAGGCAACTTCTCTAAGTCATTTCATCACCAAGAGCATCTGGCCTAGGGTCTGACATGTAGCTGTTTATACAGGAAATCTTTGTTGACTTACTGCATGAATTAGTAATACGAATTTTATGTGCGAGTCTGCACAAAATCATGTATGAAAAAAAGCATGATTTTTTAAAAAATAAAATGAATTGAGGTTCAGAACTACCTGCTTACAAAATTGAGGGGAGTTTTTAACCTCACTTACTTTTAGGGTACTCCCTCATCCAGATATGCAGTAATTCCCAGGGTCTAATGAAGGACCAGTGCTTGGAGAAGACCTTCAACACACCCATTGCCTCAGCCTATGTGGGTGGTCTCTCTAGAAGCATTCGTTCTGCTGTTTCCATTCTCAGCTGGAGCATGAGAACCTTGGTGGGGCTGTCAACAGCATAACAGGGTTTGTCTACTTATGTGCCTGCATCAGCCTTTGAGGTGCTGTAACCTACCCCAGGGCACTATCAAGAAGGAGCTCCTACTCCTCCCAATGTCTAGGACACTACTATCTGACTGTCACTCTTCCCCTGGGCTCCAGTTCACTCAGTGTGATCACCTCAGTGAGCTGAGGCTTTTACCACAGACTCTTCAGAGTCTTGAAGTTTCAGAACTTCAACACTGTGAGTCCAGCTATCTCCTTGAAATGAGGTAGGGAAGGAGGAAAAATGTAGGAAGACTTTATTTTCCATTTAATGTTGCAATAAAATTTCTTGCCCTGCATTTTTGAAGGGTCCTGCCTAACAATTCCCTCTGTTCTCTTCCAAGATGTAGGACGATGAAGAGTGAATGTTTGTTGTGTCATAATCTGCAGAAGGCTGCAAAGTGCACATGGGGTCCATTCCCCCGATGCTCACACTAGAGCACCCCACCCACGTGGAAATCTCTGCAAGTGTTACTGAGTCCCTCCCACATCCACAGTGAACAGCTTTCAGATTCTTATAAGAGGGAATTGTGTCCTAACACCAGCTGCTCCCTGGAAACCCTATGGGGCAGTTCTACTCTGTCGTATAGGGTCTCTGAGTCAGAATTGACTAGATGGCTACAGGTTTGGTTTTTTCTTTCAGCCAAGTGGTGAGAGTTTGATGTCAGCTCCATAATCGTGTTATTAAAAAATGATGACAAAGTACCAGGTGAAAGTAACAAAACAAAACTGAAATGTAATGGCTTTTTCACATTTATTGGCCCCACAGAGTTCCTTCGAGGTGTTTACTTTTCACTAGATTCGGAGAAATCTTTGTGAGAGAGACAACAGCTTGAGATAGCTCCAAAATTACGTTTCCCTCCTTAATGTTAGGTTACATTAAGAGCTGGTTGGCTGGTTTATGATCTGCCTGCTTCACAAAAATAGAAGGCCCATGCAGGCAGGAACTTGTCTGTTGTGTTTGTCAGAGTATCCTGGTACCTGGTGCCTAAGAAGTGCTAAAAAATTATTTGAGTGAATGTGGATGGGTTTTTATAAAAAAACACTGTGTTGCTGTCTTTATTTAGTTAAATAGTGAAAACAGGGATAAGGAAAATGGAGACAATTATTTGTATAATTTAGAGTTACATAAGGTGAGAATAGAAGTTGAATAATGAAGAGATAAAAAAATAAGCTGTGTGGATGGAATGTACCCCCTTCCCTTTGCTTTGGAGGGAGACATTTTAAAATTGGATCGTTTTTTCCCTACTGATTTATAGGTTCTATATGTTAATTGAAAAGTTAGTCTTTTAGGAATCACAAATACTTCTATTGAGATACAATTCACCTGCCGTAACACTGCCTTTGAAAATATGCACAATACCGTGGCTTTTAGTATATGGGCAGACTTGGCACAACAGTCACCACTGTCTAGCTTCAGAATATTTTCAGTGCCCAGTAAATAAAGGCCCTTGTTAATGAAGGCGTATTAACAGTCATCCTCATTACTCCTTTCCTCCACGCCGTAGCAACCACTAATCTACTTCTGTCTGTGTTGGTTTGTTCTGGACATTTCATGTAAATGGAATCATGCACGTTGCGGTCATTTGTGTTTGGCTTCTTTCATTTAGCGTAATGTTCTCAAGGTTCGTCCATGTTGTGGCATGTATCAGTACTTGGTGCCTTTTTGTGGCTGAGTAATATTCCAGTCTATGAATATACCACATCCTGTCTATCAGGTCATGACATTTGGGTTCTCTCCACATTTTGGCTGTTATGAATAACACTACTAGGAATCCTCTGTGTGAGTTTGTATGTGAATATGCTTTTGATTCTCCGGGGTGCAGACCTAGGAGTGCAATTGCAGTGTTGTGTGGTAATTCTATGTTTAACTGTCTGCAGAATTTCCAAACCGTTTTCCAAAACAATTGGATCATTTTACATTTCCACCAGCGGTATTCCAGCTTCTGCACATCGTCGCCGACACTTGTCCATCCTGTTGAGTTTAGCCATCTTACTGCTTTTGAAATAGTAGTGCACTTTAGTTTAGATTTGCATTTCCCTGATGACTAATGAGGTTACGCTTCTTTTCCTGTGCTTGTTGACAGTTTCTGTATCTGCTTTTGAGAAATCTCTATTCAAATCCTTAGCCTGCAAACCTTTTTTCAGCTTTTTGCCTGTATTTTTACTCCCTTCATATACTTTTTGATATGCCAAAGATCTATAGATCTTAACAGTTTTAGCCTTCATATTTTGGGATTTTTAAAAAGTCTTTCTCTTTTATCAATAAAAAGAAAATAAAAACTTCTAAAATTTTTATGGTTGCATATTTTAATTTTAAATATTCTATCCATCTGGAATTTCGTTTTGTGTAAGGTATGAGAAAAAGGATGAAAACATTTTTACAGGTGGTCTGAGTGATTACCAGATTGCTACAAACGCTCCTTTTCCCATGACCCATATCTTCACTGCATTTTCCCGTAGTCCGTACAGAGACGCCTTTTTATAAAGGGAGGCCACCATTCCCAGCCATTTCATTTTAAGGTTTGTTTTCTGCAATTAAATCCCTTGTGTATCTTATCTACACACCTTTTCTTTTAAGCTAATACAAATTTTGTGTGAGTAGGACCTTGGCGAGTGCAAGATGGGCTTGAATTTCATAACTGGTTCCGTGTGGTGCAGCCCAGCAGATGGACAGACAGAAGCAGGGGCTGCAGAGGCGACAGAAGCTATGAGAACGTCAGCCTCTAGAGATTTGCTGTGGAATTTCAGATAAAGATTCCATGTGCCAGGAATAGTCTACATCATGTGGACGCAATGGTGAAAGTACCCATTGTCCCTGCCATTGTGAAGGGGACACCCAGTGCGGGTGGGAGGGGAACTGGTAAAATGCAGTCAAGAGAAAGGACAGACCATGCTCCAGGAACCACACTGGACTTCAGAGAGCTTTGTTGGCTGCCGTTCATCTGTCCGGCTTCTAGATGTCAGAGTGCCCCCAGGCTCAGTGCTTAGTCCTCTCTCTCTATTGACACCCTCTCTCTAGGATGCCTCAGGGAGTCGGTTGCTGTCTGTCTGTAGCTGAGGATGTGATGTTTACACCTCCATCCATTTCAACTCCTCCTGGTTCATGACTTCTATTCAAATGTCAGCGTAACTCTCTGTACTGAGTTCTTCATCTGTAAAATGTGCCTTATAATGATACATTCCTCACATGGGTATCATGCAGAGCAAGTATCTTAAGAAAGGAGAAGCCCTCACAAGAGTCCTGGCACCAGTAAGTGTTAGCTGTCAGTATTATTACCTGACATCTTTACGTAGATGTCTGACAGCTATGCCATGTTACCAACGCCATGAAACAATTCTTGGTCCCAACCCCGTTCCACCCTTATCGATGAATTTCTCAGGGCTTCACTGATGGGAATGTGTGTGTTTTTCCACATAATGGACATGGCTAATAAAGGTTGGCCTGGTCCTTCATAATAAGTTGCTCCAAAGTTTATATGGGTGGACTCAGACAAGTGATAGCCAACTAATATAGACAAAAAATAGAACTCTCAGCTGCTCATATTTGTACTCTCAGCCTAGAATATCTGGTGAGGGTACTATATGGACTGAATTGTGTAACCCCAAAGGTACGTTGAAATCCTAACTACTGTACCTATAAATGTGACCTGATTTGGAAATAGGGGATTTTTAAAATTATTTTAATGAGGCCATACCAGTGTAGGGTGGGTCCTAAACCTAATCCCTTCTGAGTTACAAAAAGAGCAGAATAGACACAGACACAAACAGGGGAAGAGGGAGACAGACAAAGGGGAAGATAATCTACAAGGCCAGGAACGGAAAGGGTGGCTGGAAGCTGCTAGAAGCTGAAGTAGACATGAGCCATGCCCTGAATTCCTACTTCTAGCCTCCCGAACTGTGAGAAAATAAATATCTGTTCTTTAAAGCCACCCAATTGTGTTATTTTTTTCTCATGGCAGTACTAGATGACTAACAAATACCCATGGTTATACATGAAGCCTGGTGTAAAATAGTGTTCTCCCCTCCTTGTCTAGCCCACCCAAATCCTGCTATTTCCCTATCAGTGTCCTCTGCTTTCACTAAGAGCTACAACAGAGTCGGCTTGATGCTGATGCATAGAAATGCAGTTTATTTTTTAGTTTATATTTACGATTGACTGGCATTAATTTCAATGGTTTGTAAATTTTTCTGTGGAGGCATTTCTGTAATCTATGAATAATAGCAGTTGCAGCTTTTCCTTCTTTTTGTTGTCATTTTGTTCTAGCTTGGACCTCCAGTGTTAAATATTTAATATAAATAATGATAGAAAGCATCCTTATTTTTTTAATATTTTTTTGTGTGCTTTAAGTGAAAGTTTTCAAATCAAGTCAGTCTCTCACACAAAAACGCATATACACCTTGCTACACACGCCCAATTACTCTCCCCCTAATGAGGCAGCCTGCTCTCTCCCTGCACTCTCTCTTTTCGTGTCCTTTTCGCCAGCTTCTAGACCCCCTCCACCCTCTCATCTCCCTTCCAGGCAGGAGATGCCAACATAGTCTCAAGTGTCCACCTGATCCAAAAAGCTCACTCCTCACCAGCATCCCTCTCCAACCCATTGTCCAGTCCAATCCATGTCTGAAGAGTTGGCTTCGGGAATGGTTCCTTTCCTGGGGCAACGGAAGGTCTGGGGGCCATGACCACTGGGACCCTTCCAGTCTCAGTAATACCATTAAGTATGAATTTATGAGAATTTGGGGTGTGCATCCCACTGTTCTCCTGCTCCCTCAGGGTTTCTCTGTTGTGTTCCCTGTCAGGGCAGTCATTGGTAGTAGTCGGGCACCATCTAGTTCTTCTGGTCTCAGGATGATGTAGTAGCTGATTCACGTGGCCCTTTCTGTCTCTTGGGCTCGTAATCACCTCGTGTCCTTGGTGTTCTTCATTCTCCTTTGATCCAGGTGGGTTGAGACCAATGGATGCACCTTAGATGGCTGCTTTCTAATGTTTAAGACGCCAGACGCCAGTCTTCAAATTGGGAAAGCATCCTTATTTTAATGCTAATTAATTTTAAAGAGAATGTCCCACATTTCACCATGAACTATCATGCCAGTTGTATCTTTCCAACTTAAGGAACTCCTTTTCTGGTCCTTGATTGCTCAGAGTCCTTATCTCTCAGTGTGATTGGATTTTATCAACTGCTTTGTCCCCATCTCTTGAGGTGAGCATGTCTTTTCTTCTTCCATCTATGCTTATGGTGAATTAAATTATTAAATCTTTAATGTTCACTCAAGCTTGCATGCTGACGATAAACCCCCTTGATGATGGCGTATTACCTGGTTTATACTTTGCTGGATTTCCTTTGCCAGTATTTTATGTAGGTTTTTGCATCCCAGTTACTTGGTGTGCTTGCCCTGTAACTCTTCTTCTACCATCCCTGTCTAATTTGGTGTCAATATTAAACTAGCCTTAAGGATGAAGTAGAGGAGCATTTCATCTTTTTCTCTTCTTCTCTGACTTTGCACAAGATTAAAATGCTCTGTTTCTTGCCTGTTTGCTGTAACCTGAATGAAAGTGGTCTCGGCCTCCTATTTTCTTAGGGAGATCTTGAACTACTGATCCATTTTGTATAGTGATTAAAGGTCTTTTCTGGTGCTACTTAGAAAAATTTCCACTGCATGTTCTAGGCTGCTAGGATTTCATCTTTAAATGTTATGTTGTTATCACGATTTTCAGTCTCATCCACGTCAATTACTCAATCCCAGATTTTCCCTCATTTTTCCAAAGTCAGACTCTACATCTTTTCCTGGCACCAATTCCCTTATCTAAGACTTCTTTGCAAACAAAAATACAACCCAGCATCTTTGAGTCCATGATGTGAGAATACAGTCCCATATAACTTTTTTTGTAACTGTTGTTAAGTGTTTCTCCTCTTTTTTTTTTTTTTGTTCATTTCCCACCTATCTAGCAGTTTCAAAGTTGTGCACTTCAGGTTGAGGTCATTAGCTGGATTGACTCTGTGCAGGGCCATGGGGTGCCAGTTGCAAATGCGCATCAAAAGAGCACTCCTCTAGAACTAGGAGGCAGGAGGAGGTGGTTGGGCTGTTGGGGGGGGGAGGGAACTGGGCAGGGCTGTGTGGAGAGGGGCGCCTAGGGGAGGTGCCAGGTCGGAGGCTGCCCCACCACAATCTCACGTGCATCAGGAAGGAGCTGGCTGCAGGAGCCTTTCGCGAGAGTCCCAGCCCACCCAGCCTTGCCCTGAACTCAGACCCGCTAGGCTCACAGGTCCCACCAGAACTAGGGGAAGCCTGAGGCTACCGATGTCAAGTCCCAGGGTACACCCCTGAGCCCAGTCACAGTGCTTATGCTGGGATAGGAGGGCAGAGGAGGCGTATGGGGACTTGGGTCCAGAGGGTGACCCAGAAAGGGTGGGAGAGTTGTGGTCACCCTAGGACTCTGGCTCCGCACGTGAAGGGCCCCAGGTTGCACTTCCAGGAGGAGAAGGCGAAGCCACAGAGGCCACACTGCTCACACAAACAATCCCCCACCCCCCTCTGCCCTTTCTCCAGGCTGGACGCCCCTCCTGTGCTGTCCTCAGAAGGGCTCTTCAGGGACCGCACCCCTAGTTTGCGGAGCAGCAGAGCCTGCCCCAGTCTGGACTAGGGACTTTATTTCTTCCACTCTCACCACTGGCTGAAGGCAGACTCCTGTCTCTACAGACTAAAGAGGAATTATCAAAATGAGCTCGAAACTCTAGATTTGAGTTAAGGATCATAAATTAACACAGAGAAATACAACTTTAACAACAAAGACCTGTTTGGAGCCCCAGTTGCAATTAAAAAAAAAAAAAAAACTTGAACAGGGGGAGTGATAAAGTCTTCCTTCTTTTCCACCCTCTCTCGGTGGTCCCAAGCTTTCTCATCTCCCACCTCACAAGACTGTATCAACTGCTTTGAGACTTTTAGAATAAAGATCCCCAGGCATATCACTGCTGTTACCCTGTGAGGATTTCCCCAGTGCTGGGTTAGACTAAGACAGAATCCTTCCAAGGCTTCCAGGGCCTGTGTACTGGACGGTCAGCACACGGAGCCTCAGAGCCCACTTTGTTTTTCCTGCAGTTGGGCACGACCCCAGGGACATGACCCTTGAGAGTGCTGACACTTCCTGAAGCCAGTGACCCTCCCCCTGGGCTTCTCTCTGCCTGGGTCTCAGAATCTCTGAGGTCAACTTGTACCCTCGGAAGTGTTTCTGCTGAAGGACACGTAAACAGCACTGTGGATTTGTGTCCTGCAGTCTGCAAAACTGCCTCCCCTGAGTGGGGTGAGGAGCTAGTGAAATACTGAAATCATTGAAACTAGCAGAAGCCACAGCTCATGGTGCTGGGAGAGAACTGGGAAGGACGGAGAGGTGAAGAGGCTATAAAGGCCCAGTCGTGAAGGCGACCATGGGCCAGGATGTCCTGAAGTCGCAAAGCTGACCAATGCTGAGTGCCCTAAAACCTGCCACTCCTGTACCCATCTTTTCTTTCAATGGACAAAGTCTTCCCCTGCTCTTATGCGACTGGGCTGGAAGGGCCTTTGACTTATAACATGAAGCAGCCTCCAGAGCCTCTTGGGGCAAGTGATGGTCAAGGAGGCTCTGCCTAACCCCACCCTGCCCTTCCCAGTTGTCAGAGGACCAGGAATTTCAGTCTTCCAGCTCCTGGGCTGATCTAGTGACTTGTAACAGGATTTCGCTGGAACTGGAAGGTGTTGAAGACAGGAAGTACTCCTGGGTTTCTTCACCCAGCTGAATGCCTAGTTCCTGGTCTTATTACACGGCTTACATTCAGGATAAGAAGAGGCGTTTGGAGCTTTACGCATGACCTCTTAGCAGAGGTTTCTGTTCAGGAGCAAAGAGGTAAAAAGAAGCAGTGTCTACTAAGTCCTTTTCCAAGAGTCTCAGGAAATTCTCACGAAGACCCTCTCAGGTAAGGACTGACGGGAAATGCCTTGGTTTAATATTAAACTTTGCCCTTGACACATTTTGTTTATGGAGGGCATATACATATTGTCCGCTCAAGGAAGCACTGTAGTTCTTATCTAGACTTTATGTAGAATGAGTATATATAAAACCTAAACTTGGTCCTTAAGCAAGGGGTTACCTCTCAGAGAAGGCCTATGGGAAGGTTTCTACCAAATTCTGTGGTGCTGCCATTGCTCCAAGGAGCCCAGGTGGTGCCAAATTTGAGCACTCGGCTGTTAACCGAAGGTTAGTTTTTTGAACCCACCAAAAGGCTCTAAGGAGTAAAGACCTGGCGAACTGCTTCCGTTAAGATTACAAACCAGGAAACCCTATCGGGGCAGTTCTCCTTTTACACTGGGCCACAATGACTCAGAAACCCACTCGATGGCACCTAGCAATAACAACAGGAAGCCGTTGCCCCCCATGTGCTTGAAGTGCCTCTCTGGGGAAGGTTGGCCTTCAGAGCCAGCTCATGGCCACACGAGAACTGAGGCTCATGTTTTGTTACCACACCTTAGTTTCAGTCAGTAAATTTATTTTCCAGTTTATTCACGAGACTTGACTGCAGACATCTCTCAGGTATTGTCAAAATTAATTCCATTCTCTAATAATGATTTGCCAGGACATATTTCCAAGCGTTTCCAAGAGACTGGAAAAACTTTCCAAAGAGGCTTGTCCAGCGCCATGTTGTGCAGTAACTACAGTGTTGACGTAGTATATTAACCACATAGTTTCCACGTTTTCTGCTTTCCATAAATACAACTGAAATTCCAAGTCTACCACCTGAAGTACTTCCTTTAGTGTTTCACTTAGAAGTCTGGTGATGAATTCTCTCAGGTTTCTTTCCCCCAAGAATGGCATTATTTGTGCTTTACTCCTGAAGGTAATGATACATAGATACATGATACATAGAATTCTGGGTTAATATTTCCATCTTTCAGGGTTGAAAAAATGATGTTTCACAATCTATTTTTTTGGCTTCCATGGCTTCTGATAGTGAATACAGAGTCATTCAAATTATTTTTCTCAGGTGAAATGTGTTGTTTTCTCTCTACCTCCTTCCTGAGTATTTTCTTGACCTTTGTTATTCTGCAGTTGATTATGATGTATGGTATTTTTATGCAAGTAACCCATGTTCTATATATATATATATATGTGTCAACTGTTTCTCCCCTCCCGGGTGTGTCTGTGAGTACAGTATACTGTTTTTTTCTTTTTACACGCTGCTGTTTAAAAAAAAAAAAAAACAAAATTAGAGTAATGTACTTACAAATATACTTGGGATGTGGGGTAAGGCCCACTGGGTTGGCAAAAAACCTATAACCCGCAGAATATTTTTGTGCAAATACAGTATTGGGGCATGGAATTCTTTAACTTGCTGTGGTTTGCTGAACTTCTTGAATCTGTAAGTTTATGTCTTTCACCACATTTGGAAAGTGTTCAGCCAGTATTTTTTCAAATACTATTTTCTTCACCACACATTTTGTCCACTTCTTCTGGAGTTCCAATAAATAAGCTTTTTGTCTAGTTCTTGAGGCACTGTCCATTTTTTTTCCATATTTTGCTCTCTGTTTGCAGAATGGATATTTTCTACTGATCTTATTTCAAGTATTTAGTTTTTTTTCTCTGTCATCACCATTCTGCTATTGTGAAAATATCAACTGAATTTTTGATTTCTACAATTGTACTTTTAACATGTAAAATTTTCATTTGCAAATAGCACCTATTATCTTTCCATTTATTTAAAAAGTGTCCCTGTTATTTCTTGGATTAGAATAGCATTTTAAAATCTGTTTCTTATGATTTTGAGAGTACAAGTCCTGCTTAAATTTTATGGAGAATTTTTTTGTTTTTAGCAGTCAATTGACCCAGTTATGTTCAGGCTCCAAGTTCTGTCCCATCTTCTGTATTCTATGGTTCAAATGTGAGTTCAATTTTTGAAGGCTTTGCAGCTGTATTAAAGTCTAATCTATGTGAGCGCCACTCAGTATGGAACCTTGATGGCATTCTAACCCATAGTGCAGGTCTTAAAGGATTTGATAATGCTTCTTTGGGTCAGGGCAATGGATATGCACCTGGGGGGTGAACCAGGAGTTCATGGCAAGTCTGCAGAATCTCTTTCTTGCACAGCCTCCTCTCTCTCTTTCTCTTCTGCTCTCTGAGTTCAGAAGGAGTGCTTTCCTGGCCCACTGGCGGGAATGCTGGGGCTTTAATTTCCTCATTCTGTTGTGCACATCAGTGACTGGTTCTGCCTATGGGGCCAAAGCACTGGACAACCAGCCAAAAGGCTGGCAGTTTGAACGTGTCAAGAAGCACCTCAGAAGACAAGCCTGGCAATCAGCTTTTGAAAAGTCTCACCCTTTGAGGTAGAATTGACTAGGTGTCAGTTAACAGCAGAGAGAGAGAAAATGTAATGGAGCTTTCTCTACAATATTTGGTTCTTCCATACTCTGGTCAGAGAGAAGGATTCTCCTCTGCCAGAGTTTCAGGTGTCTGCCCACCTACCCAGCTGCCTGTCTCTCTCCTTTGTGGACCTTCTATCCCATTTATATGAGAGAGGGCTTCTCTCAGAGCTGTTTCTGTCCACAACGGGTGTGCAGCTGTGAGATTTGGGGTCATTTAATTTCAGCCTCTAGAATGTTCATACTTTATGTTCTGGCTCCGCCCTGCCCCCATCCACCTTCAACACTTTCCTTTGCAGAGTCCTGAGATAGTGACCCATGCATTTGTCCAGATACTTAGTTGTCAGATACCAGCATAGCCACCGGGGGCAGTGCTGGTTGTGGTTGGGGGGGAGGGACTGTACACTGAAGGAGCTGCAAGACCTGGCTGCCTTGTGTGAGCAGGACGGGGGTGTGCTGAGGAGTGGGTGCTGAAGGTGCTGAGTCAAGGGGTGTTTAATATAAAGTTGGGTCAAGGAGTGTTTGTTGACAAGGATTTATTGCCGTAGCAAGGGTTCTGGAAATGGGTTTAATATGCTGTGGGATTGCTTTTGGAAGCTTAGAAAAGGCAATGGCCCACATTCTCTGAAATCGAAATGCCAGACCTGCTGTGTCAGATGTTGGAAGAGGGATTAAAAGCCTCCAATATGTGGGCATGTCTGAGTTAGTCTTCTATAAGACCATTTCTTGGAAGTCCTGAAGGATACCCATTTCATCAGAAGAATAAGGAATGCGGACATGAGGGGAGCACTAGCAACACAGAGCTTACCAATATGTATACTTTGTAGGGAGTCCCTGGACACCACAAACAGTT
Organism: Loxodonta africana; assembly: GCF_030014295.1. Taxonomy (NCBI): domain Eukaryota; kingdom Metazoa; phylum Chordata; class Mammalia; order Proboscidea; family Elephantidae; genus Loxodonta; species Loxodonta africana. The sequence goes on along the minus strand of NW_026975359.1, from coordinate 996,891 downwards.
AAGTGCTTGACTATTATCCGAAAGTCTGGCAGTTTGGCAGTTTGAACGTACTCAGAGGGTCCTTGGAAGACAGTCCTGGCCATCTGCTACTAAAGGATGAAAGCCTTAAAAACACTATTGAACAGTTAGTTCTACTATGCCCACATGGGGTGGTCATGAGTCAGAAATGACTTGATGACAACTAACAGCAACAATCGTCTATAGGCTCAGGTTGTTAGTGGGAGCTGGGCTGCCTAGTAGCAATGCAAATCATGGGATCCCAGCTCCACAGAGGCCAGGTGGAAGTACTTAACTGTCAGAAACAAGTTGTGTGTGATTACAATAGTGGTCAGCAGGTCAGAGTAGTAGTTACCTATTGGGGCATAATAGAGTTCCCCAAACTTAGCAGGTGTGAGATAAATGGAAAATTAATATTCAACTCATTCTGATAAATTTGGAACTAGACAAATATTTTGGTATCAACATAGTTTTAAGGTGAAGGAATAAACTAGAAAATTTAAATAACTAGTATAAGTATAATAAGAGATTTTTCAAATAATGATGATATAATTGCATAGCTGAATAAAAGACAAATACATCAAAATCAATGGTTTCTCTCCAGTATAGACATGAGGGTCTCAAATTGGCAAGGGTGAGAAGGGCAGACCGTTCTCTTTCCCCTACTACTTGACTGGATCAAACTGTGTTCAAAACTGTAAAATACTTAGGAAAACATTGTTTTGACCAGAGCAGCAAAGGACTTCTATGACGAAAACTAATGTACTAAAATACATAAAATGAAACCTGAATATATGCAAAAAATATGCCATATTTCCAAATGAGAAGTCTTGTCAATCAAATGGAGGTCCCTAAAACTAATATATAAGTGGAATGTATTTCCAGTCAGAATATTAAGATAGTTGTTTTTGAATTGTATACAGTAATCGTATGCTACAAATAGTACAGTAGATAACAGAGGATGTTGCTGGTGTTAGGAGACTTGGAGTCCATTTCTGACTCATAGTGATCCCATTTCACTGCCCCATAGGGTTTTCTAGGCTGTGATCATTATGGGAGGAGAACAATAGGTCTTTCCCCTCAGTGCCCCCTGGTGGGTTCAACCTGCCAAACCTTCTTTGGATTAGCAGATGAGCACTTAATCACTGCAACACCATGGCTGCTTTAAAAGGTATAGAGAAGAAAAACATGAAAAAGCAGGATACTGACAGGTGTCTACCTCCTCAGGTAACAGAACAAATTGATATTACATAGCATAGAAACTGACAAGTCGACCAATGAAACAAAATCTGCTAAGAAGTCACAATAACCATTGATACAAAGGCGGTATTTTGAGAAAATTATATTTATTTAATAAACGGTGCTGACTCAAGTGATCGTTCTGGGGGACAAAGCTTGAGAAAATGTGATACACAAATGATAGATTTGGAAAATCATGTGAAATGGAGATGATAAGACTTAATAACAATTTCCATTTTACACAGAAGGATAAAAGTTAAGCACTTGAAAAATGAGCAGTGAATTCAAACAGATCGTTCACAGCAAATCCACATGCCCAATAAACATAGTCCAAGTTGCTCAAAAACACTGGTAGTTAAGAAAATATCAAAGTCCCAGTGAAACTGGCACAATTTAAAAATCAACACCATCTGTGGCTGGCTGGGCTGTGGGGAGAAGATACCCTGAGACATGGCTGGAAAGGTGCTTTAGGACAGCCTCTAGGGGAAAGACACGGCCATGGCTCTGTACTTTTAAAACATACTTTGAGCTGGAAATCTCACTCTATGGAGTCTATTCCACAGAAACAGATCCTGTAGTATACAACGGATAGTTAATATTAATGTTGACCAAACATTGACTGTACATTGATAGTTGAATGATAGATAACTTATGGTAAAGCTACATCATCAATAAATGAGTTGTAGTAGTTGAGTGGGAAAAATATCTGTGAAGTATTATTTATTACTGAAAAAATCTAGGTGCATGCAGAGAAGTGTATATAAAATGAGCACATCTGGGTTAAACAAAATCAATTGTTTGAATATGCTTGAATACCTGTTTATGTTTATGAGTGTGTATAAGTCCATGTGCTAGTTTAAGCAAGGATAAGAGAGACTACTTACCACATTGTTAACCTGAATTATCTTGGATTCACTTGCGGGAAAGAACAGGGGGAGGAGAGCTAGAACACGCAGGAAGAGTGGACTTAAAAAGCATGGATGATAATGTTTCCATTTTAGTAGTGTTATGTATGGCCGAACAAATCTGTCTTAAAGGGAGAAAGCCAGAATATTCCTTAGAAGCAAGGATGGCTTTGGCCATGTTATCAAGAGGGAGGGACCAGTCCCTGGAAAAGGACATCATGCTTGGTAAAGCAGAGGTCCAGTGAAAAAGAGGAAGACCCTCAATGAGATTGATACAGTGGCTGCAACAGTGTGCTCAAATAGAGCAACGATTATTAGGATTGCACGTGACCAGGTGGTGTTTTGTTCTGTGGTGCAAAGGGCCACTGTGAGTCAGAACTGACTTGATAGCTTCTGACAAGAACATGTAGAAGTATAGATAAAGTGTACTGAATTGAGATCATCTATTTAAATTATTCATGTAAGTTAAAAGATCAAAAAATATAGTGTCAGTGCCATATCTAATGACTTACAGAGAATCAAGGTAGAATATCAAGTGAAATAAGGGGCGAGAGCAATGTGGGTGGAGTGTGACCAGGCTTCCATAAAAGTAAACACCCCAGCAAATGTACTTGTGTACCTGTGACTGTGTGTATGTGTCCCTGAAGAGAAACGTAGGGAAGGATACACGTGTGTCTATTAACATTGGATACCCTGGGGGAGCAGGACCAAATTACATATGAGGGTGGGACCCTGACATAAATTTTTTTGCCACACAAATCTGTGATCTTGCAAATGTGATAAAAAAACAACTTCAGAGCTTTGGCAATTCATAAACATCATAGATACATGTATATTTTAACGTGTTTTGTTACATATTTAAAATAGGTGAAAATTCTCCAGAATGACAGACAAAAGATTTGAATCACTGGCAGGAGAGCACACCGCAGAAAGTAATAATAAGATCCAGTGGATTTCTTGTTGTTCTTGGAGCCAGTGAGTTCTTCTGGTCTTTATAACTGGAAATGACCAAAAATAATTTTGGGAAGTCAGTAGAGTTACCCCTCAAACACATCTTGCAAGCACACGTCTACAGCTAAATGTAGAAGGCTGGACGCCATGTGCAATTCACTAGGTAACTCATGCGCCTCTAGAAGATTCTCTTTCCTGGATATGCTGCTTCCACCTCCTCTCTGCCTAGCCCCACTGGATAACCCACCTTTGTGCATTCTAGGCCCCATTCAGGTCTGAGCATAGATCATAGAGGACATCAACTGGGAAGGTAGCTTTTAAGAAGAAAGATGTTGATGAAAAGATTTCAGAAACCAGCACCTCCCCAGCCAGCCTCTCCCCAGCCTGGGAATGCCAACCCCTCCCACCCTGATACCTCTGAGAATCTCTGATTTTTCGGTTTGGATCCTTAGGAGACTGCAGAATTTACCTGGTCTGAACACCTTGGTTCTTTTCTGCCTGTGACCCTCTGCCTCGCAGGAGCCGTCCCTGTCACTCTGAGGAATACACACAGGACAGACTGTATGGAGGTGCCCATCCTAGAGGCCCTGCCCTCCATTCCTCTGCCCCTGGGGGGTTCCCTGTGATACTTGTGGTCTCATTTCCTGGAAAGATGGGTACACCCCTGTCATGTCCAGAGATTCCCCAGACTTGGGATTTGATGTCGTGACTGAGACTGGGGCTTTGTTGTCCACTGTTGAGTCTGGGCCTGAATCTGCCCCTGCTCACCATTACCTCTGATCACCTGTGTTCTCGCTGTTCTCCCTGGGTTTGAAGCCTTTCCTCTCTTTTGGTTCTTTCACCTCAGAGGGCCTTTTTCTTCCAGTTCTTTGACCTCGCGGCAGGTCAGATTTGACCACAGGAAAACAAAAAAAAATTAGCAAGTTTGTTTGACATGTCAAGAACCGGAATGTACAGCTTGATTTAGGAGAAGAAAAAGTTCCAAAGCTCTACCCCTTACCCTAGGACATGCTCTACAGGAAATATCCTGCAAGCCCTGGATCAACTCTTATCCAGAAATGGTTAACACCCAGGGGGATTTTTCTACACCACCTCCCACTTACATTCCCCTAATGTGGCAAAAAGGATGCATCCCAATCATAAACCCAAATTCACCCTAGGAGACCAGAAGACATGGCTTGGGTGAGTTCATTTTCCTTCCACCTGCCCCCCTCTCCTCCTACCAAGCCCTGCCTCTTTCTCTGCCTCTATACTGCTGGGAAGGGACCCAGAGTTGTTTGTTTAGGGCTTTATGTCCACTGCTCACCTGCAGGCATGTTTCCCAACAGCCTGCCATCTCTCTGATTCCTTCTTCTCCAAAGAACTCGGTGACACCCCCTTCACCATCACACCTCAGCAGGGCCCCCCCCCCAATCCTCCCAAGTCCCACTGAAATCCCCTTTGCCTTTCTCTATTTATGTTGCGCTCATCCTTCGGGTCCCAAGATCTCACCATCCAGATGAGGCCTGTCCTGTCCTCTCCTGGGCCAGGGGAGCCTCTGAGGGGACCTGGTGTCTGCAGTCAGGTATCTGGGGCTTCTTCCATCCAGATCCCCCTTAGGGCTGGAGTTCTCTGTGCGCTTGGGTTGGGAGGGTTGGGGTCACAGGGGAAGAAGGGTATGATCTTCCAGGGGAGCTGGGTTAAACGAACCTGAATGGAGGTCTCTCCTGAAGGGCCCACGTTTCCAGCCCAAAGGCCCTGCTCCTCCTAGTCCCGGGGTTCTAGCACGTCTTCAGGCGCTTCCCCTTCTGGCCTCGGTGGTGCGCCTGCTCCTTCTGCAGCCTGGCCTCTTGCCTCTTCAGCTTGTCCAGCTGGTGCCTCAGCCTCTTCAGTTCTTCTCTCTGCTTCTCCAGCTGCTCCTCCAGGCGTCTGCAGACCGCTTTCTTCTCCCTCACCTCCCTCTTCTTGGCGGCCATCAGGCAACGCCTGGCCAGCTGGTGGCAGCGTCTGGGCCTTCGCTGGACTGAGCGTGGCAGCCGCCTCTCCAGCAGCTCTTCAAAGAAGACCGGCAGCTGAAGCCCTGGCTCACACCATGCTCCGCATGGGCCACGAGGGCCTCCCGGGACTTGAACACGCGTCAGCAGGCCACGCAGCGGAAGCCGCGCTCACGGGTCACCAGCCACTCCGGGGTGGTTGCGCGGGGTCTCTCAGCATGCTCCTCCCGTTGGTCAGTGGGCTCCTGGGTACAGGTCTGGGGCCCCTCCTGCCAGGGCTCCAGGTTGCTGACCAGGGACTCAGTGTTGGCCAGACTGGGGGCAGAGCCGATGGTGCTCTCCTCAGAGAGCTCGGCTTCAAAGACCTGGGGAATCTTGCCCACGGGGGCAAAGGAGGTTTTGGTCTGCCGGGAGACCGCCACCCCCTTGACCGTGCGCACCTTGGTGAAATATGCGCACCTGACCCATGGCTTTCCTGGGGCAGCCCCGTAGTTGGAGGAGTGAGAGGTCTGCTCAGTGGAAGATAAAGGAGAAGGGTTCTCGGATTGTTTTGGAATCTTCCTGGGCCTGGAGCTTCGACTTTTTTCATGGGATGTTGTTGACTGTTGCACATTTTCCTCTTGGATAGAGACCTCTGAGAATAGAGAGTTAATTTACTTGAGCTTTCAGGGTCCTTATTCTCACCTGTGAGCCCAAAGCTTTGGTCATAGGGACCCCTGGAGGCCTCTCCATCACCACATCCTCCACCTCTGCAGACCCCATGCTTTCTTTCTTCTTCCCCAGAGACCCACCACCCTTTGGGGGCACTGCTGTGGAAGACAAAGTCTGCATTGTAAAGTGGCACTGTTTATGGTAGTTCATTTTTTAAGAAGTTGTTTTTCTTTAATTCCACATTTATTGAATTCCAATGAATTTGTTCCTTTGGAACTTAGAAATGACCTCATTCCCATGAAACTTCATAATAAATGTGTGACTTGATGTTTTGTATGCGGGTGATATTCTTAGTAAATTTGGAGAGTAAACACTCCAGAGCAATGGTCACCTCTTTTCATCCTCTTTTTACTGAAAGGCTTTTTATAGAGGAGTTATACGTAAAGAGAAGAATGTGTATATTTAGTTATGATTCTTACATGTATACCTCTTCCTTGCATCCTTCTTAACCCAGCCACAGTAGAAGATGAAAATTGTTTTTCTTGGAATAGAAGCCCAGTCCTTAGTAGATGAAGTGAGGCAGAAAGAGATGGCCGTATCTGAGAACCTTGATGCGAGAACTTCAGATGGAGAACACACAGCCTCCTCTCCTGTGTATGTCGCAGTGGGTTGTCTGTGTCAACCTAAAGGTCTGTGTATGTTTCTGAATCTGTGGGAATGACTGCAGAGTTCAGGATGCAGAAAGAGATGGAGCTCGGTCGGGTGTGTTGGATGGAGAGAAAACTTGAGAGAGAGACAAGATTCAGAGATGGAACATGCCAGCAGTTGGTTAGAAGGATACAGAGATCAAGGAGGGAGCAGAAAGCAGGGCTCAGCCGCTGAAGGGCAGAATGGGGCAGCAACAAAGAAGACAAAGGGGGGGCAGACTAGTCAGAGAAAGAATGGATAACTAAGAATGATAGCAGAAACTGAGGTTAGCTATAGTTGGAATTTTAAAATTCTTTCCTGCTAGACTTGGAAAACATCATGCTAAATGGAATAAGTTAGTATTTGCCCTAAGTATAGGGCAAATACTGTACGATCTGACTTATATGAAATAAGCAAATATATAGAAAGCAAGGATTATTGGTGGTTGGCAGTTGTGGGCAGGGGGAAGGGGAAGTTTTTCCACTGGGGCATTGAGGTTATGTTAATGGTTGTAGAAAAGTTTGGAGAAGGATATTGAGAATGGTTATATGACTTGAAGAATGTAATGAGTATCACTGACTCATACATTAGCAATTATTCAGTTATATTTTATGTATATTTTCAACACAATTTAAAAAAATAAAACTTTGCAATTACAAGAGAAAAAAAAACGATCTATACTATAGCTGTCTTTACCTAGAAGAAATGTTAAACCCTTAGGTAAAGATGGTCAGGAGACCTTGGAGGAGAAGGGAAATCCCTAGAGCTAGAGGGGCAGGGCCTTCCTGGACCTTCTTCTGCCTGAGTCCAGGCTGAGGACTGTGGCAGCTTACATTGACTGGAAACTCTGAATGAATGTGTCGTACTGTGCTCCATCACACCACCCACTCCCAAAACCTCCTGATAAATTTGATATTTTTTTTAATTCGCATGATATATTAATTCATTCTCATGAAAAAATTATTTACAAGTCTCTGTAACCACCCTTCTCCCTGGTTCTATACCCACTGCCCCAGTTGCCCACCTGCGTTCTTTCCACTAACAAAGCACGAGAGTTCACAAATCTGACTTGTCTGCTACTGTTATGGAAAGCCCCTCAGATGACAGTAGAGTTCTATACTTCACTCACATATTTATTCCTTCATTTATTTATTCACACTATAATTTCTTACTGTTTACTAATTGACAGGAAGTTTTTTCAGGTGAAAGCCTCGGTGATCCCTTGTGGTCCTTGTTTCCGGGGTGAATCAAACCCCTTGCTGCCCAGCACCCATCGCACAGACTGAATTTTCCTCCCACCCTTACCTCGGGCCTTAGAGAAAGGCCTCTTCCTCATGTATTGCCGCTCCATTCTGGCTGGGTGAAGATGAACCACAAAGGATGGTCACCAGCAAGATGTTTCTCCTCCTCCCACGTAGAGATGATGTCCCAAACTCTCACAAGTTGGGGACCTTGATTTAGGGAGAACCGTTTGTAATTTGGTATCCAAAGTCGCTCTCCCACAGGAGACCTCAGACCCACAACCTCTCCAAAGAGCAGTTGGGATCTGAGTGAGCACCAAGGTTTCCAGTAACTCTTGTGTGACATCATCGCTGACATCGCTCAGTTCCAAGGTCCCAGTTTGAATCTAAACACCGCACTAGGAAAAAATATGGCAACTGTTGTGGGAGAGGCTAGGAGGCTGGGAGGAGGGAAATTATATCTTAAAAATGAATTGAAATGTTCACTTAAAGAAGTCAACATCTAAGAGGAAGGAAACTGTGAGTTGAGGAAATAGAAGAGTATAATGAGTCGCTATTTCTCCCAAACCTCTTCTCTGGCCCTGAATCAAATCTCTCCATCTCTAGAAACACAATGTCCACTCTGAACACCTCTCAGGCCTCCTTTGCCACTTAGGCTTCACACAGGCTGTTCCCTCTGACTAGTAGACGTTCTCTCCCTTCCTGTTGACTGGTTCCTCCTCCAAGGTACCCAGTCTGTGCTCCTGCCTTATGTATTCAGAGGACCTAGTAATCTTTTAGTAATCCTCCATCATAGCACTGAGTCATAGGAGATGCTCAATTTCCAATTTGTGTCTTCCAAATGTGTTGTAAATAACTTGGGGACAAAGACAAGGTCTGCCTCATATTTGGCAGTCCCAGAAAGTGAGACAGAACCCCACCCATAGGAGATACCCAATATATATCTATTGATTAAATAAAAGAAAACTCTTCCAAAAGACTCACCCTTCGTAGCCATCCGTGCACAATGGAGTTTTTGGTCTGTTGCCTGGAGGTACCATCACTCGGTGGTGTCTAGGCCACTCTCTCTTGACCTCCTGACTCTCAACCCTGTGAAGCCTCTTGGCCTGTCCACATGCTTCTCCCTTGGAGCCACTAAAAAGGGTAGGATTACATCATCACAGAAAAGCACTGAGACTCCAGACGTCTGTGGTCAACCTGCCTGGGAGGCTTAGGAGAGCCCTCAGGGAAAGGTCCACTGTCCTCTGCTTGATCTCCTTTTTTGTCCAGGGGGCGATTAGAAAAGGAACAAGCAAATTGTTGAAACATTTTAAGGCAGGGTTTGGGAAGTTGTGCTTGGTAGGTAGAGGAGAGCCTGAGGATTTGAAGGAAAAATAAAGATGTCAACATGGGAGCAGAGGGCTCGCTTTGTGTGACGACAGATGGTAGAATGTGGGCAAGTGGTTGGAAATATAAAAAAAAAAGAAAATCTCCTAACCATCCACTCGTATTTCAAAATTTAGGTCAAACATCACTTCCTGGTGGAAGCCTTTCCGACCCCACACCTGGTAGAAGTTCCCACCCTGCTCCACACTCTATTGTATTTAAGAAACGCTTCTGCCACAACTAGGGACAAACTTGGTTGCATTTACATGTTGTGATGGATAGCAAAAATGGCCACATGTTCTAATATGTATGTATCCATACATATTATATGACCTACAGCTCCCTTTCTCAAGAGCAAGATTCTTCCTCCAGTCCTTGAATTTGGACTGATCTATGATTGCTTTGGCCTTTGGGACAGTACAAAGACCAATAGAAGCAGAGACCGAATATAATTAGACACATCGTGACTTGCTCTCTTACCAAAAACGAAACCCATCACTCTCAAGAATATTCTAACTCATAGTGACCCTGAAGGACAGAGTAGAACTGCCCCATAGGGTTTCCAAGGCTGTAATCTTTACAGACGGAAAGTGCCATGTCTTTCTTCCGCAAAGCAGCTGGTGGGTACAAACTGATTACCTTTCCTTTAGCAACTGAGCCCTTAACCACTGCACCACCAGGGCTGCTCCTTGACTTCTTGCTGCTCTTCAAACACTGAGAACCCATGGGAACAGCCCAGGCCACCCTAATAAATGACAAGAGACCATTAGAGAGAGAATCCCGCTGAGAAGATTTCAGGCCCTCTGCCCGCCAGCTGACATGGTGGCTGATTCCAGATACATGAGGGAGCCCAGCTGAGAGCAGCTGAGTCTGCCCCAGACCAGAAGAACCCCAAACTGCCAACCCGCAAAACTGTGAGCGAAGTAACTGCTTGTTCTTTTAAGGCGCTTCATTTTTGGGTCATTTGTTATACAGCAATTGATAACTGATTTGTTAACTGGGCTGTTTCTCTCACCAGACTGCAAGGAATCTTTTCTTAATCATTTCTGTATCAACAGTATCTGGCAGAGGGTTGTTCATGTAGTCATTAACAGTAGAAATTTCTTCATTTACATAATTTAAAAGTTTCTAACATTATGTTTTAACTTTCTTTTATAAATAAGATATGGGTGGATTTGCAAGTCTAAGCTGAGTGTACATGTTTTTTCCTTAGGTATTAATCCCTTTTTCTTGCTATTACTCATACATTTAGACATAATTCCCATATTATACTTCATATTCACTGTTCTTTTTTTTTATTATTATTCTGCTTTTCCTGTTTCTTTTTTTATTGGAATGATGAAATTTCTCTTACTTTTTTTTTCCTTCTAGCGATTTGAAAGTTGTATTTTCAATTCCTATTCTTTTATAGTAAACATGAGATCTTTGAACATTTTAATATTTGGTATATTGTATCAAGTTCATATCTCAGTTCTCCTCTCAAACAGTAATGTTTTGCTAGCTGCCATTGAGGTGACTCCGACTAATGGTGAACTTAGGTACCACAGAACTAAAGGTTGCCAGGTCCTGTGTCATCCTCACAAGTGCCAGCAATTTAGATTCCATCATTATGGCTAATGTGCCAGTCCATGTCACCAAGGGTCTCCTACAGCCTTGTTGGCCTTCTTCTTCATCAACCATGATATTCTCCTCTAGGACTGATTAATCTCTCCTGATGACATGTCCAAAGCAAGTGAATTGGACAGTATTCTCTTGTGATCTGTAAGGGTTTAATTGTCTAATTTTCAGAAGTAAATCTCCAGGTCTTTCTTCCTAGTGTGTGTTAGTCTTGAAGCTCCACTGAAACCTGTCCACCATGGATAACCCTGTTGGTATTTAAAATACTGGTGGCCTAGCTTCCAGCATCATAGCAACATCCAAACCACCACAGTACAGCAAACTAAGAGACAGGCAGTGAGCCGAACAGGGTATTGTTGTTAGGTGTCATCAGGTCAGTTCTAATTTATCGTGACCCTATATACAGCAGAACAGAACACTGGCCAGTCTTGTGCCATTCTCACACTTGTTATTATGCTGGAGCCCATTGTTGCAGCCACTGTGTCAATCCATCTCACTGAGGGTCTTCCTCTTTTTCACTGTCTACTTTACCAAGCATAATGTCCTTCTCCAGGGCCTGGTCTCCCCTGATAACATGTCCAAAGTATGTGAGACAAACACTCACCATCTGTGCTTGTAAGGAATATTCTGGCTGTACTTCTTCCAAGACAGATTTGTTTGTTCTTCTGGCAGTCTATGGTATATTCAATATTGTTCACCAACACCATAATTCAAAGGCAGCACTTCTTCGGTTTCCCTTATTCATTGTCCAGCTTTCACATGCATATGAGGCGTTTGAAAATGTCATGGCTTGTGTCAGGCACACCTTAGCCTTCAGAGTGACATCTGTGCTTGTCACCAGCTTAAAGAGTTCTTTGCAGCAGATTTGAAATACATCATTTGATTCCTTGATTGCTGCTTCCATGAGCGTGGACTGGGGAACTGAATAAAATGAGATCCTTGATAACTTCAATCTTTTCTCTGTTTATCATGATGTTGCTTATTGGTCCAGTTGTGAAGATTTTTGTTTTCTTTATGTTGAGGTGCAACCCATACTGAAGGTTGTAGTCTTTGATATTCACCACTAAGTGCTTCAGGTCCTCTTCACTTTCACCAAGTTTGTGTTATCTGCATATTGTAGGTTGTTAATGAATCTTCCTCTAAACCTAATGCCACGTTCTTTTTCATAGAGTGCAGCTTTTTGGATTATTTGCTCAGCATACAGATTGAATAAATGTGATGAAAGGATAGAACCGTGACACAAACTATTCCTGATTTTAAACCACATAGTACCCCTTGTTCTCTCTGAAGAACTGCCTCGTGGTCTATGTACAGGTTTCAAATGAGCAAACTTAAGTGTTCTGGAATTTCCGTTCTTTGAAGTGTTACCCATAATTTGTTATGATTCACACAGTTTAATGCCATTTCATAGTCAATAAAACGCATGGAAACATCTTTCTGGTATTCTGGTATTCTCTGCTTTCAGCCCAGATCCATCAGACATCAGTAATGATATTCCTCATTCCATATCCTCTTCTGAATCTGACTTGAATTCCTGTTGCAACTTCTTTTTAATGATCTTCAGCAAAATTTTACTGGGTTTTGATATTAATGATATTGTTTGATAGTTTCTGAATTTTGTTGAATCACTTTCTTTGGAATGTGCCCAAACATGGATCTCTTCCAATCGGATGGCTAAATTATTCGGCATAGACGATTGAGCACCTCCAGTGCTGCATCTGTTTGTTGCAACATCTCAATTGGTACCTGTCAGTTCTTGGAGTCTTGTTTTTTGCCAATGCCTTCAGTGAAGCTTGGACTTCTTCCTTCAATACCATCAGTTCTTGATGACATGCTACCTCCTGAAATGGTTGAACACCGACCCATGCTTTTGTGTGTGTGTGTGTCTGTGCAGTGACCCTGTGTATTCTTTCCATCTTATTTTGATGCTTCCTGTGTTGTTCAATATTTTGCCCGTACAATCCTTCACTACTGCATGTCGAGGCTTGGATTTTTTCTTCAGTTCCTTTAGCTTGAGAGATGCCAAGCATGTTCTTCCCTTTTGTTTTTCTAACGCCAAGTCTTTGCACATGTCATTATCATACTTTGTCTTCTCGAGCCGCCCTTTGAAATCTTCTCTTCAGCTCTTCTACTTCATCTTTTCTTTCATTTCCTTTAGCTACTTTACTTTCAAGAGCAAGTTTCAGAGTATCTCTGACACTCATATTGGTCTTTTCTTTCAGTATAAGGGCTGTATTTGAGGGTACCATCATTTTTATAACTTGCAAGTATCCTCTGTCAGGGCAGTTATTGACTGTAGCTGCACACCACCTAGTTCTTCTGGTTTCAGGCTGATGGAGTCCCTGGTTTATGTGGCCATTAAAGGAAGACCTGTTATTCAAAAAATTATACTTAGAGCAAAATTTGTATATGTATAATTTAAAGCTTCTCCTTTAAAATTGCCTTTCCCTGAACAGAAAGCTCTCACCATGTCATTATGAGAAATACTCTTTCAGTGTGAGGCCGAAAGAGATGTCCATATTTGAGAGTCCGATGGTACAAATCTCAGTAGCCAAGACACAACCACATCAACTGTGTGTGTGGGTGGGTTGTATATGTCAACATAAGGGTCTGTATTTTTCTGAGTATGAAGGTAGGATTGGCGAGTTAAGGAAGAAAGAGATGGAAGCAGCTTGGGAGTGGAGTGCAAACTCCGTGACAGAAGTTGTAGCAGAGGATCTCTCAAGAGGGTTTTAGAGGCCAGTTAGAAACCTAGGAAGCAAAAGGAAATAGGGCCAGTGGAGGGCAGCACTGGAGTAGTGGTGGGGGGCAGCAAAAATAATGGTAGTGGAGAGGGCAACAAAACTGCCCTGAAAGGAGTGGCAAATTAAAGATCCTAGACAAAATTCAGGTTAAGAAAAGTAGGAATGTAAAAAAATTCTATCCTACAGCTCTCTTTGCTGTAAGGGTTTCTTAGGCCCTTCGGGAGATGTGGGGAGAAGACATAGGAGGAGAAGGGGAGTTGCTGGATCTAGCGGAGGAGTCTGCAAGCCATCTTCTGCCCTCAATGATGTGGGCTCTGGGCTCCTTCAACTTCTCACTGCCAGAACCTCCTGAGATATTTTCTTAATTCTTCACATAGTACATTAATATCATGTCATTAGAAAATATAATAAGTACGCTTCTCTCTAACCACCCTTTGCCCCATCCTCTACTCTCTGCCCTAGTTGTCCACTGGCTTCCTTCCTTTCCACCAGGTACAGATCTTAAACAGCAGAGTGCCTCGTCTGAATCTGTTCTGGAAAGCTCTCAAACTCCCAATGAATTCTGTAGCTTGATCCCTCACTTTTTCCTACATTTCTTGTTGATATAAGAATTTGGTTAATTGTCCACCAAATGACAGGAAATGCTTTCTCAGGACGCTCCTCCTTATGACCTTATCCATTCCCAATTCCTTCATCTTGTCCTATCATGGCTGTCTTTTCTGGTGGAAACCAGACCCTTTGTTCCGTAACACACATCAATCTGGGACAATTTTTCCTCTCACCCTTATCTAGAGTCTTAGAGAAAGGCCTCTTCCTTCTGTATCAGTGTTTCATCCTCTCTGGGTGAAGATGTCCAATCATAATGATGTTCTGAAGGATCTTTATCCCTTTTCCCAGTTCTTCATGATGCATGACCGTTTGGTGACTTGGGGACCCCGGTTTAGTCCAGAATTTCTGTGATAGAGTAGTTCCAGGTGCTCTCCCACAGGATCTCAGATCGACACCCTCTCCAAAAGAGTAGGTGAGATCAGCATGAACGGCATGGCTTCCATAACCCTGTGTGACATCATTCCTGACATTGCTCAGTTCCATGGTCCCACTTTGAATAGAAACACAGGAAAAAGAAAAATATGAAACAGTTCAAGTAGGAGCCTGAATACTGCCAGTCCCAGACTGGGAAAAGGGGGCTTGGATATAAAAAAGGAATTGCAACTTTTCTCTGCACTCCATGTCGTTACTATCCCTTGGTGGGGAGAGAGAGAGTACATGGAATCGTTACAGTGTGACCAGGAGTTGATTTCTCCAAAACTTCTCATTTGACTCTCTTGGAATCGTGTCTCTCCAGCCCTGGTCATACAACGTCCACTCTGAACACCTCTCAGGTCTCCTTAGCCTCTGAGGCTTCACACAGGCTCTTCCCCGTGACTAGATTTTCTCTCCCATCCCATCTGATGGCCTACTCTCTGGTGAAGCATGGTGGTTAAGAGAACTGACCCCACTGGAACAGATTGGGCTTATGAGCTCACCATAAAATGCTAAGACTCAGGAATTTGTGGTCAGCCAGAATGGGAGGTTTAGGAGTTGACTTGGGGAAAGTCCATGACCTGTGCATCTTCCAGGCTCTGCTTTCACTCTGGAGCCCATTTAGAAAAGGAGCTGGTAAATGGAGACAGCATTTGAAGAAGCAATTAAGAACATTGGGGTGGTGATGACTTCTCAGAGGAAAATAAATTTTCAACAGGGAAATGCTAGGGTCTACTCTTGTATGACTCCAAACTATAAATAGGGATGAGTGGTTGGAAAACAGTAGAACAAAAGATGATCTGCATCTGGTCACAAATGTACCAAATGCCTCAGTGGCTTCAGCCTGTCTCCTCAGACTTCTCTCTGGAGAAGACATGGGGCTTCCTGGACCCGGGCCTTTTGTCACCCCTTAACTATCCAATCATATTCTCAACTTGGTTCAGACATCACGTCCCTAAATATCCTCCTGGTAGATTTGTTCACTTCTTGCTCCCTACTCCATTGTACCTGCAAAACCCTTTACCACAGCATAAAACACAATTGCATTTACTTTTTGTGGTTGATGTAAGAAATGTCTACACATTTATCTGCTGTCTGTGCCCATGCCTTCTATGAGACTCTGGAGAGCCTTTCATTAGCAGTAGGAGTCTTTCTCCATCCCTTAGTTGGGGCTGACATTATTGTTTTGGACATTGGGATGGTAGAAAACCTGATAAAATGAGAGAGTTGAAAGACTTTACATTGAGACTTCCCTTTTGTTGCTCTTAAACCCTGAGAACTCATGGGAACATCCTCAGGCCAGCCTGCTAGATGATGGAAGACCAATGGAGGGAGGATCCAGCGGTTTCACTGACTTGATGTTATGAACTGGCTCCCAGCTACCTGGAAGCAAATTGTAGACACATGAGGAAGCCGTGTTGTGAGCCACTGAGGCTGGCCCAGATCAGAAGAGCTCCAAACTGACAACTTGAAAAATTGTGAGCTGGTAAATTGTTGCTCTTTTAAGACACGACAATTTGGGGTCATTTGTTACAGAGCAATACATGACTGATACAACTGTTAACTTGGCTGTTTCTCTCACCAGGCATTGAGGGAAATTCTCTGAGTCATTTCATCATCAAGAGCAACTGCCTTAGGGTCTCACATGTAGCTGTTATAGTGTAAATGTTTGCTGACTTCGTGGATGAATGAATAATACGAATTGTAAGTGAATCAGCACAAATTCATGTGTACAAGAAAACTTGATATTTCTTTAAATAAACTGAATTCCAACTCAGAGCTCTCGGCTTACAAAATTGGGGTAAAATTTTAACCTTACTTCTTTGCAGGGGTATATTTGGTGTTGGTTTATTTTCTAGGTACCCCGGGGTCTAAAGAAAGACCAAGGTTTGAAGATCTTTAACACACCCATCGCCTCAGCCTATGTGGGTGATCTCTCTAGAAGCATTGTCTCTGCTGCTTCCATTCTCAGATGGAGCATGAGAACCTTGGCAGGGCTGGGAACACCATAACGTGGTTTGTCTACTTGTGTGCCTGCATTACCCTTTGAGGTGCTGCCACCTAGCCCAGGGCATTATCAAGAAGCAGGCCTCACCCCTTCCCAATGTGTAGGTCTCTGCTGTCTGACTCCCACTCTTCCCTTGGTTTCCAGTTCACTCGGTGTGATTACTGCAATGAGCTGAGACTCTTCCAACAGACTCTTCAGAGTCTCGAAGTTTCAGGGCTTTAACTCTGTGAGTCCAGTTACCTCTTGAAATGAGGTAGGGAAGGTTGAAAAACATAGGAAGATTTTATTTTGAATTTAATGTTTCAATAAAATTTCTTGCCATGCATTTTCAAATGGTTCTGCCTAACAATTCCCTCTGTTCTCTTACAAGATGCAGGACGATGAGGAGGGAATGTTTGTTGTGTCATAATCTCCAGAAGGATGCAAAGTGCCATGGGGTCCATTCCCCCCGATTCTCACACTTGAGCACCACACCCACATGGAATCTCTGCAAGTGTTACTGAGTCCCTCACACATCCACAGTGAACAACTTTCAGATTCTCATAAGCAGGAATTATTTGTGCGCTAAGACGAGGAACTCCTTGGAGACCCTACTGTGTCCTACAGGGTCGCTGTGAGTCGGAATCGACTGCATGGCATCGGGTTTTGTTTTTGTTTTTTGGGGGGTTGGTTGATGTCAGCTGCAGGATAGTGTTTAAAAAAATGTCGACAGCGTAGCAGGTAAAACCAACAAAATGAAACTGAAATGAAATGTCTTTTTTCACACTTACTGACCTCACAGTTCCTTCAAAGTGTTTACTTTCCACTGGGTTCAGAGGCAAGAGGGAACTCTTCATGAGAGAGACACAGCTTGGGACACCTCCAAAATTATACGTCTCCCTCCTGATGTTAGGTAACATTACATACTGTTTGGCTGGTTTATCATCTGAGTGCTCCACAAAAATAGAAGGCCCATGCAGGCAGGACCTTGTCTGCTGTGTTGGTCAGAGTATCCTAGTTCCTGGCACCTAAGAAGCTTCCAAATATGATATGTCTGATTGAATGAGTGGGTGGGTTTTTATAAAAGCCATGGAAGTGCTCTGTTTATGTAGTTACAATAGTGAAAACAGGCATAAGGAAATGGAGACTGGTTATGTATAATTAGAAATGGAGACTAGTTATGTATAATGAGAACAGAACTTGTTCATGAAGAGATAAAAAAATAAGATGTATTAATAGAATGTACCCCCTTCACTTTGGCTGGAGAGAGATATGGTAAAATGCGTTGTTTTCGCCTACTGATTTATGGATTGTATATATTTCATTGAAATGTTAGTCTTTCGGGAATCACAAATATTTCTATTGAGATATAATTCACCGGCCATAACATTGCCTTTTATAATGTGCACAATTGTGTGGTTTCTAGTATATGGACAGAGTTGTGCAACAATCACCACTGTCTAGCTTCAGGATATTTTCAGTACCCTGTAAATAAACGCCCTACATATTAGTAGTCATCTCATTACTCCTTTCCTCCAAGACATAGCAACTGCTAATCTACTTTCTGTCTGTGTTGGTTTGTCTGTTCTGGGTATTTCATGTAAATGGAATCATGCACCATGCGGTCATTTCTGTTTGGCTTCTTTCACTTAGCATAACGTTCTCAAGGTTTGTCCATATAGTGCCATGTATTAGTACCTGATGCCTTTTAATGGCTGAGTAATATTCCATTTTACGAGTATATCACAGTTTATCAATTCATGACTTTTGGATTCTCTCCACATTTTGGCTATTTATAAATAATTCTGCTATGAAAATTCTTTTGTAAGTTATAATGTGAACGTGCTTCAGTTGTCCTGGATGCATACCTAGGAGTGGAATGCTATGTTTCATGCTAACTCTATGTTTAACTTTCTGAGCAAGCACCTAACTGTTTTCCAAAACGATTGGATCATGTTACATGTCCACCAGCAATGTATGAGGGTTCCAGTTTCTCCACATCCTCACCACTTGTGTTGTCCATCCTGTTGATTTGAGCCATCTCAGTGGTTTTGAAATAATAGTGCGTTTTGGTTTTGATTCGCATTTCCCTAATGACTAATGAGGTTGAGCTTCTTATCATGTGATTATTGACCATTTCTATATCTTCTTTGGAGAAATGTCTATTCAAATCCTTAGCCTACGAATTTTTCTTCAGATTTTTGCCTGTATTTTTGCTTTCTTCATATAGTTTTTCATATGCCAAACATCTGTATCTGTATCTTACCAGTTTTAGCCTTCACAGCTTTGGGATTTTTAGATAATCTTTGTTTTTTACCAACAAAAAGCAAAACAAAATCTCTCATAGTTTCTTCTGAAATTTGTATGGTGACGTATTTTACTTTTAAATATGCGATCCTTTTGGAATTTCATTTCCTGTAAGCTATGAGAAAAAGGATGAAAATATTTTTACAGGTGATCTAAATGATTACCAAATTGCTGCAAGCACTCCTTTTTGCCTTTTTGCATAAGCCATATCTTAACTGCATTTTCCCATATTCCATGTAGAAAAGCATTTTTACAGAAGGAGGCCCGCCATTCCCAGCCATTTCATATTAAGGTTTTGCTTTGCTGCAATAGAAATCCCTTCTATACCTCCTCTACACACCTGTTCTCATAGCCAATAAAAATTTTGTGTGAGTAGGACTCCTGTGAATTTATAAGATGAGGTTGAATTTTATAACTGGTTCCATGTGGTGCAGCCCAGCAGAAGGACAGACAGAAGCAGTAGCTCCAGAGGGAGCAGAAGCTATAAGAACATGAGCCTCCAGAGATTTGCTGCTGCATTTAACAGAAAGCTCTAGACTTTTCTTTATAAGTTTATCATTATATATGGCCATCACCTTAGAACAGACGAGAATAGTGCTTTTTAAGTGAGACATTCAGGACAGGACTGGAGAAAAATATAGAAGAAAATCCTAATTAAAAAAAAAAAAAAAACCCAGAATTCTAGGTTGACAGAGACTGGAGAAACCCTGAGAATATGACCCCCAGACATCCTTTTAGCTCAATAAAGAAGTCACTCCTGAGGTTCACCCTTAACCAAAGATTAGACAGGCCCATAAAACAAAATGAGACTCCAGGGGCATACCAGCCCAGGAACAAGGACTAGAAGGCAGGAGAGGACAGGAAAGCTGGTAATAGGGGACCCAAGGTCAAGAAGAGAGAGTGTTGACATGTCTTAGAGTTGGTAACCAATGTCATAAAACAATATATGTCCTAACTGTTTAAGGAGAAGCTACTTTGCTCTGTAAACCTTCATCTAAAGAACAATTAAAAACAAAAGTTAGGCATTCAGAAGGAGGGTGTTCATTCCTTAGCAGATGGTTAGACTTATGTGTTCTGGTGAACATATGTACCCATTTCTATTGGGTATGTATCTAGAAGTAGAATTGCTGGGTCATAGAATATATGGATGTTCACAGCTGTAGTAGATATGGCCAAAGCATTTTTAAAGTGGTTGTACCAAATTGCACTTTCACTAGCAGTAGATTAGAATTCCAGTTGCTCCGTGTTCTACCAAATAGTTGGTATTTCCATTTTTTTTTTTTTATTTTAGCCATTCTGGTGTGCAGGGTTAGGATCACATTGTGAGCTTTTATTAGAATTCCTCTGATAACTGATGTAGTCCCTTTCCATATGTATGTTGGCCATACAGAAATCTTTTAGAGAGCACTCAAGTATTTACTTGTCTATTGAATTGTTTTTTTTCTTTATGAATCATCCTTTGCATATTTTAGAACCAAGTTTGTAGTAGGATGTATGTATTGCAAATAACTTCTGCTTCCACATGATTTCTCCCTTGTAGCTTGTCATGAACTTTCAAATTAAAAAGCATGCCTTTTACAAAAACAGGCAAATGTATAGAGACGAAAGTTTATAGGGGTTCCCAGGGACAGGAGGGAGGGAATAAAGGGGTGTTATTGCATATTTTTTTTTATTGCATATGGAAACTGAGTTTCTGTTTACAATTATGGAAAAATCACACTGATTAAGGGTAGGGTTGCACAGCCTATTAATGTAATTCCTGTCAATAGTGTGTACACCTTTATAACTCGTTCACTTGGCAAAGGTTGTGTGTTATATTTACATCAACAACAAAAATGTGTAGCTGCTGAGGCAAAATGATAGTACTGAATTGATGAGATGTTTTCTTTTTTTATTCTTTTATTATACTCTTTTCTATTTTCTCATTTGTTTTTGTAAGAAGTTACTGTTAAAATCAAAGATAATAAAACGTTTGCATGATGAAAGTGGATAGCAATGTCTATTCCACCCATTGTGTCCCTCTGAAGTTTAAGTGAGGAACTACATGCCACTAGCAGTCGCCCAGCCTTACTTAGCACTCAGGAAATATTCATTTCTCCCACTCCTCTGGCTCACGGTCTTCTCCCCGTCTTTATTTCCTCTTTTCCGTTTCCAACTGGTTGCATGTGACCACCAGGCTTCCTGACTCCATCATTCTGCTTTCCATACCAATGTTATTGTAACCTTGGGATCTTGGGCAGTGGTGAAAGTTACACACTGTCCCTGCCATTAGGAAGGGGACAAGCCAGTGCAGGTGGGAGAGGCAGTGGGAAATTCGGCCTAGAGAAAGGACAGACCACCTTCCAGGAACCACACTGACCTTCAGAGAGCTTTATTGGCTGTGGTTCACCTGGCCAGCTTGTAGGCGTCAGGGTGCCCTAGCGCTCGGTGTTTAGTCCTCTCTCTGTGTTGACACCCTCTCTCTGAGATGCCTCAGTGAGTCCACAGCCATCGGTCTGTAGCTGAGGATGTGAGATTCACACCTCCAGCCATTTCAACTCCTCTTGGGTCCAGACTTATACTCAAATATCAGCTTAAATCTCTGTATCGGCCTCTTCATGTATAAAATGTGCATTATAATGGTACATTCCTCACAGGGCTATCAAGCAGAACAAATATCTTAGGAAAGGAGAAGCCCTTACAAGAATCCTGGCACCAGTGCATGTACTCAGTAAGTGTTAGCTGTTAGTATTATTACCTGACATCTCCATGTGGGTATCTAACAGCTATGCCATGTTATCAAGGCCACGAAACAATTCTGGTCCCAACTCCATTCCCCACACTTATCAATGGATTTCCCAAGGCTTCAGTGATGGGAGTCTGTGTGTTTTTCCACACAATGGACATGGGTACAAAAGGTTGGTCAGGGTCTTCATAATAAGTTGCTCCAAAGTTCATATGAGTGACCATTGAGACAAGTTACAAACAACTAATGCAGAAAAAAAAATAGAACCATTCTCAACTGCTCATGCTAGTATTCTCAGTCCAGAGTATCTGGTGAGGGCACTATTATGGACTGAATTGTGTAACCCCAAAAGGTATGTTGAAATCCTAACCACTGTACCAGTAAATGTGACCTGATTTGGATATAAGGGATTTTAAAATTATATTGACGAGGCCATACCAGTGTAGGTTGGGTCCTAAACCTAGTCCCTTCTGAGTTATACAAAGAGCAGAATAGACACAGACACACTCAGTGGCAGAGGAAGACAGACAACGGAGCAGATGCATCTACAAGACCAGGAACACAAAGGGTGGCTGGAAGCTTTTAGAAGCTGAAGTAGACGTGAGCCGTGCCCTGAATTCAGGCAGGTAGCCTCCTGAACTGTGAGAAAATGAATTTCTGTTCTTTAAAGCCACCCAACTGTCATTTTTTTTTTCTTACAGCAGCACTAGGTAACTAACACACATACCTGTGCTTATAAATCCAGCCCAGTGTAAAATAGTGCTCTCCCCTCCGTGGTCTAGCCCACCTGAATCCTGCTGTTTCCCTGTCAGTGTCCTCTGCTTTCACTGAGAGCTATGACAGAGTTGCCTTGATGCTGCTGCATAGACATTCACTTTATTTTTTACTTTGTATTTATAAAAAAAAAAAAATTTATGATTAACTAATATTAATTCTAATATTTTCTATGGTTCTTAAATTTTTCTGTGGAGACATTCCTGTAATCTATGAATAATAAGAGTTATATGTTTTTCTTTTTGTACTCCCGTGTTAAATATTTAATAGAAATAATGAGAGAAAACATCTTTATTTTATTTCTAATTAATTTTAAAGAGAATGTCCCACATTTCACCAGGAATTATCATGCGAGTTGTAGTTTTCCATATTCGGGAACTCCTTTTCTGTTCCATGTTTGCTCAGAGTTCTTATGTCTCAGTGTGGTTGGATTTTATCACTGCCTTTTCACCGTCTCTTGAGGTGAACCTATGTCTTTTCTTCCTTAACCTACACATGTGGTGAATTAAATTATTAAATCTTTAACGTTCACTCAAGCTTGTATGCTGACAATAACCCCCCTTGATGCTCGCATATTACGTGCTTTATACTTTGCTGGATTTCTTTGCCAGCATTTTATGTAGGTTTTTGCATCTCAGTTGCTTAGTGTGCTTGTCCTGTAACTCTTCTTATACCTTCCTTTTCTAATTTGGTATCAATATTAAAGTAGCCTTAGGGAACAAGTTGGGGAGCATCTCATAGCTTTCTCTTCTTTATTGACTGTGTACAAGGTTGAAATGATCTGTTTTTTGCATGTTTGCTGGAACCTGCCTAAAAGTGATCTACCAAACCCAAAACCAGTTGGCCATCGAGTTGATTCCATCTTTGTAGGGAGATCTCGAACTACTGACCCATTTTGTGTAGTGATTAAAGGCCTCTTCTGATGCTACTTTACTTAGACAAATTTCCACTGCATGTTTTAGGCTGTTAGGATTTCATCTTTAAATATTATGTGGTTATCACTGTTTTCCACCTCATCCAGGTCAATTAATCCCAGATTTTCCATTTTCCTGAAGTGAGAGTGTGTATCTACTCCTGGTACCAATTCCCTTATCTAAGACTTATTTGCAAAGAAAGATACAACCCAGCCTCCTTGAGTCCATAATGTGAGGTTACAGTCTCATATTATGTGATTTTTTTGTAGTTGTTTTTTTGTTTTGTTATTTTTTTTCTTTTATATATTCTGTAATTGTTCTTTTTCTTAAATTTTTTTTATTTTCCTTTTTTTTTTCTTTTTTCATTTCACACCTATCTAGCAGTTTTAAGAAACCTGGTGGAGTAGTGGTTAAAAGCTACAGCTGCTAACTAAAAGGTTGGCAGTTCAAGTCCACCGGGCGCTCCTTGGAAACCCTATAGGGCAGTTCTACTCTGCCCTTTATGGTCCCTATGAGTTGGAATGGATTAGATGACAACAAGTTATTGGTTCTAGTGGTTTTAAGGTTGTGCATTTCAGGTTCAGGTCTATAATCTAGCTGAGAACCGACTTCGGGTTCAGTGTGGTGAGGTGCCCAGTTGCACCTGTGCATCAAGAGAAGGCGCCTCAAGAGCTAGGGGAGGGGGCAGCAGGGATGCTCAGAGAAGGGCACCCGGGGGAGGCGCGAGGTCCCGGGCAGCCCTACCACAAGCTGGCGAGGAGCAGGAAAGAGCTGGCTTCGGGAGCCTTTTGTGACAGTCCCAGCCCACCCAGCCCCACCTGGACCTCAGACTCAGCAGGCTGGCAGGTCCCAATAGAATTAGGGGAAGCCTAAGGCCATAGAGGGCGAGATCCAGGGTATATACCTAAGCCTTATCATAGTGCTTATGATGGGATAGGAGGGCAGAGGAGGCATATGGGGACTTGGGTCCAGACAGTGGACACAGAAGGGTGGGAACTTCTGGTTAGCGTCAGGATCCGAATGTGGAGGCCTTCGAGATGCACTTCCCGGAGGAGAAGGTGAAGCCACAGAGGCCATACTGCCTGGCACCCACCTCTGTCCCCCTCCCAGGGCCCCAGACTGGACTCACCGCCTGTGCTGCCCTAGGAGAGCTCCCCAAGTGTGGTACTCTTATTTTGAGGAGCAAGAGAGCCAGCCCTGGTCTAGGCTAGGGAATTTATTTCCTCTGCTCTCATTATGGCTGTGAGCGGACTCTTGTCTGCACAGACTAAAGACGAATTATCAAAATGAGCTCAAGACTCCAGATTTGACTTAGATATCACAAATTAAAACAGAGAAATAGAACTTTAGCAATAAGTGCCTGCCTGGAGCCCAAGTTGCATTAAAAAAAAAAAACCTGAACAAGACCCCAGAGAGAGTGAGTGATAAGAGGCTCCTTCTTTTGCCACCCTGTGGTCCCAAGCTTTCTCTTTTCCCACCTCCCAAGACTGTATCAACTGCTCTGAGATTTTTGAATAAAGATCCCAGGGATATCACTGTTCCCACCCCATGAGGATTTCCCCAGTGCTGGGTTAGACTAAGACAGAATCCTCCTGAGGCTTCCGGGGCCTGTGTACTGGTTCAGAGCCAGTTCATTTTTCCTGCAATTGGGCATGACCCCAGGACATGACCCTGAGAGTGCTGACACTTGCAGAAGCCAATGACCCTTTCACTGAGTTTCTCTCTGTCTTGGTGTCAGGATCAGTCAGGACAGCTTGTCACCTCAGGACTGTTTCTGTTGAAGGACACCTAAGCAGCACTATGGGTTTGTCCCTCACACCCTGCAAAGCTGCCTCCTCTGAGCGGGGCGAGGAGCTACTGAAACACTGAAATCATTGAAACTAGCAGAAGCCACAGCCCATGGTACTGGGAGAAAAATGGGAGGGAGAGAGAGGTGAAAAGGTATAAAGGCCCAGCTGTGAAGGTGACCAGCGGCCAGGATGTCCTGAAGCTGCAAAGCTGACCGAAGCTGAATGGCCTCAAATCTGCTGCTCCTGAGCCCATCTTTTATTTCAATGGAAAAAGTCTTTCGCTGCTCTTATGCGACTGGGCTGGAAGGGCCTTTGACTTATAACATGAAGCAGCCTCCAGAGCCTCTTGGGGCAAGTGATGGTCAAGGAGGCTCTGCCCAATCCCATCCTGCCCTTCCCACTTGTCAGAGGACCAGGAATTTCAGTCTTCCAGCTCCTGGGCTGATCTAGTGACTTGTAACAGGATTTCACTGGACCTCGAAACTTTGAAAGATGGGAAATACTGCCTGGGTCCTCGTCTCATTACAGAACTTACATACAGGATAAGAAGAGGAGTTGGGAATTGACACCTGACATCTTAGCAAAGGTCTCTGTTTGTTTAGGAGGAAAGAGGTAAAAAAAGAAGGCAGTGTCTACTACGTCCTTTGCCATGTGTGTCAGGAAATCCTCACAAAGAGCCTCTCAGGTAAGGAGTGATGGGAAATGCCTTGGTTTACTCTTAAACTTTGCCCTTGAGGCATTTTCTTTATGGGGGCATGTAAAATGTTGTCCATTCAAGGAAACACTGTAATTCTTATGTAGACTTTGTTTGTTGACAAGGATTTATTGCCATAGCAAGGGTTCTGGAAATGGGTTTAATATGCTGTGGGATTGCTTTTGGAAGTTTGGAAAAGGCAACGGCCCACATTCTATGAAATCGAAATACCAGACCTACTGTGTCAGGTGTTGGAAGAGGGAATAAAAGCCTCCAATATGTGGGCATGTCTGAGTTAGTCTTCTATAAGACCATTTCTTGGAGGTTCTGAAGGACACCCATTTCATCAAAAGAATAAGGAATGCGGAGATGAGGGGAGCACCAGCAACATGGAGCTTACCAATATGTACCTTTGCAGAGGGTCCCTGGACGCCGCAAACAGTTAAGTGTTCTATACTAGCTGAAAGTTTGGTGGTTTGAACCTACTCAAAAGCACCTCAGAAGACAGTCCTGACGATCTGCTTTTAAAGGATCACAGCCTTGAAAACCCTATTGAACACTTCTACTATGCCCACATGGGGTGGTCATGAGTCAGAAATGACTTGATGACAGCTAACAAGAACAATTCTCTATAGGCTCAGGTTTTAGTGGAGGCTGGGCTGCCAAGTAGCAATGTAAATCATGGTATCCCAGCTGAACAGAGGCCAGGTGGAAGTACTTAACTGTCAGAAACAAGTTGTGTGTAGATTACCATAAAGGTCAGTAGCTCAGAGTATTAGTTATCTATTGGTGCATAACAAAATATCCCCAAACTTATCAGGTGTGAGATAAATGGAAAAATATTAAACCCATTCTGATAAATTTGGAACTAGACAAAAATTTTGGTATTACTCAACATAGTTTTTAGGTGAAGGAATGAACTAGAAAATTTAAATAACTAGTACAAGTATTAAAAGATATTTAAAATAATGATGATATAATTACATACCTGCATAAAAGACAAATGCATCAAAATCAATGGTTTCTCTCCAGTATAGAATAAGGGTCTAAAATTGGCAAGGGTGGGAAGGGCAGACCGTTCTCTTTCCCCTACTACTTGACTGTACCACACTGTGTCCAAAACTGTAAAATATTTAGCAAAACATTGTTTTAACCAGAGCAGCAAAGGACCTCTATGAGGGAAGACAATGTATTAAAGTACATAAAATGAAACCTGAATATATGCAAAAATATGCCATATTTTCAAATGGAACGTCTTGTCAATTAAATGGAGGTCCCTAAAACTAATATATAAGTGGAATGCATTTCTAGCCAGAATATTAAGATAGTTGTTTTGAACTGTATACAGTGATCATATGCTACAAATAGTACAGTAGATAACAAAGAATAGATAACAAGGAATATTCCTGTTGTTACGAGACTTGGAGGCGATTTTGGACTCAAAGCCATCCCATCTGACTGCCCCATAGGGTTTTCTAGGTCGTAATCATTATGGGAGCAGAACACCAGGTCTTTCTCCCTTGGAGCCACCTGGTGGGTCCGACCTGCCAAACTTTCTTTGGATTAGCAGTTGAGCACTTAATCGCTGCAAAACCAGGGCGGTTTTACCAAAGTAAAACATGAAAAAGCAGGATAGTAACAGGTGTCTATCTCTTCGGGTAACAGAACAAATTGATATTACATAGCATAGAAGGTGACAAGTAGACCAATGAAACAGAAAATCTGTTAAGAAGTCACAATAACTTACAAAGGTAGCATTTCAAGAAAATTATATTTATTTAATAAATGGTGCTGACTCAAGTGATTGTTCTGGGGGAAAAAGCTTGCAAAAATGTGATACACAAATGATAGATTTGGAAAATCATGTGAAATGGAGAGGACAAGGCTTAATAACAATTTCCATTTTACACAGAAGGATAAAAGTTAAGCACTTGAACAATGAGCAGTGAATTCAAACAGTTCATTCAGAGCAAATCCACATGCCCAGTAAACATAGTCCAAGTTAAGAAAATATCAAACTGCCAGTGAAACTGGCACAATTGGAAAATCAGCGCCACCTACGGCTGGCTGGGCTGTGGAGAGAAGGATACCCTGAGACGTGGCTGGAAAGGTGCATTATGGCAGCCTCTAGGGGAAAGACATGGCCATGGCTGTGTACTTTTAACATTCTTTGAATTGGAAATCTCACTCTGTGGAGTCTATTCCACAGAAACAAATCCTATAGTATAGAAAGGATAGTTATTATTAATATGACCAAACTTTGTCCATTGATGGTGGAATGATAGAGAACTTATGGTAAAGCTACATCCTCAATAAAACAGGGAGTCATTAGAATGAAAAAGAGTTGTAGTAGTTGAGTGGGAGAAATCTCTATGAAGTATTATGGAAGTATTACTGAAACAATCAAGGTGCAGAGAAGTGTATATAAAATGAGCACATCTGGGTTAAACAATATCAATTGTTTGAATATGCTTGAATACCTGTTGATGTTTATGTGTGTGTATAAATGAGAAGATGAGGATACATGTATGTCTGTGTGTGCTTGTTTAAGCAAGGATAGGAGAGACTACTTACTACATTGTTAACCTGAATTACCTTGGATTCACTTGTGGGAAGGAACAGGGGGAGGAGAATTAGAACATGCAGGAAGAGTGGACTTAAAAAGCATGGATGATAATGCTTCTGTATTAGTAGTGTTATGTGTGGACAAATAAATCTATCTTGAGCAGAGAAAGCCAGAATATTCCTTAGAAGTAAGGATGGCTTTGGACATCTTATCAAGAGGGACCAGTCCCTGGAAAAGGACATCATGCTTAGTAAAGCAGAGGTCCAGGGAAAAAGAGGAAGACCCTCAATGAGATTGATACAGTGGCTGCAACAGTGTGCTCGAATATAGCAACGATTATTAGGATTGCAATGACCGGACCGAGTTTTGTTCTGTGGTGCCTAGGGTCACTGTGACTCAGAACTGACTTGATAGCTTTTAACAACAACATGTATAAGTCCAGATAAAGTGTACTGAGTTGATACCATCTATTTAAATTATTCATGTAAGTTAAAGACCCCAAAATATAGTGTTAGTGCCATATCTAATGACTTACAGAGAATCAAGGTAGAATGTCAAGTGAAAGAAGGGGCGAGAACAATGTGGGTAGAGTGAGACGAAGTCTCCATAAAAGCAAACACTCCAGCAGATGTACTTGTGTACCTATAACTGTGTATATGTTTCCCTGCAGAGAAATGTAGGGAAAGACACACATGTGTCTATTAACATTGGATACCTTGTGGGAGTGGGAGCAAATTACATATGAGGGTGGGACCCTGACATAACTTTTTTGTCATACAAATCTGTAATCTTGAAAATGTAATAAAAAACAATTTCAGAACTTTGGAAGTTGATAAACATCATAGATACATGTATATTTTAATGTGTTTCATTAGATATTTTAAATAGGTGAAAATTTTCTATAATGACAGACAAAAGATTTTAATCACTGGAAGGAGAGCACACCACAGACGGTAATAATCAGATCCA
The DNA here is from genome assembly GCF_030014295.1 of Loxodonta africana. Lineage (NCBI taxonomy): Eukaryota > Metazoa > Chordata > Mammalia > Proboscidea > Elephantidae > Loxodonta > Loxodonta africana. The sequence goes on along the minus strand of NW_026975359.1, from coordinate 967,772 downwards.
GTGCATTTCTTCTTGTTCTTGGAACCAGTGAGCTCTTCTGGTCTCTATAACTGGAAATGACCAAAAATAATTTTGGGAACTCAGTAGAATTAACCCCCAAACACGTTTGCAAGCACATGTCTACAGCTAAATGTAGAAGGCTGGACACCATGTGCGATTCACTAGGTAACTCATGGCGCTCCAGAAAATTCTCTTTCCTGGATGTGCTGGTACCACCTCCTCCCTGCCTTGACCCACTGTATAACCCGCCTTTGTGCATTCGAGGCCCTTTTCAGGTCTGAGCCTAGAGCATAAAAGAGGACATCAACTGGGAAGGTAGCTTTTAAGAAGAAAGACGTTGATCAAAAGATTTCAGAAAGCAGCACCTCCCCAGCCAGCCTCTCCCCAGCCTGGGAATGCCAACCCCTCCCACCCTGATACCTCTGAGAATCTCTGATTTTTCGGTTTGGATCCTTAGGAGACTGCAGAATTTACCTGGCCTGAACACCTTGGCTCTTCTCTGCCTGTGACCCTCTCCCTCACAGGAGCTGTCTCTGTCACTCTGAGGCATACACACAGGACAGACTGTGGACAGAGGTGTCCATCCTAGAGACCCTGCCCTCCTTTCCTCTGCCCTCTGCGGTCTCATTGCCCAGAGAGATGGATACATCCCTGTCATGTCCAGGGTTTCCCCACACCTGGGATTTGATGTTGTGACTGAGACTTGGTCTTTTTTGTCCACTGTTGAGTCTGGGCCTGAATTTGCCTCTTCCCATCCATACCTCTGGTCACCTGTGTTCTCGCTGTTCTCCCCAGGTTCAGAAGCCTCTCCTCTCTTTTGCTTCTTTGATCTCAGATGGCCTTTTTCTTCCAGTTCTTTGACCTCGGGACAGGTAAGATTTGACCACAGGGGGGGAAAAAAATTAACAAGATTTATTGACGTGTCAAGAACCGGAATGTACAGCTTTATTTAAAGGAGAAGAAAAAGTTCCAAAGCTCTGCCCCTTACCCGAGGACATACTCTACAAGAAATACCCTGCAAGCGCTGGATCAACTCTTATCCAGAAATGGTTAACACCCAGGGGGATTTTTCTACACCACCTCCCAGTTACATTCCCCTAATGAGGCAACAACAATGCATCCTAATCATAACCCCAAATTCACCCTAGGAGACCAGAAGACATGGCTGGGGTGAATTCATTTTCCTTCACTGGGCCCTCCTCTCCTTCTGCCAAGCCCTACCTCTTTCTCTGCCTGTATGCTGCTGGGAAGGGACCCAGAGTCCTTCGTTTAGGGCTTTATGCCCACTGCTCACCTGCAGGCAGGTTTCCTGACACCCTGCCATCTCTCTGATTCCTTCTCCAAAGAACTCAGTGATACCCCCTTCACCATCACACCTCAACAGGGTCCCCCTTAGCCTCCCAAGTCCCACTGAAATCCCATTCCCCTTTCCCTACTTACGCTGTGCTCATCCTTAGGGTCCCAAGACCTCACCATCAAGATGAGGCCTGTCCTGTCCTCTCCTGGGCCAGGGGAGCCTCTGAGGGGACCTGGTGTCTGTGTTCAGCTATCTGGGGCTTCTTCCATCCAGATCCCGCTTAGGGCTGGAGCTCTTTGTGCCCTTGGGGTTGAAGGCTGGTGGGCACACGGGAAGGAGGCTAGGATCTTCCAGGGAAGCTGGGTTAAACGACCCTGAATGGAGGTCTCTCCTGAAGGGCCCACGTTTCCAGCCCAAAGGCCCTGCTCCTCCTAGTCCCAGGGTACTAGCAGGTCTTTAGGTGCTTCCCCCTCTGGCCTTGGTGCTGTGCCTTCTGCAGCCTGGCCTGCCTCTGCAGCCTGTCCAGCTGGTGCCTCAGCCTCTTCAGTTCTTCTCTCTGCTTCTCCAGCTGCTCCTACAGGTGCCTGCAGACTGCTCTCTTCTCCCTCACCTCCCTCTTCTTGTAGGCCATCAGGTAACGCCTGGCCAGCTGGTGGCAGCGTTGGCGCCTGCACTGGACTGAGCGTGGCAGCCACTTCTCCAGCAGCTCTTCAAAGAAGACCCGGTAGCTAAAGCCCTGAGTCACACCACGCGCCGCGTGCGCAACCAGGGCCTCCCGGGACTCGAACACGGGGCAGCGGACCACGCAGCGGAAGCCGTGCTCACGGTTCACCAGCCACTCCGGGGTGGTTGCGCGGGGTTCTCCCCATGCTCCTCCCCTTGGTCGGTGGTGTCCGGAGTACAGGTCTGGGTCCCGTCCTGCCAGGGCTCCAGGGTACTGACCAGGGACTGAGTATTGGCCAGTGTAGGGGCAGAGCTGATCGTGCTCTCCTCAGAGAGCTTGGCCTCAAAGACCTGGGGCATCTTGCCCACGGGGCAAAGGAGGTTTTGGTCTGCCAGGCGACCGCCACCCCCTTGACTGTGTGCACCTTGGTGAAATATGCGCACATGACCCATCGCTTTCCTGGGGCAGCCCCGTAGCTGGAGGAGTGAGAGGTTTGCTTGGTGGAAAATGAAGGAAAAGAGCTCTCTGATGGTTTTTGGAATCTTCCTGGGCCTGGAACTTGGGCTTTTTGCTTGGGGTATTGTTGACTCCTGGGCATTTTCCTCTTGGATAGAGACCTCTGAGAATAGAGAGTAGATTTAGTAGAGCTTTCAGGGTCCTTATGCTCACCTGTGACCCCAAAGCTTTGGTCATAGGGACCGCTGGAGGCCTCTCCATCACCACATCCTCCACCTCTGCAGACCCCATGCTTTCTTTCTTCTTCCCCAGAGACCCACCACCCTTTGGGGGCACTGCTGTGGAAGACAAAGTCTCCATTGTAAAGTGGCACTGTTTATGGTAGTTCATTTTTTTTTTTTTATAATAACTTTTATTAAGCTTCAAGTGAACGTTTACAAATCCAATCAGTCTGTCACATATAAGTTTACATACATCTCACTCCCTACTCCCACTTACTCTCCCCGTCTTGAGTCAGCCCTTTCAGTCTCTCCTTTCTTGACAATTTTGCCGGCTTCCCTCTCTCTCTATCCTCCCATCCCCCCTCCAGACAAGAGTTGCCAACACAATCTCAAGTGTCCACCTGATATAATTAGCTCACTCTTCATCAGCATCTCTCTCCCACCCGCTGACCAGTCCCTTTCATTTCTGATGAGTTGTCTTCGGGGATGGTTCCTGTCCTGTGTCAACTGAAGGTCTGGGGAGCATGGCCGCCGGGATTCCTCCAGTCTCAGTCAGACCATTAAGTTTGGTCTTTTTATGAGAATTTGGGGTCTGTATCCCACTGATCTCCTGCTCCCTCAGGGGTCCTCTGCTGAGCTCCCTGTCAGGGCAGTCATCAATTGTGGCCGGGCACCAACTAGTTCTTCTGGTCTCAGGATGATGTAGGTCTCTGGTTCATGTGGCCCTTTCTGTCTCTTGGGCTCTTAGTTGTCATGTGGGCTTGGTGTTCTTCATTTTCCTTTGCTCCAGGTGGGTTGAGACCAATTGCTGCATCTTAGATGGCTGCTTGTTAGCATTTAAGACCCCAGACGCCACATTTCAAAGTGGGATGCAGAATGATTTCATAATAGAATTATTTTGCCAATTGACTTAGAAGTCCCCGCAAACCATGCTCCCCAGACCCCCGCACTTGCTCCGCTGACCTTTGAAGCATTCATTTTATCCCGGAAACTTCTTTGCTTTTGGTCCAGTCCAATTGAGCTGACCTTCCATGTATTGAGTGTTGTCTTTCCCTTCACCTAAAGCAGTTCTTATCTACTGATTAATCAATAAAAAAACCCTCTCCCACCCTCCCTCCCTCCCCCTCTCGTAACCACAAAAGTATGTGTTCTTCTCAGGTTTACTATTTCTCAAGATCTTATAATAGTGGTCTTATACAATATTTGTCCTTTTGCCTCTGACTAATTTCACTCAGCATAATGCCTTCCAGGTTCCTCCATGTTATGAAATGTTTCAGAGATTCGTCACTGTTCTTTATCGATGCGTAGTATTCCATTGTGTGAATATACCACAATTTATTTACCCATTCATCCGTTGATGGACACCTTGGTTGCTTCCAACTTTTTGCTATTGTAAACAGAGCTGCAATAAACATGGGTGCGCATATATCTGTTTGTATGAAGGCTCTTGTATCTCTAGGGTATATTCCTAGGAGTGGGATTTCTGGCTTGTATGGTAGTTCTATTTCTAACTGTTTAAGATAACGCCAGATAGATTTCCAAAGTGGTTGTACCATTTGACATTCCCACCAGCAGTGTATGAGAGTTCCAATCTCTCCGCAGCCTCTCCAACATTTATTATTTTGTGTTTTTTGGATTAATGCCAGCCTTGCTGGTGTGAGATGGAATCTCATCGTAGTTTTAATTTGCATTTCTCTAATGGCTAATGATCGAGAGCATTTTCTCATGTATCTGTTGGCTGCCTGAATATCTTCTTTAGAGAAATGTGTGTTCATTTCCTTTGCCCACTTCTTGATTGGGTTGTTTGTCTTTTTGTGATTGAGTTTTGACAGAATCATGTAGATTTTAGAGATCAGGCGCTGGTCGGAGATGTCATAGCTGAAAATTCTTTCCCAATCTGTAGGTGGTCTTTTTACTCTTTTGGTGAAGTCTTTAGATGAGCATAGGTGTTTGATTTTTAGGAGCTCCCAGTTATCGGGTTTCTCTTCATCATTTTTGGTAATGTTTTGTATTCTGTTTATACCTTGTATTAGGGCTCCTAGGGTTGTCCCAATTTTTTCTCCCATGATCTTTATCGTTTTAGTCTTTATTTTTAGGTCTTTGATCCACTTGGAGTTAGTTTTTGTGCATGGTGTGAGGTATGGGTCCTGTTTCATTTTTTTGCAAATGGATATCCAGTTATGCCAGCACCATTTGTTAAAAAGGCTGTCTTTTCCCCAGTTAATTGACACTGGTCCTTTGTCAAATATCAGCTGCTCATACGTGGATGGATCTATGTCTGGGTTCTCAATTCTGTTCCATTGGTCTATGTGTCTGTTGTTGTACCAATACCAGGCTGTTTTGACTACTGTGGCTGTATAATAGGTTCTGAAGTCAGGTAAGGTGAGGCCTCCCACTTTCTTCTTCTTTTTCAGTAGTGCTTTGCTTATCCGGGGCTTCTTTCCCTTCCATATGAAATTGGTGATTTGTTTCTCTATCCCCTTAAAATATGACATTGGAATTTGGATCGGAAGTGCGTTAAATGTATAGATGGCTTTTGGTAGAATAGACATTTTTACTATGTTAAGTCTTCCTATCCATGAGCAAGGTATGTTTTTCCACTTAAGTATGTCCTTTTGAATTTCTTGTAGTAGAGCTTTGTAGTTTTCTTTGTATAGGTCTTTTACATCCTTGGTAAGATTTATTCCTAAGTATCTTATCTTCTTGGGGGCTACTGTGAATGGTATTGATTTGGTTAATTCCTCTTCGGTGTTCTTTTTGTTGACGTAGAGGAATCCAAGTGATTTTTGTATGTTTATTTTATAACCTGAGACTCTGCCAAACTCTTCTATTAGTTTCAGTAGTTTTCTGGAGGATTCCTTAGGGTTTTCTGTGTATATAATCATGTCATCTGCAAATAGTGATAACTTTACTTCTTCCTTGCCAATCCGGATACCTTTTATTTCTTTGTCTAGCCTGATTGCCCTGGCTAAGACTTCCAACACGATGTTGAATAAGAGCGGTGATAAAGGGCATCCTTGTCTGGTTCCCGTTCTCAAGGGAAATGCTTTCAGGTTCTCTCCATTTAGAGTGATATTGGCTGTTGGCTTTGCATAGATGCCCTTTATTATGTTGAGGAATTTTCCTTCAATTCCTATTTTGGTAAGAGTTTTTATCATGAATGGGTGTTGGACTTTGTCAAATGCCTTTTCTGCATCAATTGATAAGATCATGTGGTTTTTGTCTTTTGTTTTATTTATGTGATGGATTACATTAATGGTTTTTCTGATATTAAACCAGCCTTGCATACCTGGTATAAATCCCACTTGATCAGGGTGAATTATTTTTTTGATGTGTTGTTGGATTCTATTGGCTAGAATTTTGTTGAGGATTTTTGCATCTATGTTCATGAGGGATATAGGTCTATAATTTTCTTTTTTTGTAATGTCTTTACCTGGTTTTGGTATCAGGGAGATGGTGGCTTCATAGAATGAGTTGGGTAGTATTCCGTCATTTTCTATGCTTTGGAATACCTTTAGTAGTAGTGGTGTTAACTCTTCTCTGAAAATTTGGTAGAACTCTGCAGTGAAGCCGTCCGGGCCAGGACTCTTTTTTGTTGGGAGTTTTTTGATTACCGTTTCAATCTCTTTTTTTGTTATGGGTCTATTTAGTTGTTCTACTTCTGAATGTGTTAGTTTAGGTAGGTAGTGTTTTTCCAGGAATTCATCCATTTCTTCTAGGTTTTCAAATTTGTTAGAGTACAATTGTTCATAATAATCTGAAATGATTCTTTTAATTTCATTTGGCTCTGTTGTGATGTGGTCCTTCTCATTTCTTATTCGGGTTATTTGTTTCCTTTCCTGTATTTCTTTAGTCAGTCTAGCCAATGGTTTATCAATTTTGTTAATTTTTTCAAAGAACCAGCTTTTGGCTTTGTTAATTCTTTCGATTGTTTTTCTGTTCTCTAATTCATTTAGTTCAGCTCTAATTTTTATTATTTGTTTTCTTCTGGTGCCTGATGGATTCTTTTGTTGCTCAGTTTCTATTTGTTCAAGTTGTAGGGACAGTTCTCTGATTTTGGCTCTTTCTTCTTTTTGTATGTGTGCATTTATTGATATAAATTGGCCTCTGAGCACTGCTTTTGCTGTGTCCCAGAGGTTTTGATAGGAAGTATTTTCATTCTCGTTGCTTTCTATGAATTTCCTTATTCCCTCCTTGATGTCTTCTATAACCCAGTCTTTTTTCAGGAGGGTATTGTTCATTTTCCAAATATTTGATTTCTTTTCCCTAGTTTTTCTGTTATTGATCTCTAGTTTTATTGCCTTGTGGTCTGAGAAGATGCTTTGTAATATTTCGATGTTTTGGACTCTGCAAAGGTTTGTTTTATGACCTAATATGTGGTCTATTCTAGAGAATGTTCCATGTGCGCTGGAAAAAAAAGTATATTTTGCAGCAGTTGGGTGGAGAGTTCTGTATAAGTCAATGAGGTCAAGTTGGTTGATTGTTGTAATTAGATCTTCCGTGTCTCTGTTGAGCTTCTTACTGGATGTCCTGTCCTTCTCCGAAAGTGGTGTGTTGAAGTCTCCTACTATAATTGTGGAGGTATCTATCTCGCTTTTCAGTTCTGTTAAAATTTGATTTATGTATCTTGCAGCCCTGTCATTGGGTGCGTAAATATTTAATATGGTTATGTCTTCCTGATCAATTGTCCCTTTTATCATTATATAGTGTCCTTCTTTATCCTTTGTGGTGGATTTAAGTCTAAAGTCTATTTTGTCAGAAATTAATATTGCTACTCCTCTTCTTTTTTGCTTATTGTTTGCTTGATATACTTTTTTCCATCCTTTGAGTTTTAGTTTGTTTGTGTCTCTAAGTCTAAGGTGTGTCTCTTGTAGGCAGCATATAGATGGATCGTGTTTCTTTATCCAGTCTGTGACTCTCTGTCTCTTTATTGGTGCATTTAGTCCATTTACATTCAGGGTAATTATAGATAAATAAGTTTTTAGTGCTGTCATTTTGATGCCTTTTTATGTGTGTTGTTGACAATTTCATTTTTCCACACACTTTTTTGTGCTGAGGCGTTTTTCTTAGTAAATTGTGAGATCCTCATTTTCATAGTGTTTGACTTTATGTTAGTTGAGTCGTTACGTTTTTCTTGGTTTTTGTCTTGAGTTATAGAGTTGTTATGCCTTTTTGTGGTTACCTCATTATATACCCCTATTTTTCTAAGTAAAAACCTAACTTGTATTGTTCTATATCGCCTTGTATCACTCTCCATATGGCAGTTCAATGCCTCCTGTATTTAGTCCCTCTTTTTGATTATTGTGATCTTTTACCTATTGACTTCCGTGATTCCCTGTTATGTGTTTTTTTTTTTTTAATTAATCTTAATTTGTTTGTTTTTGTGATTTCCCTATTTGAGTTGATATCAGGACGTGCTGTTTTGTGACCTTGTGTTGTGCTGATATCTGATATTATTGGTTCTGTGACCAAACAATATCCTTTAGTATTTCTTGTAGCTTTGGTTTGGTTTTTGCAAATTCTCTAAACTTGTGTTTGTCTGTAAATATCTTAATTTCGCCTTCATATTTCAGAGAGAGTTTTGCTGGATATATGATCCTTGGCTGGCAGTTTTTCTCCTTCAGTGCTCTGTATATGTCGTCCCATTCCCTTCTTGCCTGCATGGTTTCTGCTGAGTAGTCAGAACATATTCTTATTGATTCTCCCTTGAAGGAAACCTTTCTTTTCTCCCTGGCTGCTTTTAAAATTTTCTGTTTATCTTTGGTTTTGGTGAGTTTGATGATAATATGTCTTGGTGTTTTTCTTTTTGGATCAATCTTAAATGGGGTTTGATGAGCATCTTGGATAGATATCCTTTCGTCTTTCATGAAGTCAGGGAAGTTTTCTGTCAGAAGTTCTTCAACTATTTTCTCTGTGTTTTCTGTCCCCCCTCCCTGTTCTGGGACTCCAATCATCCGCAGGTTATCCTTCTTGATAGAGTCCCACATAATTCTTAGGGTTTCTTCATTTTTTTTAATTCTTTTATCTGATTTTTTTTCAGCTATGTTGGTGTTGATTCCCTGGTCCTCCAGATGTCCCAGTCTGCATTCTAATTGCTCGAGTCTGCTCCTCTGACTTCCTAGTGTGTTGTCTAATTCTGTTATTTTATTGTTAATCTTTTGGATTTCTACATGTTGTCTCTCTATGGATTCTTGCAACTTATTAATTTTTCCAGTATGTTCTTGAATAATCTTTTTGAGTTCTTCAACAGTTTTATCAGTGTGTTCCTTGGCTTTTTCTGCAGATATCCTAATTTCATTTGTGGTATCGTTAAGCATTCTGTAAATTAGTTTTTTATATTCTGTATCTGATAATTCCAAAATTGTATCTTCATTTGGGAAAGATTTTGATTCTTTTGTTTGGGGGGTTGGAGAAGCTGTCACGGTCTGCTTCTTTAAGTGGTTTGATATGGATTGTTGTCTCCGAGCCATCACTGGGAAACTAGTTTTTCCAGAAAATCCGCTAAAAAAAAACTGCAGTCAGGTCCCTATCAGAGTTCTCCCTCTGGCTCAGGCTATTCAGATGTAAATGAAGCCGCCTGGGGAGGGTGGGGGAGGGAACAGAGAGATAGGAGAGTAGCACCTCAGAATATAGCCAGAGTTGCTTGTCTTGCTTGGAATGACTGTTATATCTGAGATTCCCGCGGGCGCGTCGCCTATGTGTGCTGGCTGTGTGGAGATTGCCCCCAGGGGGTCTGGCCCGCTGGAGTCACAGTCAGATCCTCCGCTTCCAGCCCCACGCCCAGCATCAAGGCTCCCCTACTGGGACGGTGCACTCTCAACTCCAAAATCAGTCGCTGCCTCCCGGGGACTTCTCGTCCCTCCAGCCGCGTGGCCGTGCCGCCCCCGTGAACCAGGTGGGCCCCCTCCCGGGGTTAGTTCAGATGGGTGGAGTAGCTCCCCGTGCTTGTGCCGCGACCAAGTGTCCCGGCTGGAACGCTGTTCTCCCCACTCCAATACCAGTCGCTGCCTCCCGGGGACTTCTCCTACCGGCTGCGTCCCATGCCGCCCACGCGACCCGGCTGGTCCCCTTCCCGGGGTTAGTTCAGGGGGTGGAGCAACTCTCCGTGTTTATGGCGTACCTGCGAGCAGTCCAAATCCCTGCGGGACGGTTCCCCGGCTCGGATGCTGCTCTTTCTGCTCCAAGATCGGTCACTGCCTCCCGGGGACTTCTCCTACCGGCTGTGTCCCACGCCGCCCGTGGATCCGGCTGGTCCCCCTCCCGGGGTTAGTTCAGGGGGGTGGAGCAGGTCTCTGTGCTTGTGCCGTACCTGACTGGTACGCTGGCTCCAGGCTCTGGAAACTATCGCTGCTTCCCTGTATTAGTTCCTTCTCCGTCTCTAAATCTGTGTTTGTTGTTCAGGGTTCGTAGATTGTTATGTATGTGATCGATTCACTTGTTTTTCCGTGTCTTTGTTGTAAGAGGGATCCGAGGTAACGTCTGCCTAGTCCGCCATCTTGGCTCCGCCCCCCCCATTTTTTAAGAAGTTATTTTTCTTTAATTCCACATGCATTGAATTCCAATGAATTTGTTCCTTTGGAACTTAGAAATGACCTCATTCCCCTGAAACGTCATAATAAATGTGTGACGTCATTGAAAGAAATTTTCTATGAGGGTGATTTTCTTAGTAAATTTCGGGTGTAAGCACTCAAAGGAGAGCAATGCTGACCTCTTTTCAATCTCTTTTCCTGAAAGGCTGTTTTACGGAGAAGTTATACTTAAAGAGAAGAATGCGTATATTTAGTTAAGACTCTTAAGTAAATATACGCATTCTCCTTCTATCATTCATTAGATTTTGGTTGTTTTAGAATAACTCACTGTTGAATGAGAATATGTTAGAGCCAGGACATATGATGAAATATAAACACAAGAATTTGTTAAAATGAATAAATTTTTAACACTAAAACAATTTCATCTGGGAATAAAAATTCTTTTATATATATTTTTGATCCTGTACTATATACAGAGAATTTCTATTTTAATAACTTTCGTTTCTTTCTTCCTACATTCCTTCCTTCCTCCCTCTCTCTTTCTCTTCCTCCCTCCCTCCCTTCCTTTACTTCTTTCCTTTCTCTCTCTCTTTCTGTTCTATGTCATTAAAAAGTGTACCACCCTTTAGATTCACCAGTTCCAAATAGTTGAGAGATAATATAGGGTAGCTGTGAGTTGGAATCAACTCTATGGTAATGGGTTTGGTTTACAGGGTATGTATTTTAAAAGATTTTATATATATACATAATTTAGCTGGACATTTAGGGAAAACTACTTAAAATCTCCTCATATCAATTTTATCATCTATAAAATGTCAGTGGTGATATCAACCTTAAGAGGTTGTGTGAAGTATAAACTACAATTTAATCCTGACACAAATCCTGAAATATTTTAGGTGTCACCCAGTGAAGGTGGTGAATAAAAGTTTTACCTCCCATGTATGGTCATGGTCCAGATTTAAGGCTTGTTTCTCCCACTTTTGTTTCTTCTCTGAAACTATCATCAGATTTTTTTCTCCTTGTCCTTTCTTTTTGTGTATAATGTAATAAATGCTAGTGCCCATATCACAAAATTATGGGGGAAAATTAAAAATAAAGACAGGTTAAAAGTTTTGTAAATAGACTACAAATAAATATTTATTTTTCTTTCAATGGATAAAATAAAAATAAAAGGGACAAAAAAAAACCTATTTGGATTTCTTTTTACAGAAGAAAAAACATCCTCTTCTATTTAGACCTGGGGAAAATGCTTAAAGCTGCTTCCGGGTCAGGCACACAGCCCTTGAAATGAGTTCACAGGACAGGATACTAGCACATAAACAGGGAGACATGGATAAAAAACAATATGTTACATTGGCAGTCATAAGACATGGCATCAAATAACTGATCTGATGTGGCATTCCTTACTTCTGTATTGTGCTGTTTTCCCCACTTCTTTAATTTAGGAAAATATTAGCTACCTCGTGGGCAAAACCATTTTAAAAACGTGATTGTAAATATGATGTACATATATTCACAAAACGTGGAGGAATTCTATCCCTTCAAAAATATAGGAAAAAACATTTGGGGAACTAGTGACTACAAACAATGAAACATATAAATCCTTAGATTAGGGAAGGCAAAGATATCCCAAGAGGGTAAAGTAAAAATAAATCTGAATCAAGATATAATGTAGTGAAACTTCAGTACATGAATACAATAAAAAATCTTAAAAAGAACCAGAGAGTAAAGAAAGACATTTATTCAAGAACATAGTGGAAAAATTTACAAGTTGCAAGAATCCTTAGAGAGACAGCATGTAGAAATCCAAAAGATTAACAATAAAATTACAGAATTAGACAACACAATAGGAAGTCAGAGGAGCAGACTCGAGCAATTAGAATGCAGACTGGGACATCTGGAGGACCAGGGAATTAACACCAACATAGCTGGAAAAAAAAAACAGATAAAAGAATTAAAAAAAATGAAGAAACCCTAAGAATCATGTGGGACTCTATAAAGAAGGATAACTTGTGTGTGATTGGAGTCCCAGAACAGGGAGGGAGGACAGAAAACACAGAGAAAATAGTTGAAGATCTGCTGACAGAAAACTTCCCTGACTTCATGAAAGACGAAAGGATATCTATCCAAGATGCTCATCGAACCCCATTTAAGACTGATCCAAAAAGGAAAACACCAAGACATATTATCATCAAACTCGCCAAAACCAAACATAAACAGAAAAATTTAAAAGCAGCCAGGGAGAAAAGAAAGGTCACCTTCAAGGGAGAATCAATAAGAATAAGTTCAGACTACTCAGCAGAAACCATGCAGGCAAGAAGGGAATGGGACGACATATACAGAGCACTGAAGGACAAAAACTGCCAGCCAAGGATCATATATCCAGCCAAACTCTCTCTGAAATATGAAGGCGAAATTAAGATATTTACAGATAAACACAAGTTTAGAGAATTTGCAAAAACCAAACCAAAGCTACAAGAAATACTAAAGGATATTGTTTGGTCAGAAAACCAATAATATCAGATACCAGCACAACACGAGGTCACAAAACAGAACATCCTGATATCAACTCAAATAGGGAAATCACAAAAACAAATTAAGATTAATTAAAAAAAAATGCTCATAACAGGGAATCACTGAAGTCAAAATGTAAAAGATCACAATAATCAAAAAGAGGGACTAAATACAGGTGGCATAGAACTGCCATATGGAGAGTGATACAAGGCGATATGGAACAATACAAGTTAGGTTTTTACTTAGAAAAATACGGGTAAATATTAAGGTAACCACAAAGAGGTATAACAACTCCATAACTCAAGATAAAAGCCAAGAAAAAAGTAACGACTCAACAAACATAAAGTCAAACACTACGAAAATGAGGATCTCACAATTTACTAAGAAAAACGTCTCAGCACAAAAAAGTATGTGGAAGAATGAAATTGTCAACAACACACATAAAAAGGCATCAAAATGACAACACTAAACACTTATTTATCTATAATTACGCTGAATGTAAATGGACTAAATGCACCAATAAAGAGACAGAGAGTCTCGGACTGGATAAAGAAACACGATCCATCTATATGCTGCCTACAAGAGACACACCTTAGACTTAGAGACACAAACAAACTAAAACTCAAAGGATGGAAAAAATATATCAAGCAAACAACAAGCAAAAAAGAAGAGGAGTAGCAATATTAATTTCTGACAAAATAGACTTTAGACTTAAATTCACCACAAAGGATAAAGAAGGACACTACATAATGATAAAAGGGACAATTGACCAGGAAGACATAACCATATTAAATATTTATGTACCCAATGACAGGGCTGCAAGATACATAGATCAAATTTTAACAGAACTGGAAACTGAGATAGACACCTCCACAATTATAGTAGGAGACTTCAACACACCACTTTCGGAGAAGGACAGGACATCCAGTAAGAAGCTCAATAGAGACACGGAACACCTAATTACAACAATCAACCAACTTGACCTCATTGACTTATACAGAACTCTCCACCCAACTGCTGCAAAGTATACTTTTTCTTCTGGCGCACATGGAACATTCTCTAGAATAGACCACATATTAGGTCATAAAACAAACGTTTGCAGAGTCCAAAACATCGAAATATTACAAAGCATCTTCTCAGACCACAAGGCAATAAAACTAGAAATCAATAACAGAAAAACTGGGAAAAGAAATCAAATACTTGGAAAATGAACAATACCCTCCTGAAAAAAGACTGGGTGATAGAAGACATCAAGGAGGGAATAAGGAAATTCATAGAAAGCAACGAGAATGAAAATACTTCTATCAAAACCTCTGGGACACAGCAAAAGCAGTGCTCAGAGGCCAATTTATATCAAGAAATGCTCACATACAAAAAGAAGAAAGAGCCAAAATCAGAGAACTGTCCCTACAACTTGAACAAATAGAAAGTGAGCAACAAAAGAATCCATCAAGCACCAGAAGAAAACAAATAATAAAAATTAGAGCTGAACTAAATGAATTAGAGAACAGAAAAACAATTCAAAGAATTAAAGCCAAAAGCTGGTTCTTTGAAAAAATTAACAAAATTGATAAACCATTGGCTAGACTGACTAAAGAAATACAGGAAAGGAAACAAATAACCCGAATAAGAAACAAGAAGGATCACATCACAACAGAAGCAACTGAAATTAAAAGAATCATATCAGATTATTATGAAAAACTGTACTCTAAGAAATTTGCAAACCTCGAAGAAATGGATGAATTCCTCAAAAACACTACCTACCTAAATTAACACATTCAGAAGTAGAACAACTAAATAGACCCATAACAAAAAAAGAGATTGAAACGGTAATCAAAAAACTTCAATAAAAAAAAAAAAGAGATTGAAACGGTAATCAAAAAACTCCCAAAAACAAAAAGCCCTGGCCCAGACGGCTTCCCTGCAGAGTTCTACCAAACTTTCAGAGAAGAGTTAACACCACTACTACTAAAGGTATTTCAAAGCATAGAAAATGACGGAATACTACCCAACTCATTCTCTGAAGCCACCATCTCCCTGATACCAAAACCAGGTAAAGACATTACAAAAAAAGAAAATTACAGACCTATATCCCTCATGAACATAGATGCAAAAATCCTCAACAAAATTCTAGCCAATAGAATTCAACAACATATCAAAAAAATAATTCACCACGATCAAGTGGGATTTATACCAGGTTTTTTTTTTTTTTTATGCAAGGCTGGTTTAATATCAGAAAAGCCATTAATGTAATCCATCACATAAATAAAACAAAAGACAAAAACCACATGATCTTATGAATTGATGCAAAAAAGGCATTTGACAAAGTCCAACACCCATTCATGATAAAAACTCTCACCAAAGTAGGAATTGAAGGAAAATTCCTCAGCATAATAAAGGGCATCTATGCAAAGCCAACAGCCAACATCATTCTAAGTGGAGAGAGCCTGAAAACATTTCCCTTGAGAACGGGAACCAGACAAGGATGCCCTTTATCACCGCTCTTATTCAACATCGTGCTAGAAGTCCTAGCCAGGGCAATTAGGCTAGACAAAGAAATAAAGGACATCCAGATTGGCAAGGAGGAAGTAAAATTATCTCTATTTGCAGATGACATGATCTTCTACACAGAAAACCCTAAGGAATCCTCCAGAAAACTACTGAAACTAATAGAAGAGTTTGGCAGAGTCTCAGGTTATAAGATAAACATACAAAAATCACTTGGATTCCTCTACATCAACAAAAAGAACATCGAAGAGGAAATCACCAAATCAATACCATTCACAGTAGCCCCCAAGAAGATAAAATACTTAGGAATAAATCTTACCAAGGATGTAAAAGACCTATACAAAGAAAACTACAAAGCTCTACTACAAGAAATTAAAAAGGACCTACTTAAGTAAAAAAACATGCCTTGCTCATGGATAGGAAGACTTAACATAGCAAAAATGTCTACTTTACCAAAAGCCATCTATACATACAATGCACTTCCTATCCAAATTCTAATGTCATTTTTTAATGTGATAGAGAAATCACCAACTTCATATGGAAGGGAAAGAAGCCTTGGATAAGCAAAGCATTACTGAAAAAGAAGAAGAAAGTGTGAGGCCTCACTGTACCTGATTTCAGAACCTATTATACAGCCACAGTAGTCAAAACAGCCTGGTATTGGTACAACAACAGGCACATAGACCAGTGGAAC
This sequence comes from Loxodonta africana, assembly GCF_030014295.1. Lineage (NCBI taxonomy): Eukaryota > Metazoa > Chordata > Mammalia > Proboscidea > Elephantidae > Loxodonta > Loxodonta africana. Next base: position 951,889 of record NW_026975359.1, on the reverse strand, counting down.
AGAATTGAGAACCCAGATATAAATCCAACAACATATGAGCACCTGATATTTGACAAAGGCCCAGTATCAGTTAATTGGGGAAAAGATAGTCTTTTTAACAAATTGTGCTGGCATAATTGGATATCCATTTGCAAAAAAATGAAACAGGACCCATACCTCACACCAAGCAGAAAACTAACTCCAAGTGAATCAAAGACCTAAACATAAAGACTAAAACGATAAAGATCATGGAAGAAAACATAGGGACAACCCTAGGAGCCCTAATACAAGGCATAAACAGAATACAAAACATTACCAAAAATGGCAAAGAGAAACCCGATAACTGGGAGCTCCTAAAAATCAAACACCTATGCTCATCTAAACACTTCACCAAAAGAGTAAAAAGACCACCTACAGACTGGGAAAGAATTTTCAGCTATGACATCTCCGACCAGCGCCTGATCTCTAAAATCTATATGATTCTGTGAAAACTCAACCACAAAAAGACAAACAACCCAATCAAGAAGTGGGCAAAGGAAATGAACACACACTTCACTAAAGAAGATATTCAGGCAGCTAACAGACACATGAGAATATGTTCTCGATCATTAGCCATTAGAGAAATGCAAATTAAAACTACGATGAGATTCCATCTCACTCCAACAAGGCTGGCATTAATCCAAAAAACACAAAATAATAAATGTTGGAGAGGCTGCGGAGAGACTGGAACTCTTATACACTGCTGGTGGGAATGTCAAATGGTACAACCACTTTGGAAATCTATCTGGCGTTATCTTAAACAGTTAGAAACAGAACTACCATACAACCCAGTAATCCCACTCCTCGGAATATACCCTAGAGAAACAAGAGCCTTCACACAAACAGATATATGCACACCCATGTTTATTGCAGCTCTGTTTACCATAGCAAAAAGCTGGAAGCAACCAAGGTGTCCATCAACGGATGAATGGGTAAATAAACTGTGCTATATTCACACGATGGAATACTACGCATTGATAAAGAACAGTGACGAATCTGTGAAACATTTCATAACATGGAGGAACCTGGAAGGCATTATGCTGAGCGAAATTAGTCAGAGGCAAAAGAACAAATATTGTATAAGACCACTATTATAAGATCTTGAGAAATAGTAAAAACTGAGAAGAACACATACTTTTGTGGTTACGACTGGGGGAGGGAGGGAGGGATGGAGAGGGTTTCTTACTGATTAATTAGTAGATAAGAACTGCTTTAGGTGAAGGGAAGTACAACACTCAATACATGGAAGGGCAGCCCAATTGGACTGGACCAAAAGCAAAGAAGTTTCCGGGATAAAATGAATGCTTCAAAGGTCAGCGGAGCAAGGTCCAGGGTTTGGGAACCATGCTCTAAGGGGACTTCTAAGTCAATTGGCAAAATAATTCTGTTATGAAAACATTCTGCATCCCACTTTGAAATGTGGCGTCTGGTGCCTTAGATGCTAACAAGTGGCCATCTAAGATGCATGAATTGGTCTCAGCCCACCTGGAGCAAAGGAGAATGAAGAACACCAAGGTCACATGACAACTAAGAGCCCAAGAGACAGAAAGGGCCACATGAACCAGAGACCTACATTATCCTGAGACCAGAAGAACTAGTTGGTGCCTGGCCACAATCAATAACTGCACTGACAGGGAGGACAATAGAGAACCCCTGAGGGAGCAGGACATCAGTGGGATGCAGACCCCAAATTCTCATAAACAGACCATACTTAATGGTCTGACTGTGACTAGAGGAATTCCGGCGGTCATGGTCCCCAAACCTTTTGTTGACACAGGACAGGAACCATTCCCGAAGACAACTCATCGGACATGAAAGGGACTGGACAGTGGGTAGGAGAGAGATGCTGAGGAAGAGTGAGCTAATTATATCAGGTAGACACTTGAGACTGTGTTGGCATCTCCTGTCTGGAGGGGGGATGGGAGGATAGAGAGAGTTGGAAGCTGGCAAAATTGTCACGAAAGGAGAGACTGGAAGGGCTGACTCATTAGGGGGAGAGCAAGTGGGAGTAAGGAGTAAGATGTGTATAAACTTATACGTGACAGACTGACTTGATTTGTAAACGTTCACTTGAAGCTCAATAAAAGTTAATAAAAAAAACTTTATTTAACAGAAGAAATGAGAAAATAATATCTGCTCTTAACACTTCTATTCATATTCAGATTTCAGATTTACACCCCCCCAAAAAAGAAAGAGAAAGAAATTATAATGGTTGTGAATTGATATAAAAAATTATTATTGAAGGTTATACAATAGTGTAAACAGAAAACCTAATAGAAATTAAATGCAATTGATGAAGTGTAACAGAAAGCTTAGCAATGGTTTTAGATGAATTTTCAAAACCATATAATTAAACAAAAGCTTTACAAGATTTATTTTAAAAGATACAAGTTACATAAGAACAAAACTGCACACACTCCTCAATGACATGCATGGAATCAAGCTTTCGAGACCTTCATTTGCTGATGTGGCATGACTCAAAATGAGAAGAAACAGCTGCAAACATCCATTAATAATAGAAACATAGAATGTATGAAGTATGAATCTAAGAAAATTAGAAATCATTAAAAAATGAAATGGAACACATAAACATCAATATCTTAGGCATTAGTGAGCTGAAATGGACTGATATTCGCCATTTTGAATGAGACAATCACATGGACTACTATGCCAAATCGAAGAGAAATGGCATTAAGTTTATCATCAAAAACAACATTTCAAGATCTATCCTGAAGTACAATGCTGTCAGTGATAGGATAATATCCATATGCCTACAAGGAAGACCGGTGTCTTAGTCATATAGTGGTGCTGTAACAGAAATGCCACAAGTGGGTGGCTTTAACAAAGAGAAATTAATTTTCTCACAGTCTAGTAGGCTAGAATTCAAAATTCAGGGTGTCAGCTCCAGGGGAAACTTTCTCTGTCAGCTCTGTGGGAAGGTCTCCATCATCAATCTTCCCCTGGTCAAGGGGCTTCTCAGGTGCAGGGACCCTGGGTCCAAAGGACATCCTCTGCTACTGGGGATGCTTTCTTGGTGTTATGAGGTCACCATATCTCTCTGCTCTCTTGTCTCTTTTATATCTCAAAAGGTATTACCTTAAGACACTATCTAATCTTATAGATCTCATCAATATAACTGCGACTAATCCATCTCATCACATCATTGTGATAGGATTTACACCACATAGGGAAATCACATTAGATGACTAAATGGTAGACAGTCATACAATACTGGGAATCATGGCCTAGCCAAGTTGACAGATATTTTTTAGGGACACATTTCAATCCATGACAAGCAGTTAATATGACTGTTATTCAAATTTATGCACCAACTGCTAATGCCAAAGATGAAGAAACTGAAGATTTTTACCAACTTCTGCAGTCTGAAATTGATCAGACATGCAATCAAGATGCATTGATAATTACTGATGATTGCAATGTGAAAGTTGGAAACAAGAAGGAACAGTAGTTGGAAAATCTGGCCTTGGAGACAGCATGATAGAATTTTGCAAGACCAATGACTTCTTCATTGCGAATACCTTTTTTCAACAGCTTAAATGGTGAGTATACGCATGGGCTTCACCAGATGGAATATACAGGAATCAAATGTCTACATCTGTGGAAAGAGACAATGGAAAAGCTCAATATCATCAGTCAGAACAAGACCAGGGGCTGACTGTGGAACAGACCATCAATTTCTCATATGCAAGTCTACGAGAGCCAAAGTACAACCTTGATTATATCTCACCTGAATTTAGAGACTATCTCAAGAATAGATTTGATGAATCGAAGGCTAATGCTTGAAGGCCAGATGAGTTGTGGAATGACATCAAGGACATCATACTTGAAGAAAGTAAGAGGTCATTGCTCTGACAGGGATCACAATAGAGGGTCTGAGAGCTGGAGAAAAATGTGGAACAAAATTCTAACTCTCAAAAAAAGACCAGATTACTCACCTGACAGAGACTGGAGAGATGCTGAATATGTCCCCCGGACACACTTTTAGCTCAGTAATGAAGTCACTCCTGAAGTTCACCCTTCAGACAAAGATTAGACAGACCCATAAAGCAAAACTAAAGGGGCACAAAAGCCCAGGGGCAAGGGCTAGAAGGCAGGAGGGGACAGAAAAGCTGGTAATAGGGAACCCAGGGTCTAGAAGGGCAGAGTGTTGACATATTGTGGGGTTGGTAATTAGTGTCACAAAACAATATGTGTACTAATTGTTTAATGGGAACCTAGTTTGTTCTGTAAACCTTCATCTAAAGTATGACAATAAAGATATAAAATAAAATATATATGTATATCTGTTGGAAAAAACAGAAAGCAAGAGGTCATTAAAAAGCCAGGAAAGAAAAAAAGAAGACCAAAATGGATGTCAGAAAAAACTCCGAATTTGCTCTTGAATGTAGAGTAGCTAAAGCAAAAAGAAAATAATGAAGTAAAAGAGATGAATAGAAGATTTCAAAGGGCACCTCAAGAAGACAAAGTAAAATATTATCATGAAATGTGTAAAAACCTGGAGTTTAGAAAACCAAAAGGGAAGCACATGCTCGGCATTTCTGAAACTGAAAGAACTGAAGAAAAAAATTCAAGCCTTGTGTTGCAATATTGAAGGATTCTACAGGGAAAATATTAAATGACACAGAAAGCATCAAAAGAAGATAGAGAGAGGCAGAGTCAAGATTGCGGAGTAGTCAGACACTTCCAGTGATCCCTCTTACAACAAAAACCAAAAAAAAAAAAAATAAAGACCTGAAAAAACAAGTGGAACAATTTTATACATGACAAGATAAGGGCCCTGAACATCAAAGGCAAGTTAGGAAATCAGACTGAGTGGCAGGGGGAGGGAGACACGGTTCAGAAGTGGGAAGCAGTTGCCGGACCTGACTTGGTGAGAAATGGCACCCCTTGGACACAGTCCCCTGGAGGGACAGTGGCAGGGCTGGCAGTAGCATTCAGGATGCAGTTTCCTCAGGGGGAGACAGCAAGTCACACAGTCTACTCACAACTCCGGAACCAGAGAAGAACAGTGCTGTTGGCAAAAGCTAAGTACTTGCATTCGTTTTACTGTGCGCTCAGCCCCCAAGACAGCTTCAGTAGCTGTAGATTTCCCTGCACCTGAGATAGGTGTTGCTGTGCAGCCTGAGCCATTCTCCTGGCCTTGAAGAAGGAATAAATTAACAACTGGTGGAAAAGATAATCTGCCAGCTCCACTAAGCTGGGGAGCTCAGGACAGAAGAAGCTCCTTTCCAGGCACAAATGGTCCACGGACTTTAAATACGTTTCACCCCTGCATGGACCTGTGTAGGCCCATCTCAGGAGATTAGGCCCTTGTTACTGCAATGGTGTATGTGCTGGGTATCCAACTTCAACTGTTTTACCTTGCAGTGGAGAGGTGTGTTTTTGATGTTTGACACTGCTCTGCCTATTAAACAGGGTCCTCACCTACCTACATTGGTGGCCTGAGGAGTGGTGGCTCCACCCACATCATCTAGACACCCAAGACAGGGGTCCAAGGATAACAGGTGCCTCCCAGTCCTTACAACCAAAAGCATAGGGTGCCTGTGGTATAAATGCAGAACCCAGCTACCTGTGCACTATAGAAAACAGGGGTGCACTTTTCTCACAGATACTTCGGAGATGGTTGTCAGCCCCCTGCCTTTGTTCAGAGTGTGACCCCCTGCTTCAACCAGATACCTGTGTCTCCAACAATCACCCCTCCCAATCTAAGACTGTAGGACTTGATGACCTACAATTGATGACCAACTATCTAGACACCTGAGCTGAATCTATACAAGAAAAGTGAATGGACTCCTAGGCTCATATACCTGGTTGCTCTAGCCATCTGGTGACAGGACGTTAAATCTTGAAAGTTGCAAATGATCAAGCTCACCTACTCAAGCAGCCTATTTGGGCATATCAAAACAAAACAAAGCAAAAAGCTAGGATACAGTAGGCAAAAGTAAAATTATAAAATAAAATAACTTATGGATGGCTCAGAGACAGCAGTCAATATCAAATCACATAAAGAAGCAGACCATGATCACTTCAACAATCTCTCAAAACAAAGAATCAAGGAATCTTCCACATGAAGGTGTCTTCCTGGAATTACCAGATGTAGAATACAAAAGGTTAATATACAGAACTTTCAAGAGATCAGGGAGATCAGGCAAAATGCAGAACAAGCCAAAGAACACACAGATAAATTAGATGAAGAAATTAAAAAGGCTACTCAAGAACATAAAGAAAAATTTAATAGGCTGCAACAATCCATAGAAAGAAAGCAATCAGGAATTCAGAAGATTGACAATAAAATTACAGAATTAGACAACTCAGTGGACAGAGGAACAGTATTGAGGAAATGGAAAGCAGAATTGGTGAGATTGAAGATAAATAACGTGGCACCAATATATTTGAAGAAAAATCAGATAAAATTATTTTTAAAAACATGAAGAAATCCTAAGAATCATGCTGGACTCTATCAAGAGAAATAACCTAAGAGTGATTGAAGTATCAGATTAGGGAGGGTTAACAGAAAAAACAGAGAGAATTGTTGAAGATTTGTTGGCAGAAAATTTCCTTGATACCGTGAAAGATGAGCAGCAGATATCTATTCAAAATGCTCATTGAACCCCACATAAGGTAGATCTCAAAAGAAAGTCACCCAGACATATTATAAACAAACTTGCCAAAACCAAAGACAAAGAGAGAATTTTAAGAGCAGCTAGGAATAAACGAAAAGTCGCCTACAAAAGAGACTCAATAAGAATAAGCTCAGACTACTCGAGAGAAATCATGCAGGGAAGAAGGCAATGTGATGAGTTATATAAAGTGATGAAGGAAAAGAATTGCCAGCCAAGAATCATATACACAGCAAAACTGTCTCTCAAATATGAAGGTGAAATTAGGACATTTGCAGATAAACAGAGGATTAGGGAATTTGTAAAAAAAAAAAAAAAAGACCTAGAAGAAATACTAAAGAGGGTTTTCTGGTTAGAAAATCAACAATATCAGATATCAACCCAAGACTAGAATGCAGGACAGAGCAACCAGATATCAACCCAGGTAGGGAAATCACAAAAATAAATCAAGATAAAAAATGCTCAGAACAGGGAAACAGTGATGTTATTACGTAAAGGACGACAATACTAAAATAATAAAGAGGGACTGAAAAATGTAGTCATAGATCTTTCATATAGAGAGATAGTCAAGGGGTAGAGAGAAATAAAAGTTAGATTTAAACTTAGAAAAATAATGGCAAATATTAAGGTAACCAAAAAGGAGACTAACAATCCTACACATCAAAATAAAATACAAGAAAAAGGTAACAACTCAGAAAAAAAAAATCAACAATGAATAAGAGGAAAAGACCATATTCAAAGAACAACTACTCAGTACAAAAAATTAAGCAGAAAAAAGAAACTCGACAACATACAAAAAAAGATATCAAAATGACAGCACAAAACTCATAACTACCAGAATTACACTGACTGTAAGTGGACTAAATGCACAAACAGAGACAGAGAGTGAAAGAATGGATTAAAAAACACGATCCATCTATATACTGCCTACAAGAGACACTCCTTAAAGACACAAACAAACTAAAACTCAAAGGATGGAAAAAATATATATCAAGCAAAAAAGAATCAAAAAAGAGCAAGAGTGGCAATATTAATTTCTGACAAAATAGACTTTAAAGTTAAATTCACCAAAAAGGATAAGGAAGGACACTATATAATGATTAAACAGAGAATATACCAGGAGGATATCACCATATTAAATATTCACACACCCAATGACAGGGCTTCAAGATACATAAAACAAACTCTTAACAGCATTGTAAAGTGAGATAGACAGCTCCACAAGAGTATTAGGTGACTTCAACATACCACTTTGGTGAAAAACAGAACATTCAGAAAGAAGCTCAGTAAAGACATGGAAGATCTAAATGCCACAATGAACCAACTTGACTTCACATACATATACAGAACACTCCACCCAACAGCAGCCAAGTATACTTTCTTTTCCAATGCATATGGAACATTCTCTGGGAGAGACCACATATTAGGCCATGAAGCACACCTTAACAGAATCCAATACATCAAAATATTGCAAAGCATCTTCTCTGACCATGAAGCTATAAAAGTAGATATCAAAAACAAACAAACAAAAAAATCAGGGAAAAGAAATCAAACACTCAGAAACTGAGCAATACCTTGCTAAAAAACGACTGGGTTATAGAAGACATTAAGGATGGAATAAAGAAATTTACAGTATCCAATGAGAATGAAAACACTTCCTACCAGAACCTTTGAGACACAGGTAAAGCAGTGCTCAGAGGTCAATTTATAGCAATACATGCACACATCCAAAAAGAAGAAAGGGCCAAAATCAAAGAATTATCCCTACAACTTGAACAAATAGAAAGAGAGCAACAAAAGAAACCCTCAGGCATCAGAAGAAATTAAATAATAAAAAGTAGAGCAGAATTAAATGAAATAGAGAACAGAAAAAAAATTGAAAGAGTTAACAAGACCAAAAGCTGGTTCTTTGAAAAAATTAACAAAATTGCTAAAACATTGGCCAAACTGACAAAAGAAAAACAGGAGAAGAAGCAAATTACCCAACATCACAACAGACCCAACTGAAATTAAAAGAATCATATCAGATTAGTATGAAAAATCATACTCTAACAACTTTGAAAACCTAGAAGAAATGGATGAATTTCTAGAAACACATTGCCTACCTAAACTAACAGAAACAGAGGTAGAACAGTTAAATAAACCCATAACAGAAGAAGAGGTTGAAAAAGGTAATTAAAAAAATTAAAAATCTCCCAAGAACAACGACAAAAGCCCTGGCCCTGACAGCTTCCCTGGTGAGTTCTACCAAACTTTCAGGAAAGAGTTAACACTACTACTAGAAAAGGTATTTTAGAGCATTGAAAAAGATGGAATACTCCCAAACTCATTCTACGAAGCCAGCATATCCCTGATACCAAAACCAGGTAAAGACACTACAAAAAAAAACAAAAAAAAAAAACAAATTACAGACCTATATTCCTTACGAAATTAGATGCAAAAATCCTCAACAAAATTCTACCCAATAGAATTCAATAACATGTCAAAAAAAATAATTCACCATGACCACGTGGGATTCATACTAGGTATGCAGAGATGGTTCAACATTAGAAGAACAATCGAAGTAATCCACCATATAGGTAAAACAAAGGACAAGAACCACAGGATCTTATCAACTGATGCAGAAAAGGCATTTGACAAAGTCCAACACCCGTTCATGAGAAAAACTCTCAGCAAAATAGGAATAGAAGGAAAATTCCTCAACACAATAAAGGGCATTTATATAAAGCCAACAGCCAACATCACCCTTAATGGAGAGAGCCTGAAAGCATTCCCTTGAGATCGGGAACCAGACAAGGATGCCCTTTATCACCACTCTTATTCAACAGTATGCTGGAGGTCCTAGCCAGAGCAATTAGGCCAGATAAAGAAATAAAGGGCATCCAGATTGGTAAAGAAGAAATAAAAGTATCTCTATTTGCAGATAACACGATCTTATACAGAGAAAACCCTAAAGAATCCTCAAGAAAACTACTAAAACTAATAGTTCAGCAGAATATCAGGATACAAGATAAACCTACAAAAATCAGTTGGATTCCTCTACACCAACAAAAAGAACATTGAAGAGGAAATCACCAAATCAATACCATTTACAGTAGCCCCCAAGAAGATAAAATACTAGGAATAATTGTAACCAGAGACATAAAAGACCTATACAAAGAAAACTACAAGACACTACTACAAGAAACCAAAAGAGACTTACGTAAGTGGACAAACATACCTTGATCATAGATAGGAACTCTGAACATTGTAAAAATGTCTCTTCTACTGAAAGCGATCTATAGATAATGCTGCAATTCCAATCCCAATTCCAAGGACATTTTTTAATGTGATGGAGAAACAAATCCCCAACTTCATATAGAAGGGAAAGAGGCCCCAGATAAATAAAGCATTACTGAAAAAGAAGAACAAAGTGGGAGGCATCACGTTACCTGATTTTAGAACTTATTATACCACCATAGTAGTGAAAACAGCCTGGTACCGGTACAGCAGCAGACACATAGACCAATGGAACAGAACTGAGAAACCAGACATAAATCCATTCACTTATTAGCTGATATTTGATAAAGGCTCAAAGTCAGTTAAATGGGGGAAAGACAGCCTCTTTAACAAATGGTGCTGGCATAACTGGATATCCCTCCACAAAAAAATGAAACAAGATCCATACCTCACACCATGCACAAAAACTAACTGAAAATGGATCAAAGACCTAAATATGAAATCTAAAATGATAAAAATCATGGAAGAAAAAACAGGGACAACACTAGGAGCCCTAATAAAAAAAAAAAAATATGTAGCATAAACAGTACAAAAAACATTGCTAACAATGTGCAAGCACCCAAAGAGAAAAGAGAACTCCTAAAAATCAAACACTTATGCTCATCCCAAGCCTTCACCAGAAGAGTAAACTGATTACCTACAGACTGGGAAACAGTTTTTAGCTATAACATTTCCGATCAGCCTCTGATCTCTAAAATCTACATGATATTGCAAAAACTCAATAACAAAAAGACAAATAATCCATTTTAAAGATGGGCAAAGGATAGGAACAGGCACTTCAACGAAGAAGACATTCAGGCAGGTAACAGATACATGAGGAAATGCTCACAATCATTAGCCATTAGAGAAATGTAAATCAAAACTACAACGAGACACCATCTCACTCTAGCAAGGCTGCCATTAATGCCAAATCACAAAATAATAAATGTTGGAGAGGTTGTAGAGAGCCTGGAACACTTATTCACTGCTGGTGGGAATTTAAAATGGTGCAGCCACTTTGGAGATCAATCTGGCACTTCCTTAAAAAGCTAGAAATACAACTACAATAGGATATGGCAATCCCACTCCTTGGAATCTATCTTAGAGAAATAAGAGCCTGTATATGAACAGATGCATGCACAACCATGTTCATTGCAGCACTGTTTACAATAGCAGAAAGATGGAAGTAACCAAGGTGCCCATCAACAGATGAATGGATAAATAAATTGTGGTGCATTCACACGATGGAATACTTCACACAGATCAAGAACAATGATGAATCCGTGAAATATTTCATAGCTTGGAGGAATCTGGAGGGCATTATGCTGAGTGAAATTAGTCAGTTGCAAAAGGACAAATATTGTATGAGACCACTATTATAAGAACTCAAGAAATAGTCTAAACAGAGAAGAAAATATTCTTTGATAGTTATGAGGGTGGGGAGAAAGGGAGGGAGAAGGATATTTGCAAATCTAGATAGTAGACAAGAACTATTTTAGGTGAAGGGAAAGACAACATACAATAAAGGAGAGGTCAGCATAAATGGACTAAATCAAAAGCAGTTTCCTGAATAAACCAAATGCTCCAAAGGCCAGAGTAGCAGGGGCAGCAGTTGGGGGACCATGTTTTCAGGGGACATCTAGGTCAATTGGCATAATAAAATCTATTAAGAAAACATTCTGCATCCCACTTTGGTGAGTGGCGTCTGCAGTCTTAAAAACACTATCAAGCGGCCATCTAAGATGCATCCATTGGTCTCAACCCACCTGGAGCAAAGGAGAATGAAGAACACCAAAGATACAAGGTAATTATGAGTCCAGAAGACAGAAATGGCCACGTAAATCCAAGACTACATCAGCCTGAGACCAGAAGAACTAGATGGTGCCCGTCTACAACCGAAGACTGCCCCGACAGGGAACGAAACAGAGCATCCCTGATGGAGCACAAGAACAGTGAGATGCAGACCTCAAAGTCTCATAAAAAAAAATCAGACTTAATGATCTGACTGAGACTAGAGGAACCCTGGAGGTCATAGTCCCCAGACCTTCTGTTGGCCCAAGACTGGAACCATTCCCAAAGCCAACTCTTCAGACAGGGATTGGACTGGATTATAGGATAGAAAATGATAGTGGTGAGGAGTGACCTTCTTGTCTCAAGTGGACACATGAGACTATGTGGGCAGCTCCCGTTTGGAGGGGAGACGAGAAGGCAGAGGGGGACAGAAAGTGGCTGAATGGACACGGGGAATACAGGGTTGAGAGAAGGAGTGTGCTGTCTCATTGGTGGGAGAGGAACTAGGAGTACATAGCAAGCTGTATACAAATTTTTGTATGAGAGACTGACTTGATTTGTAAAGTTTCACTTAAAGCACACGCACACAAAAGATGCAAAGAATACACAGAGTCACAGTACCAAAAGAAATGGTCAGCTTTCAGTCGTTTCATGAGGTGGCACATGATGAAGAACTGGTAGTAGTGAAGCAAGAAGTCCAAGCTACACTGAAGGCACTGGCGAAAAACAAGGCTCCAGGAACTGACAGAACATCCACTGAGTTGTTTCAACAAACAGATGCAGCACTGTTCATGCCCACTCCACTATGCAAAGAAATTTGGAAGCTAGCTACCTGGCCAACAGACTGCAGGAGATGCACGTTTGTGTCCACTCCAAAGAAACGCGATCCAACTGATTGTGGAAGTTATCAAATGTAAATCATAGTATTAGTAAATATGGTAAACAAACAGACAAACTATCTACTCCACAGTGAATATGACATTCTATCCCCAGGAGATCTAGTGAGTTTATGATGTTGTTGTTAGGTGCTGTTGGGTCAGTTCCAACTCATAGTGACCCTGTGTACAACAGAACGGAACAGTGCCCAGCCCTGGGCCTTTCTCATTGCTATGTCTGAGCCCACTGTTGCAGCCGCCGTCTCAATCTGTCTCATTGAGGATCTTTGTCTTTTTCACTGACTCTCTACTTTACCAAGCACGATGTCTTTTTCCAGGGACTGATTCCTCCTGATAATATGTCCAGAGTACGTGAGACCAAGTCTTGCCACCCAGTTTTCTAAGGAGCATTCTGGCTGTACTTCTTCCAAGACAGGTGTGTTCATTCTTCTAGCAGTCCTTGGCATATTCATTATTCTTCACCAACAACATAATTCAAGTTTCAGTTCTTTTGTCTTCCTTATTCATTGTCCAGCTTTAGCATGCATATGAGGCGACTGAAAATATCATGGCTTGGTTTAGGCACACCTTAGTCCTCAAAGTGACATCTTTGATTTTTAACACTTTAAAGAGGTCTTTTGTAGCAGATTTGCCCAATAAAATATGTCATTTGATTTCTCGAAGTCTGCTTCCATGGGTGTTGACTGTGGATCCAAGTAAAATGAAGTCCTTGACGACTTCAGTATTTTCTCTGTTTATTGTGATTTTTTTATTGTTCCAGTTGCGAGGATTTTTGTTTTCTTTATGTTGAAGTGTAATCCATACTGAAGGCTGAAGTCTTTGATCCTCATCAGTAAGTGCTTCAAGTCCTCTTCACTTTCAGTAAGCAAGGTTGTGTCATCTGCATGTCTAGGCTGTTAATGAGTCTTCCTCCAATCCTGGTGCCCCTTCTTCTTCATATGATCCAGCTTCTTGGACTGTATGGATTATATGTTTTTTTAAAGACACTGAGTTTTTGGTGATTTACTATGGCAGCCCTAGAAAATGAATACAGAGCCCTTCACCAAGAACAAGTCAAGTTAGCACCAAAAATGCTCCTGTAAGTGTAGCCACGTAGCATGAGACATGGCAGTTTTTAAAAAGTATGAAGTAAAACTTTCAGCTTTGACAAAGAAAGGGCTCCTCTAAGTCCAAGTTCTAAGTCCATTGCTGTTGGGTCAATTCTATCTCATAGCGACCCTAAAGGACAGAGTAGAATTGACCCATAGGGTTTCCAAGGAGTGGCTGGTAGATTCGAACTGCTTGAATAAGTATTGTGAAAAAATACAACCCTGACACACAACTTTTCTGAGCTTAGTATTAAAACAAAATGAAACAAAAAGAAGTCGCTATCGAGTGGATTCTGACTCATAGGGACCGTACAGGACAGAGTAGAGCTTCCCCACAGGGTTTCCAAGGAGCGACTGGTAGATTCAAACTGCAGACCTTTTGGTAGCAGCCAAATGCATAACCACTGCACCACCAGTGGCTTTCAAATCAGCTATAGGCTGATGATCTCCAAATTCTTAGAACCTGGAAAACTATTCTACCTCAGAGTGGTATCCACAGCTGGAAACTGTTCTCCACACTTGGATGACCTCAGACATCCAAATCTAACATGTCCAGAAAAAATCTTTTGGTCATTTTCTCAAGTTTGTTCCTCCATGGTTTTCCACATGGTAGAGAATGGCTCTGGTGACCATGCTCTCATGGTAGCCTGAATTCCAGAAGTCACCTTTGATTCTCCATTCCCCTCATCCCATACGTCTGATTGACCAGCAATTCTTGGCAGCTCAAGCTCCAAAGTACACCTCAAGCCTGCCCACTGTTCCCACCTGCACTACCACCATCACTGCTCTCCCTGACCACTGCAGAAGCATCCTGACCGGTCCTCTGTATTTGCTGTCTTCAAGTTATCCTGGGCTACAGTTAATTCCTGGGACACATTCTTTCTGAAGACCATTGAACAATAGAAGGAGAAGGGCATTTAGTTGTATGCTACCTCCTCCGCTTGAGCTGCATGTCCCTCAGAAATCACTTTTCAGTGTGCAGTCTATAATGTCTCTATCCCAATTTCCTGTCTTTGGCTGCACTGCTTTGATAGCGTGCATGCATGTGTGCTTCAGGGGTCATGTAGGCAGATGCTTGGAGGAATTTTTCTTAGTACAATCATGGTTGTGTGCCATCAGGAGATTCTGACTCATATCAACCCTGTATGACAACTTAGAACTGCTTCACAAGGTTTCCTAGGTTGCAGCGTTTTATGGTGCAGCCCCGGTGGCACGGTGGTTAAGAGCTCGGCTGCTAACCAAAGGGTGGACAGTTCAAATCCACCAGTTGCTTCTTGGCGGAAATACATGGCAGTCTGCTTCTGTAAAGACTTATAGTCTTAGAAACCCTATGGGGCAGTTCTACTCTGCCCTATAGGGTCACTACGAGTCTGAATTGATTCAACAGCAACTGGTTTGTATTTTGTTTGGTTAGAATCTTTATGGGAGCCCATCTCCAGATCTTTTCAACCCCTGAGCTGGTGGGTTCCAACGGCCCACCTTTCAGTTAGCCAAGCACTTAACCGTTGCACCTCCAATACTTAACTCTGTACGCGAGAGGGCCCTCTCCTGACGTCTTCTGTCTCCTCACCCCTTACACCTTGGCGTAGTCCTTGCTTCTAGACCCCACCCTCCCCTCTGGAGGCCCAACCCCCCCACGCCCGCCCCACACCCGGCCGCTGGGCGGGGCCAGCAGCCATGTTCCACGCCGTCCAGCCAGTTACTCACGGAAGCGCCCGGTGGGGTGGTGAGGGGCCTGGGCTGGATGGCGCGCCTTAGAGAGGATGCTGTTCCTGCTGCTTTCCGTGCGTGTTTTCTGAAAGGTATGAAACTCCGGCAGGTGGGTGGAGGGACCCGCTCCCAGACTGAACAAGCCCGGCCCCTCGAAGGTGTGGAGGGAAGGCGCCAGGAGGGCAGTTTCCAGTGCCAGCATCTCGTGGGCTCCAGAGGTTGGAGAGTCCGGACGTTGGGTTAGCAGCTTGCATCGCCCCCTCCAGCGTACCGCGTCCCGAGTGATCCCCAGGGGCGGACACGGTGCGGGGCCGGGCGGACACAGCCACTCTAGGGGTCTGCGAAATTTGCATCCCCATAGATTTGCGGGGGGGGGGGTCCAGCCGCGGGATCCAGCTGCGGAGTGCCCTCGGGCCTGGGGGCTTGAAGGGTTTGGGGAGAAAGGCCGTGTCCAGGGCTGCGCCAAGGTCCCTACTCTGCCTGGGGCAGGTTTGCGGGCCAAGCTGGGGGATGGGCGCCTGCCCCCCACCCCCCACCTGCTCCCTGTGCCAGGGGGAAACCAAGGCCCAGAGTTCGCCCGGGGGCGGTGACATTCCAGACTGAGGACGGGGCACTGGCCCCCGTTCGTCGTCCCACCCCCACCAGACTCCGTAGGGTGCCAGGGACGGGGAGAGAGCGATCCCCCGCCCAAGGCCCCGCTGCCCCTTACTGTTTTGGGCGCTGTGCCTGGGAGGCTGAGGCACCCCGCGCCCTCGCCCGCGCCCAGCTGGTCTACTCTCAGGGCTGGGGCGTCGGCGCGGCCCCGGCCCCACCTGGAAAGGAAGGGGTCCTGGGAATCTGTGGAGCAGTGCGGGGATCCTACTCCTTGTGGAAGCAGCGATTCAGTGTGTGTTAACAGTGTGGATGCCGGTCCCGCTCCCCCTCTGGGTGGCGGGGGTGGGGGTAGCAGGAAGGGGTCCTGAGCAACCATGTTGTTTGTTAACTTGAGCATTTGTGCGGCGCTGTGTACCGGTCGCTGTGGACGCGGTCTCTGGTGCTGAGGGGATTTGAGGGTTCCTCACACTGGCGGGATTTGGAGCCTCTACTCTGGTGGCAGTGGGTTTAGTGGGTTACCCTGGTGGCTAGTGATTAAGTGCTAAGGCTGCTAGCCAAAAGGTTGGCAGTTTGAATCCACCAGGCGCTCCTTGGAAACTCTGTGGGGCAGTTCTACTCTGTCCTATAGGGTCGCTATGAGTCAGAATTGACTCGATGGCCACAGGTGTGGTTTTTTTTTTTTTTTAGGTTGGAGGAGATTAGGTGTCTCTCGGGCTGACATTTGAAGGTCTGGAGCTGGCCGTTTATGAGGGTTTATAAGGGTTTTAAGTGCTCCGGCCATGGGCACCAACCCGATCTTCCAGCCCCTGCGGACCGACCGCCTCCCCCGCCCCGGGGGGATTGGCTGCTCTGGGACCCCGAGCCCAGAGGGCGGTGAGATGCTGACAAACGTGAGTGATGCCCTGCAGGCTCCAGTCGGCGGGGCAGCCCTGCTCACATGGTCTCAATAGGGGCAGTGGGCTTCATGCCTGGGGGGTGGTTTCCGAATGTTTCCTCGTGGCCCCCCCTCCTCGTGCGGGGCGACAGCTCTCCCCTGCGCGGGGACCTCGTAGAGGCCTGCAGGGCATCAGGGTATGGAGGGGCAGAGCTTGGGCAGGGAGGGCGCGGCCCTGCAGGTTCCTCTACGTGACCACGGCAGGGGGGGTGTGGGTCGTGAAGGCTGGGCCTGGTCGAGGACCCACTAGGTCTTGCAGAAGGAGTGGGTTAGGATAATCATAGCATTAATGGGAGTATTGAGAGAGCGCCCTGGGGCGTTGAGTCCCTCGGGAAGAAAAGCTTCTGCTGTCGCCACTGGAGCGGTACCCAGGTCGTCCCGGCTTAGGTCCAGGAGGTTCCCATGCTCGGAGGGCCTGGTGGGCAGAACAGAACCGGCGGTGCGCGCGCCCTCACGCGCCCTTGCGCCGAATCGCTGAAGTTCAGTGTAAGGGGATTCTAAGCCATGGTTCTGGAACTCAATAGTGAAGCAGAGCAAATGATGCAGTGCCTTGATGGGACCGGTGGAGACAACAAGAAGCAAAGCACAGCTGAAACTTCAAAATTCCACCGAGTGTTAGTAGGATTTGGAGGGAGAAAATAGACGGAGACTCGAGAGGCCCAGAGATGCAGAAGGGTTAGAGGATTAGGGTTAGGGGTTAGGGTTTGGTGTTAGGGGTTCAGGTCTGGGGGTTAGAGGTTTGGGAGTTAGGTTTAGGGGTATAGGTTTTAGGTGGTTGGGGGTTGGGGTTAGGGCTGGGGTTACTAGGCTTGGGCACAAGTGGTTTAGGGTTATGGTTAGGGTTGGAGTGAGGCTGAGGTCGATTCCCCAGTCTTGTGTACTGTCTCGTCCTTCACCAGAGTTACCACATATCTGTCGTTTGGTAGGAAACCCTGGTGGCGTGGTGGTTAAGAGCCACCGGTGCTAACCAAAGGTCTGCAGTTCGAATCCACCAGGCACTCCTTGGAAACTCTATGGGGCAGTTCTAATCTGTTCTATAGGGTCTCTATGAGCTGGAATCGAGTTGACGGCAGTGGGTTTCGTTGTTTTGGTTATTGTTTAGTTAGCTTTTCTCTACCCACTCCGTCTCCCTGGTGAACATCAAGGATTGTTTCTGTGCGTAAATGTTTTCATGAGATTTTATGATAGTGGTCTCTCACTGTGTATGTCGTTTTGTGATTGACTTAGTCAGTGTGATGTGCTCCAGGTTCATCCATGGTGTGAGATGTTTCGGAGATTCATTATTGGTCTTTTTTGTCGTGTAGGGTTCCACTGTGTGTATGTACCGTAGGTTGTTTATCCGTTCCTCCGTGGATGAGCACTGAGGTTGTTTCCGTCTTTTTGCTACTGTGAATAATGTTGCAGTGAACACGGGTGTGCATATGTCAATTCCTGTGACTGCTCATGGAAACCCTGGTGGCTAGTGGATAAGTGCTATGGCCGCTAACAAAAAGGGTTAGGGTTTGGGGTTAGGGATGTTAGAGTTAGGGTTGTTAGAGTTAGGGTTTGGGGTTGGAGTTTAGTGTTAGGGTTTTTCGGTTAGGGTTTTTGGATTGGGGTTAGGTGTTAGGGTTAGGTTTAGGGTTTGAGGTTAGAGTTTGGAATTATAGGTTAGGTGTTAGGGGTTGCAGTTTGGGGTTTAGGGTTTTGGGGGTTTAGTGTTTTGGGGTTTAGTCGTTAGGGTTTGGGTTAGGTTTTAGGGGTTAGGGTTTAGGTTTAGGGTTGGGGTTGGTGTTGGGTTTGTTTGGGATATGTGGTTTGGGTTAGAGGGTGGGTGTTAGGGGGTTGGGGGTTAGAGATTGAGGGAGTTAGAGGGTGAGGGGTTAGAGGGTGAGGGGGTTAGAGGTTGAGAAGATTATAGAGTGAGGGAGTGAGAAGGTGAGGGTGTGAGGGGGTAAAGGTTAGGGTTTAGGGTTCGAGGGTTTAGGCTTAGGGTTCAGAGTCTTAGGGTTAGCGGGTTAGGGGGTTAGGGTTTCAGGGTTCAGAAGTTGGGGTTGGTGTTGTGGTTAGGGTTAGAGACTTAGGGTTAGAGGGATAGGGTTTGAGGTTTAGGGTTAGAGGATTAGGGGTATGGTTTAGAGGTTTAGGGTTAGGGGTTAGGGCTAGGGTTTAGGGGTTCAGGTTTAGGGGTTTGGGATGGGTTTGGGGTTAGGTTTCAGGGTTTAGGGTTAGAGGGTTAGGTTTAGGGCTTAGAGTTTAGGGTTTTAGGACTTAGGGTTTGTTTAGGGTTTTAGAACTTAGGGTTTAGGGCTTAGGGCTTAGAGCCTAGGGTTTAGGGCTTAAGGTTTAGGGTTTAAGGCTTAGAGTGAGGGTTTGGACTGGGGGCTGGGGTTAGGGTTTAGGGTTAGGGTATTAGGGTTAGAGGGTTCGATGGTTTAGCGTTTAAGTTTAGGGGTTAGGGTTAGAGGTTGGGGTTACGCGTGTTAGTGTTTAGGGTTTTGGTGTTTAGGGTGTTCGGGTTAAATGTGTTAGGGCTAAGGGTGTTAGGGTTTTAAGTGTTATGGTTTAAGGTTAAGTGATAGGGTTAGGCTTAGGCTCATTCTTAGGTTTAGGGCTAGGGATTTGAGGTTTAGGGTTTGGAGTTGGGTTTGGGGGTTGGGGTTAGGTTTAGGGCTATGGTTAGAGGGTTAGAGTTAGAGGGTTAGGGTTTTGGGTTAGGGTTTCAGGTTAGCGTTAGAGGGTTAGGGTTCGAGGGTTAGGATTAGGGTCGTTAGGGTTAGGGTGGTTAGGGTTAGGTGTTAGGGTTTAGGGTTTATGGTTAGGTTTAGTGTTTGGGCTTTGGGGTTTGAGGTTTGGGTTTAGGGTTTGGGGCTTAGAGTATAGAGTTTAGAGTGTAGGGTTTTGGTGTGTAGTGTTTTGGGGTGTAGGTGTTTAGGTTGTAGGTTTTAGGGTATAGGGGTTAGGGTTTGGGTTAGATTTAGAGTTTAGGGCCTTGGGGGTTAGGACCTAAGGGCTTAGGGTCTTAGGGGCTTTGGGGCTTAGGGCTTAGGGGCTAGAGTTAGAGGGCCAGGGTTATGGTTTGATTCCTGGCTGGCAATTTTTTTCCTTCAGTATTTTGTATAAGTCATCCCATTGCCTTCTTTCCTCCATGATTTCTGCTGAGTAGTCCAAGTTTATTATTATTTACTCTCCTTTGTTGGTGACTTCCTTTATCCCTAGCCTCTCTTAAAATTCTCTTTATATTTGATTCTGGCAAGTTTGATTATTATATGTCTCGGTCACTTTCTTTTGAGATATACCTTATATGGATTTTGATGAGCATCTTTCATGATATCAGGGAAGTTTTCTGCCAACAAATCTTCAACAGCTCCCTCTGTATTTTCTGTTAGCTCTCTCTGTTCTGGTACTGCAATCACTCATAGTTATTTCTCTTGATAAAGTCCCACATGATTCTTTGGATTTCTTCATTTAAGATTCTTTTATCTGCTTTCTCTTCAAATATATTAGTCCCAAGAGTTTTATCTTCAGTCTCAGTAATTCTGCCTTCCAGTTCTTCAATTGTGCTCTTCCTACTTTCTATTGAGTTTTCTAATTCTGTAATTTTATTGTTAATCTTCTGAATTTCTGATTGCAGTCTCTCTATGGTTTTTTGCAGCTTATTAAATTTTTAATTATGTTCTTGAGTAACCCTTTTAATTTCTTCGGCTGCTTTATCTTTGTGTTCCTTGGCTTGTTCTGCATCTTGCCTCATTTCCTTCCTAATGTCTTTAAGAGTTCTGTATATTAATCTTTTGTATTCTGCATCTGGTAATTCCAGGATTGCACCTTCATCCAGAAGATTGCTTGAGTCTTTGTTCTGAGAGCTTGTTGAAGCAATCATGGGTCAGCTTCTTTTTTTTTTTATTTTAATAATTTTTATTGTGTTTTAAGTGAAAGTTTACAGATCAAGCCAGTCTCTCACATAAAAACTTATACACAATTTGTTACATATTCCCAATTACTTTCCCCCTAATGGGACAGCCCACTCCCTCCTTCCACTCTTTCTTTTCGTGACCATTTTGCCAGTTTCTAAGCCCCTCTACCCACCCATCTCGCTTCCAGGCAGGAGATGCCAACATTGTCTCAAGTGTCCACCCAAACCAAGTAGCTCACGCCTCACCAGCATCCCTCTCCAACCCATTGTCTAGTCCAATCCATGTCTGATGAACTGGCTTTGGGGATGGTTCCCGTAGTGGGTAAACGGAAGGTGTGGGGGCCATGATCACTGGGGTCCTTCCAGTCTCAGTCAGACCATTAAGTCTGGTCTTTTTATGAGAATTTGGGGTCTGCATCCCACTGTTCTCCTGCTCCCTCAAGGGATCTCTGTTATGTTGCCTGTCAGGGCAGTCATTGGTTGTGGCCCGGCACTATCTAGTTCTTCTGGTCTCAGGATGATGTAGTCTCTAGTTCAGGTAGTCTTTTCTGTCTGTTAGGCTCGTTATTATCTTATGTTCTTGGTGTTCTCCATTCTCCCTTGATCCAGGTGGGTTGAGAATCATTGATGCATCTGAGATGGCTGCTTGCTAGCATTTAAGATCCCAGATGCCACTCTTCAAAGTGGGATGCAGAATGTTTTCTTAATAGATTTTATTATGCCAGTTGACTTAGATGTCCCCTGAAACCATGGTCCCCAAACCCCTGCCCCTGCTTTGCTGACCTTCAAAGCATTCAGTTTATTCAGGAAACTTCTTTGCTTTGGTTTAGTCCCGTTGTGCTGACCTCCACTGTGTTGAGTGTTGTCCTTCCATTCACCCAAAGTAGTTCTTGTCTGTCTCTTTAGTAAATACCCCTCCCCTCTCCTCCCTCCCTCCCCCCTCTCGTAACAACAAAGGAATATGTTCTTCTCAGTTTAAACTATTTCTCAAGATCTTATAATAGTGGTGTTATACACTTTTTGACCTTTTGCAACTAATTTCACTCAGTATAATGCCTTCCAGGTTTCTCCATGTTATGAAGTGTTTCACAGATTCATCACTGTTCTTTATTGATGTGTAATATTCCATTGTGTGAATATACCTTATTTATCCATTCATCCATTGATGGGTACCTTGGTTGGTTCCATCTTTTTGCTATTGTAAACAGTGCTGCAATAAACATAGATGTGCATATATGTGTTTGTGTGAAGGCTCTTATTTCTCTAGGATATATTCCGAGGAGTGGGATTGCTGGGTTGTATGGTATTTCTATTTCTAACTTTTTAAGGAAGCGCCAAATTGACTTCCAAAGTGGTTGTATACCATTTTACATTCCCACCAGCAGTGTATAAGAGTTCCAGTCTCTCCACAGCCTCTGCAACATTTATTATTTTGTGTTTTTTGGATTAATGCCAGCCTTGTTGGAGTGAGATGGAATCTCATTGTAGTTTTTTGATTTGCATTTCTCTAATGGCTAATGATCGAGAGCATTTCCTCATGTATCTGTTAGCTGCCTGAATGTCTTCTTTAGTGAAGTGTCTGTTCATATCCTTTGCCCATTTTTTAATTGGGGTGTTTGTCTTTTTGTGGTTGAGTTTTAGCAGAGTCATGTAGATTTTAGAGATCAGGCACCGGGCAGAGATGTCTTAGCTGAAAACTTTTTCCCAGTCTGTGGGTGGTCTTTTTACTCTTTTGGTGAAGTCTTTAGATGAGCATAGGTGTTTGATTTTTAGGAGCTCCCAGTTATCTGGTTTCTCTTCATCATTTTTAGTAATGTTTTGTATTCTGTTTATGCCATGTATTAGGTCTCCTAATGTTGTCCCTATTTTTTCTTCCATGATCTTTATCGTTTTAGATTTTATGTTTAGGTCTTTGATTCATTTGGAGTTAGTTTTTGTGCATGGTGTGTGGTAGGGGTCCTGGTATGGGTCCTGTTTCATTTTTTGCAGATGGGTATACAGTTACGGCAGCACCTTTTGTTAAAAAGACTATCTTTTCCCCAATTAACTGACACTGGGCCTTTGGCAAATATCAGCTGCTCATATGTGGATGGATTTCTATCTGGATTCTCAATTCTGTTCCATTGGTCTATGTGTCTGTTGTTGTACCAGTACCAGGCTGTTTTGACTACTGTGGCAGTATAATTGGTTGTAATATGAGGAAGAGTGAGTCCTCCCACTTTGTTCTTTTTTAGTAATGCTTTACTTATCTGCGACTTCTTTCCCTTCCATATGAAGTTGGTGATTTGTTTCTCCATCTTTTTAAAAAATGTCATTGGAATTTGGATCGGAAGTACATTGTATCTATAGATGGCTTTTAGTAGAACGGACAATTTTACAATGTTGTCTTCCTATCCATGAGCAAGGTATGTTTTTCCAATTACGTAGGTCCCTTTTGTTTTTTTGCAGTAGTACCTTGTAGTTTTCTTGGTATAGCTCTTTTACATTTTTGGTAAGGTTTATTCCTAAGTATTTTATCTTCTTGGGGGCTGCTGTGAATGGTATTCATTTGGTGATTTTCTCTTCAATGTTCTTTTTGTTGATATAGAGGAATCCAACTGATTTTGTATGTTTATATCGTAATCGGAAACTTTGCTGAACCCTTCTATTAGTTTTAATAGTTTTCTTGAGGATTCCTCAGGGTTTTCTGTGTATAAGATAATGTCGTTTGAAAATGGAGATAATTTTATTTCTTCCTTACCAATCTGGATGCCCTTTATTTCTTTGTCTAGCCCAGTTGCTCTGGCTAGGACCTCTAGCTCAATGTTGAATAAGAGCAGTGATAAAGGGGATCCTTGTCTGTTTCCCGTTCTCAAGGGAAATGCTTTCAGGCTCTCTCCATTTAGGATGATGCTGGGTATTGGCTTTGTATCAATACCCTTTATTATATTGAGGAATTTTCCTTCTATTCCTATTTTGCTGTGAGTTTTTATCATGAGTGGGTGTTGGACTTTGTCAAATGCCTTTTCTGCATCAATTGATAAAATTATGTGGTTCTTGTCTTTTTTTTTATGTGCTGGATTACATTAATTGTTTTTCTAATATTGAAGCAACCTTGCATACCTGGTATAAATCCTACTTGGTTATGGTGGATTTTTTTTTCATATGTTGTTGAATTCTGTTGGCTAGAATTTTCTTGAGGATTTTTGCATCTATGTTCATGAGGGATATAGGTCTGTAATTTTCTTTTTTTTGTGTTGTCTTTAGCTGGTTTTGGTATCAGGGTTATGCTGGCTTCATAGAAGGAGTTAGGTAGTATTCCGTCCTTTTCTATGCTTTGAAATACCTTCAGTAGTAGTGGTAAGTCTTCCCTGAAAGTTTGGTAAAACTTTGCAGTGAAGCCGTCAGGGCCAAGGCTTTTTTTTGTTGGGAGTGTTTTGATTACATTTTCAATCTCTTTTTTTGTTAAGAGTTTATTTAGTTGTTGTACTTCAGTTTGTGTTAGTTTAGGTAGGTAGTGTGTTTCTAGGAATTCATCCATTTTTTCTAGGTTTTCAAATTTGTTAGAGTACAATTTTTTGTAGTAATCTGTTATGATTGTTTTAATTTCAGTTGGATCTGTTGTGATATGGCCCATCCCATTTCTTATTTGGATTATTGGTTTCTTTTCCTGTATTTCTTTAGTCAGTCTGGCCAATGGTTTATCAATTTTGTTAATTTTTTCCAAGAAGCAGTTTTTGGCCTTGTTACCTCTTTCGATTGTTTTTCTATTCTCTAATTCATTTAATTTTGCTGTAGTTTTTATTTTTTGCTTTCTTCTGGTGCCTGACAGTTTCTTTTGTTGCTCTCTTTCTGTTTGTTCAAGTTGTAGGGACAGTTCTTTCATTTTGGCTGTTCTTTAATATGTGTGCCTTTATTGATATAAATTGACCTCTGAGCACTGCTTTCACCATGTCCCAAAGGTTTTCATAGGAAGTGTTTTCAGTCTCGTTGAATTCTGTGAATTTCTTTATTCCCTCCTTAAGGTCTTCCATAACCCAGTCTTTTTTGAGCAGGGTATTGTGCAGTTTCCAAGCATTTGATTTCTTTTCCCTGGTTTTTCTGTTATTGATTTTTACTTTTATGGTCTTTCGTTCAGAGAAGATGTTTTGTAATATTTCAGTGTTTTGGGTTCTGTAAAGGCTTGGTTTATGACCTCATATGTGATCTATTCTGGAGAATGTTTCATGTGCACTAGAAAAGAAATTATAGTTTGCAGCTGTTGTGTGGAGTGTTCTGTATAAGTCTATGAAGTGAAGTTGTTTAATTGTAGCAATTAGATCTTCCGTGTCTCTATTGAGCTTCTTACTGCATTTCCTATCCTTCACCGAGAGTGTTGTGTTGACGTCTCCTGCTATAATTGTGGAGGTGTCTGTCTCACTTTTTAATTCTGTTAACGTTTGTTTTATGAATGTTGCGGCCCTATCATTGGGTGCATAAATATTTAATACAGTTATATCTTCCTGGTAAATTGTCCCTTTAATCATTATGTAGTGTCCTTCTTTATCCTTTGTGGTGGATTTAACTTTAAAGTCTATTTTGTTGGAAATTGATATTGCCTCTCCTGGTCTTTTTTTGATTGTTGTTTGCTTGATATATTTTTATCCATCCTTTCAGTTTTAGTTTATTTGTGTCTCTACGTCTATGGCATGTCTCTTTTAGGCAGCATACGGACTGATCGTGTTTTTTTTATCCAGTCTGCAACTTTCTGTCTCATTATTGGTGAATTTAGTCTATTTACATTAAATATAATTATAGATAAGTATGAGTTTAGTGCTGTCATTTTGATGCCTGTTTTTGACAATTTCATTTTTCCATTTACTTTTTTGTGCTGAGTTTTTCTTTGTAGAATGTGTGTTCCTCCTTTTTATAGTATCTGAGTTTATGTTGGTGAGTCGTTATGTTTATCTTGGTTTTTATTTTGAAGTATGGAATTGTTAGACCTCGTTGTGGTTACCTTAATATTTACCCCGGTTTGACTAAGTAAAAACCTAAGTTGTTTTGTCCTGTATCGCCTTGGTTTCCTCTCCATATGTAAGATCTATGCCTCCTGTATTTTAGTCCCTCTTTTTTGTCTATTGTAATCTTTTACATAATCACATCAATGATTCCCTGTTTTGAGCAGTTTTTTTTTAATTAATCTTATTTTGTTTTTGTGATTTCCCTATCTGAGTTGATATCAGGATGTTTTGTTCTGTGACCTTGTGTTGTGTTGGAATCTGATATTATTGATTTTCTGACCAAAGAATTTCCTTTAGTAATTCTTGCAGTTTTGGTTTGGTTTTTGCAAATTCTCTAAGCTTGTGTTTATCTGTAAATATCTTAATTTCACCTTCAGGTTTTAGAGTTTTGCTGGATATATGATTCTTGGCTGACAGTTTTTCTTCTTTGAGTGCTCTATATATGTTATTCCATTGCCTTCTTGCCTGCATGGTTTCTGCCGAATAGTGCAAACTTATTGATTCTCCTTTGTAGGTAACTTTTCGTTTATCCTTGGGTGCTTTTAAATTTTTCTCTTTATCTTTGGTTTTGGCAGGTTTGATGATATGTCTTGGTGATTTTCTTTTGGGGTCTATCTTGTATGAGGTTCGATGAACATCTTGGGTAGATATCTTTTCATCTTTCATGCTGCCAGGGAATTTTTCTGCCATCAGATCTTCCACTATTCTCTCTGTATTTTCTGTTACCCCTCCCTGTCTGGAACTCCAGTCACACGCAAATTATTCTTGATAGAGTCCCCCATGATTCTTAGGGTTTCTTCATAGTTTTAAATTCTATTATCTGATTTTTCTTCAACTATATTTGTGTCAATTGTCTTATCTTCCAGCTCCCCCACTCTGCATTCCAGTTCCTCGAGTCTGCTCCTCTGACTTCCTATTGAGTTGTCTGTGTGACTTTATTGTTAATCTTTTGGATTTCTGAATGCTGTCTCTCTATGGATTCTTACAGCTTATTAATTTTTTCACTATGTTCTTGATTAACCTTTTGGATTTCTTCAACTGCTTTACCCGTGTATTCCTTGGCTTTTTCTGTAGATTGCCTTATTTCATTTGTGAGGTCATTCTTGATGTCTTGAAGCATTCTGTATACAATTGTTTTATATTCTATATTTGGCAATTCTAGGAATGTATCTACATCCAGGAATGATTTTGATTCTTTGATTTGGGGGTTTG
This sequence comes from Loxodonta africana, assembly GCF_030014295.1. Classification (NCBI taxonomy): domain Eukaryota; kingdom Metazoa; phylum Chordata; class Mammalia; order Proboscidea; family Elephantidae; genus Loxodonta; species Loxodonta africana. Next base: position 924,876 of record NW_026975359.1, on the reverse strand, counting down.
TAGAAGCAATCATGGTCTGCTTCTTCATGTGATTTGATGTCGACTGCTGTCTCTGAGCCATCTATAAGATTTTGTAATATTTTCTTTTATATTTGCTCACTGAGTCTTATCTTGTTGTTTTGTTCTGTTACAATACACTCAGATGGGCTACTAGATTGTGGTATGGTGATTGCTGTAGGTTTTGAATCACTTACGTCCTATTAGCAGCTTGCCTGAGCTGTTACCAGGTATATAATTGTATGAGCCCATTCACTATTCTTGAATAGAATCAGCTCAGGTGTCCTGATAGCTGGTCACCTAGTGTGTGGTGTAGGCTCTCACCTATTATCTTAGAGGAGTAGTGGTGATGGTTGTATGCACCAGTTTCTATTAGTGGCAGGGGGTCACATTTCGAGGAGGGCAGGATGCTGACAGCCTTCCTTCAAGTGTCAGTGAGGTAGGTGTGGCTCTATTCTCTAGAGTGCTCTGGTGGGTGGGCTCTGCAGCTGTATCTTAGGCACCCAATGCTTGGGAGATGTCACTATTCTCAGACCCCTCTAGCAGGTGGCTAGGTGGTGTGGGTGGAGTCTCAGCCCTCAGTTCGCTGGTGTGGATCAGCGAGGGCTCTGTTTAGTAGGTAGAGAGGTATCTGATCTCCAAAACTTGCCTTTCCACTGCCGAGCTAAAATAATCATGGTGAGATCTCTATCAGAATCGCCTTTGCATTATAATAGCCACCTAGTTACCTGTAGGGTAAAAGCCAAAGACTATGGGTCTCTTAATGCCTGGATGGAGCTGATTCTGTATTGTTATTCCAGTTTAGGGAAGTCAGGGAAGGATTTTTTCTTTGATTGTTAAATGCTGCTTTTCTCAGGCCAGGGGAATGGGTTAGAAAAGAAAGAAGAAAAAAAATCGAGCAGTGCACTTCACTCTCTAGCACAGAGAATTCCAATGTTAATGAAGCTGGCTGGGGCAATGAGGGGTGGAATCAGATATATAGAAGAGAGTAGCCTGGCAAAATATACAAAGTTTACTTATGTTGTTTGGTGAGGACTGTTTTTTCTGAGATTCCAGAGCATTGTGTAGCTTGTGTGTGGTGGCTAGATCCCTGCTGAGACTGTCCCAGAGGGTTAGGGCTGCGTCCATGCTCACACCGTCTCAGGAAGCTGCAATCAGCTCCCCCACACTTAGTCCCAAGCCCAGCACCAAGGTTTCCTTTCTGGGACGCTGCACTCCAGGCTCCAAAACCAGTCGCTGCTTCCCCATGGTTTTTCATTTCCCTGTCAGCCGCGTCTGTGTGGAGCCTGTGTGTGCTGCCTGGGTCTCCTCCGAGGTTCTTCCTGAGGGTTAGGCCTTCATCCGTGCTTCCCTGTCTCAGTAAGCCACAATCAGCCCCACCACTCTGGCACCAGGGAACCGTGAGGGCTCAAGGCTGTGGCATGGGACACTGGCTCCAGAAGTGGTCCCTGCTGCAGTGTGGCTTTTTGCTCCCCTGTCACTCAGGTCAACTCCTTAGTTCTGTGTTTGATGGTCAGGGTTTGTAAATTGTCCTTTATGTAATTGATTCACTTGTTTTTTCGAGTCTTTGTTTCAAGAGAGATAAGCGGAAGCTTCTACCTAGTCAGCCATCTTGGTCCTGCTCCTGTGTCTGCCTCTTTATGTGATTTCATATTGACTGTTGTCTCTGAGCAATCTGTAAGTTATTGTATCAGTTTATTTTATGCTTGCTTTTTGTATCCTAGCTTCTTGCTTTGTTTAGTTTTGGTATACCCAAATAAGCTGCTTGAGTGCGCTAGGTTGATTATTTTCACCTTTGAAGCTCTAATGTACTATCACCAGATGGCTAGCACTGTTACCAGGTATATGAGCCTAGGAGTTCATTTACTTTTCTTGTATGGATTCAACTCAGGTGCCCAGGTAGTTGGTCATAAAGTGTGTGGTACGGGCTCTGTCCTACAGTCTTAGAGGGGCAGGGGTTATTGGTGTAGGCAGAAGTATCTGGCTGCAGTAGGGGGTCAGGCTCTGATCAAGGCAGGGGTCTGACAGCTGTGCTCTGAGTGTCTGTGAGGAAAGTGCATCCCTGTTCTGTAGAGCACACGGGTGGGTTCTGCAGAAGGGCGATGGGTACCCAATGCTTTTGGTTGTAAGTTCTGGGCGGTACTACTTATCCTTGGAGCCCTGTCACAGGTGGCCAGGTATTGTGGGTGGAGCCAGCAGTCCTTAGGCCCCTGATGTGGGTAGGTGAAGACCCTGTTTAATAGGCAAAGCAGTGTCAAACATCAAACACCCATCTTTCCACCGTCCAGCTGAAACCATTGCAGTCTGGCAACAAGGGCCTGTTCTCCTGAAATGGGCCCACGCAGGTCCATGCTGGGGTGAAAGGTATTCAAAGCCCATGGACTGTTTGTGCCTGAACAAGAGCTGCTTCTGTCCTGAGCTCCCCAGCTTAATTGAGCTGGCAGATTATCTTTCCCCCAGTTGTGAACTTATACCTTCTTCAAGGATGGAAAAATGGCTCAGAGTGGTACCAGGGCCTATCTCAGGCCCAGGGAAGTTGACAGCCACTGAAGCCAGCTTGGGGGCTGAGGGCGTGGTAAAATAAACACAAGTAATTAGCTTTTGCTGAGAGTGCCGTTCTTCTCTTGTTCTGGAGGTGTGAGTAGTCTGTGCAACTTGCAGTCTTTCCGTGAGCTAAACGCCTCTGGAACACTACTGCCAGCCCCGCTGCAGTCGCTCCAGGGAACGGTGCCTGAGGGTTCCTGGCTGTTCAGGTCCAGTAACTCCTCTCCACTTCTGAATAGTCTCTCCCTCCCCCTGCCGCTGAGTCCATTTTCTAACTTTGCCTTTGATGCTCAGGGCTCCTAGCTTGTCATAAATATACTTGCTTCACTTGTTTTTTCTGGTCTTTTTTGTAAGAGGGATGACTGGCGGCGTCTCACTACTCTGCCATCTTGGCCTCGCCTCTCTAATATAATCAACAATTTTTTTAAAAAAGAAAAAAAAGAGTGAAACCTGTAGAAACAACAAATAACAGAATGAGATCCACAGAAAAACTAGATATTTGAGCTATCAGACAAAGACACTGAAATAACTCTATTATGTTCAAAGAAATAAAGGCAAGACTTAGAAATTTGGCAAAAAACTAGAAACTAAGAAAAAGATCAACTTAGAAAGTCAACTGAAAACTATAGCTGAAGTTAAAATCTTAATGCATGTATATAACAGCAGATTAAAAATGCTGAAGAGAGATTTAGTGAACTGGAAGATATGTTGGAAGAAAATAGAGGCATAGACAAAAGAAAAAATATATAAAATATAAAAAGGAATAAGATATAGAGAATACAATGAGAATATCTAGCATAAGATTAAGAAGGAAGAAAAAGAATGAGGCAGAAAAACTGAGATTATGGCTGAGAATTTTCTTCAAATGATTAATGATATCAAGTCACAGATCCTAGAAGACTTACAAAACCCAAACCAAAAAAAAAAAAAACCCACTGCCATCGAGTCGATTCTGACTCAAAGCGACCCTACAGGACAGAGTAGAACTGCTCCGTAGAGTTTCCAAGGAGCGCCTGGTGGATTCGAACCGCTGACGTTTTGCTTAGCAGCCATAACACTTAACCGCTACGCCACCAGGGTTTCCTTATAAGACCCATGTAGGGTAAATACAAAGAAATTCGTATCTAGGTACATCATAGTAGAACTGCTGAAGCTAAAGACAAAAAACCCCACAAAAAACAAATAATTTAAAACTACTTAAAGAATAGAAGAGATTATCTTTAAAGGACAAACAAAAAAACTGACTGATGACTTCTCTAGAGAAATAGCGACAACCCTACGATAATAAAAAAAAAGACAATAAGATGATATATTTAAATTATAGAGAGAAAACACATGGCAACCCAGAACTCTATGCTGAGGAAAAACATCATGAATGAGCAAAGACCTTTTGTTTTCAGACAAACAAAACGTGGATAAGTTAACATCAGCATGCCCACATTAAAGAAAATTCCAAAGGTATTCTTCAAGCAGAAAGAAAATAAGGTGAAAGGCTTAAGATGCAAGAAGGAATGAAAGTTAGTGAAACGAGTAAAAATAGAGGATTACTGACTGCATAACATAATAAGAATAGACATTATTGGGTTTAAAATATGTAAGAAATTAGAATTTATGATAACTACAGCCTTTTGACTTTAATGGCTGTATGCTCAGGAAACATGCTGTGTAATATTTTGATGTTTTGGATTCTGTTAATGCTTGTTTTGTGGCCTAATATGTGGTCTATTCTCAAGAATGCTCCATGAGCGTTAGAAAAGAAGTTTTACTTGACTACCGTTTGGTGAAGTGTTGTGTTTAAGTCTATGAGACCAAGTAGATCTTCCGTGTCTTTACTGAGCTTCTTTATGGATATCCTGTCTGTCATCAGAAGTGGTGTGTTGAAGTCTTCTACTATTATTGTGGAGCTATTTCTCTTTTCAATGCTGTTTGAGTTTGTTTTGTGTATTTTGGAGCCCTGTCATTGGGTGTATAAGTATTTATTATGATTTTGACCTCCTGGTATATTGACCCTTTAATCATTATATAGTGTATTTCCTTTTCCTTTGTGGAGGATTTTACTTTAAAGCCTATTTTATCAGAGATTAATATTGCCACTCTTATTTTTTATTGTTGTGTGCTTCATGTATGTGTATATATATATTTTTTTTTTTTCATTCTTTGAGATTTAGTTTGTTTATGTCTTTGAGTCTATGGTGTGTCTCTTGCAGTGTGCATACAGACGGATCATGTTTTCTAATCCATTCTGCTACTCTCTGTCTCCTTATGGGTGCGATTAAACCATTTACATTTATCGTAATTATTCATAGTTAACGAGTTTTTTTATGAGTTTAGTGCTGTCATTTTCATCTTTTTTGTGTATGTCTTGTTGGCATTTTCCTTATTCCATTTAATTTTCTCTGTTGAGTCGTTTTTCTTGGTGCATTTTCTTTCCGTCCTCTTCATTTTTGTTGCCTTTGTATTTACTGCTAATTTATTTTTTTCTGTGCTGAATCGTTTTTCTTTTTAGTCTTTCATCTTCTTCCTTGTTGCTTTTGTATTTGCTGAAAATTTATGTTTTCCTTGCTTTTTTTTAAATTTTAATGTGTAGGATTGTTAGTTTCCTTTGGGTTACCTTAACATTTACCTGTTTTTCTAAATTTAAACCAATCTTTTATTTCCTTATATCGTCTTGACTTCCTCTCCGTATGAAAAATCTATGACTACATTATTTAGTCCCTCTTTTTTGTGTTAATGTTGTCATCTTTTACAGATCAATGTCTCTGTTTCTATATTTTCAGTGTTTTAGCTTTCATTTATTTGTGACGTCCCTACGTGGGTTGATATCTGGTAGTTCTGTCCCGTGTTCTAGTTTTGGGTTGTTAGCTGATGTTATTGATTTTCTAACTGGAGAACTCCCTTTATTATTTCTTGTCATATTGGTTAGGTTTTTAAAAATTCCTTAAACTTCTGCTTGTCTGGAAATGTCCTAATTTCACCATCATATTTGAGAGACAGTTTTGCTGGATATGTACTTCTTGGCAGGCAATTTTTTTTTTCCTTCAGGGCTTTGTATATGTCCTTCTTGCCTGCATGGTTTCTGCTGAGTAGTCCAAGCTTAGTCTTACTGACCCTTCTTTATAGGTGACTTTTTGTTTATCCCTAGCTACTCTTAAAATTCTCTCTTTATATTTGGTTTTGACAAGCAAGATTATAATATGTCCTGGTGACTTTATCTTGGCATCTACCTTGTGTGGGGTTCAGTAAGCATCTTGGATAGATATCTTCTTATCTTTCATAAGATCAGTGAAGTTTTTAGCCAAGAAGTCTTCAACAATTCTCACTGTGTTTTCTGTTATCCTCCAACCCCCACCTCGATTCTGGTGTTCCAATCACTCTTGATAGAGTCCCGCATAATTCTTAGAGTTTCTTCAATTAAAAAAAATTATTTTATCTGATTTTTCCTCAAATAAGTTGGCGTCAATTGCTTTATCTTCAGTCTCACTAATTCTGACTTCCAGTGCCTCAATTCTGCTCCTCTCATTTTCTATTGAGTTGTCTAATTCTGAAATTTTATTGTTACTCTTTTGGATTTGCTTGCTATCTTTCTATGGATTCTTGCAGCCTGTTACATTTGTCATTATACTCTTGTATAACCTTCTTAAGTTCCTCTGTTGTTTTATCTGTGTGTTCCTTGGCTTGTTCTTCGTTTTGCCTGATCTCCTCCTGCATCTCTTGAAGAGCTCGGTCTCTTAATCTTTTAAATTCTACCTCCGGCAATTCCTGGAATTTCTCTTCATTTGGAAGATTTCTTGATTTGTTGTTTTGGGAGCTTCCTGAATCCATCATGGTCTGCCTCTTTATGTTATTTGATATTTACACTTGTCTCTGAGCCATTAGTGAGTTATTATATTCATTTATTTTATGTTTGCTTGCTGAGTCGGAATCTACTTGACGGCACTGGGTTTGGTTTTTTTTTGTGTGTGTGTGTGTACTGTGTCCTAGCTTCTTGTTTTATTTTGATATGCCCAAATAGGCTGCTTGGGTGAGCTAGTTTGATTATTGGCACCTTTTGAAGTTCTTACATCCTGTCACCAGGTGATCAGAGCTGTTACTAGGTATGTGAGCCTAGGAGCCCTTTTACATTCTTGTATGGATTCAGCTCAGGTATCCAGGTAGTCGGTCACCAAGTGTGTGGTGTAGGCTCTTACCTACAGTCCTACATATACAGGGTTGATTGGTGTAGGTACAGGTGTCTGGCTACTGTGGGGGGGATGACTGCCCCTGAGTGTCTGGGAGGAAAGCATGTCCCTGTTCCCTAGAGCACATAGGTGGGTGGGTTTTGCAGCCAGACCATGGTCACCCAATGCTGTTGGTTGTAAGGACTGGGATTCACCACTTACTCTTGGACTCCTGAATTGGGTGGCTAGGTGGCATGGGTGGAGCCACCAACCCTCAGGTCACTGATATGGGTAGGTGAGGACTCTGCTTAATTGGCAGAACGTTGTCAAATATCAGAAATCTGCCCCTCCACTTTATAGCTGATACAGTTGAAAATAGGCTTCAGGTATTTACCCTGTTGTAGTGTGCTAATGAGAGCCTATGCTGTTGAAATGGGCCCACACAGATCTGTGCAAGGGTGAAAGGCATTCAAAGTCCTTGGACCCCTTATGTCTGTGCCTTCCCTGAGTTCCTGGCTTAGGGAAGCTGGCAGATTATTTTTTGTTGTTTGTTCCTGCTCCAGGGCATGTAATAGTTCCTACTTTGGCCCAGGGGACCCAGAAATAGCTGAAGCTGGTCCAAGACTAAAAACAGAGAGGGAGGAAGCAGGTAAATGGGAGAGGTGTTCTTCCCAAAGGGGATGATTTTTGATTTGTGTGGCATTTTAAATGCATGTACTTATCTTTTGCCAACTTAGCACTGCTTTTCACTGCTTATGGAGGCTTGTGTAGGCTTTCCACCACTCGGTCTCTTCAGATGTGGAAAACATGTCCCGAGTGTCACTGCTTGCGTCACCGCACATGCCATCCGATCCAGCCTGCAGGGTGCTGGTTTCTGCCGGGTCAGGTCTGTCAAACTCTCACTGCTTCTGAACCATATTCCCCTCCCCCTGCCACTAAGTCCAATTCTGTAACTTCACCTTTGATGTTCAGGGCTCCTAGATTGTCATATATAATCGATTTACTTCTCTGGGTCTTTGTTATAAGAGGGGCTACATAAAGCATCTGACTACTCTGCCATCTTGGCCCCACCCCTACAAGAGACATTTTTCATCACATTCCTGAATCTGACACTATCAGAGAAACTTATCTCTGAGAAAATGAAATAGGGATGAGGCAGTAGGCAGAACAAACCCGTTGGGTTGGAGTCAATTCTGATGCATAATGACCCTATAGGTCAGAGTAGAACTGCCTCATAGGGTTTTCAAGGAGCGGCTGTTGCATTTGAACTACTGGGCCAGAGTATATTTGGAGCACTGGTGGTGCAGTGGTTAAGAACTCAGCTGCTAACCAAAAGCTTGGCAGTTCGAATACATTAGCTGCTCCATGGAAACCCTATGGGGGCAATTCTACTCTGTCCTATAGCGTTGCTGTGTGTTGAAATCAATTCACCAGCAATGGGTTTGGTTTTTTGATTTACATGCCTACATGAGTAAAATTTGACTTGAATCTCTAAACTTAATTCTAACGTAAGAATGATTTTGTAGCACTTCTCCATAAAGGTTTGTCTTAAGTCATCAGGATAAAAACCAAACCCACTGCCGTCGAGTCGATTCTGACTCATCCCAACCCTATAGGACAGAGTAGAACTGCCCGATAGAGTTTCCAGGGAGCCCCTGGTGGATTTGAACTGCCTTCTCTCGGTTAGCAGTCGTAGCACTTACCCACTATGCCACCAGGGTTTCCTCATCAGGATAAGCCTGTGCTAATTTATTGGATACCTTCAGGAATTCTTCATCAGTTATATTCACATTAAGAAGGAAAAAAATATCAGAAGGAACTTCATACATCCTTACCCTTCATTTCATGCAAGATTCAAGTGTGTCAGTGATGGTGGTTATGTAAAATTGATTCCTGGCACTCAATACTTCTGGAGCATTTCTGTCATTTACTTGTTTCTTCTAATGCTTCTGCAACAATAAACTGCTTGATAATCAGTATTTGGCAGTATTTGTTTTATTGTGTTTTCAAAATATTCTCTTATGTAAATATCTTGTTAATAGCTGGTAGAGATCTATGCATGTCTATAAATTTACTTCTGAATCTTGGAGAACTGACTCGTCAAATGAAAATGATACAATATATTATTATACATAACAAACATAAATACATGGTCTGTGTTTACATTTCGTTGGCGACGTTTTAAGCTTCTGTTCTGGTATCGCTTTTTTGTGACTGGTCTTCAGCAATATTCTCTATGGCACCTAGAATCTGGGTGTGTGATTCCAGGATTGCACTCGTTGCTATAGCATGTGCTTCCCAGTGGGTATTAGAAAGACATTTTAATGGTGATCATTGCCTATGAATAGCTCATCGGTGAATAGAGATGGCAAAAAATTTGTAAAATATCTGAATAGAAGACAAAAATCATTTTTTTGACAAAAATCCATTGTGATACATCCTACAAAATTAAGTGAATATGCAGCACCTTGGTATGAAAATGGCGTATTCATTACATTCCAGAATTTTCCGTTGCATGCCTTTATAATGCAGTGACATTTCACAGAATTGTCATGGGATTGGTCTCTGCACTTAGAAAAATCAATTTTGCAAACTTCGCCTAATTAGTGAAACACTTGGTTTGCAATGTCTTTGAGGGCTAATGCGCTGTGTTCTCCTGACTCGCTTGGTTCATGTTATGCCTTCTTTCCCTCAAGCTTCTTCAGTTTGTAATGGAAATGTCTAGCTTGTTCCTTTTATGCCATTGTACCTTTGGAAGCAGATAACTTGTGTCCTAGATTTCACAGATGAAGAGGGATTTTTGAATTTTGGACTTGATTTAAGACCTTTTCTATGCTATGATGGGATGAGGAAACCCTGGTGGCGTAGTGGTTAAGTGCTACGGCTGCTAACCAAGAGCTCGGCAGTTCGAATCTGCCAGGCCCTCCTTGGAAACTCTATGGGGAAGTTCTACTCTGTCCTATAGGGTCACTATGAGTCGGAATCGACTGGACGGCAGTGGGTTTGGTTTTGGTTTGTGATGGGATGAATATGTTTTCCATTTGCAAGAATGTGATTTTGGGGGGGCCAAAGGGTAGAATGTCATGGATTGAATTATGTCCCCCCAAAATGTGTGTATCAACTTGGATAGGCCATGTGAAGTTGTCCTCCATTTTGTGATGGTAATTTTATGTTGAGAGGATTAGGGTGGGATTTGAACACCTCCCTGATCCGAGATACAGGGAGTTTCCCTAGGGTGTGGCCTGCACCACCTTTTATCTCTCAGGAGATGAAAGGATAGAGAGTTGGGGACCTCATACTACCAAGAGCAGAGCATGTCCTTTGGACCCGGGGTCCCTGCACCTGAGAAGCTCCTTGACCATGGGAAGATGGAGGACAAGGACCTTCTTCCAGAATCAACAGAGAGAGAAAGCCTTCCCCTGGAGCTGACGTCCTGAATTTGGACTTGTAACGTACTAGACTGTGAGAAAATAAATTTCTCATTGTTAAAGCCATCCACTTATGGTATCTGTTGTGGCAGCACTAGGTGACTAAGGCAGCGATGATTTTAGCTTCTGTTTTGGAGTTTCCTTTTTGTATCTGGTCTTCAGCAATATTCTGTGTGGCACCTAGAATTGTACTTGTTGCTATAGCATGTGCTTCCCAATGTGTATTAGACATTTTAGTGCTCAATCATTGCCTGAATATGTTTTAAGAACAGCTCATCAGTGAGTAGAGGTGGCAAAAAATTTGTAAAGTAACTGAATATTAGAAAAAACTTCAATTGCCTTTGGACAAAAAAAAATCTTTTGTGATACATCCTACAAAATTAAGTGAATGTGCAGCACCTTGGTATGAAAATGGCATATTAATTTCATTCCAGAATTTTCTGTTGTATGCCTTTATAATGCAGTGACGTAATGGCAGCATTGTTATAGGATTGGTCTCTGCACTTAGAAAAATCAATTTTGCAAGCTTCGCATTATCAGTGAAACACTTGCTTTGCAATGTCTTTACCAGTATGATTTCTTAAGCTAGGAAATGTGATAAATCACCACACAGGTTTTCTATCTGTTGGAGATACGGATCTTTAAACAATACTTAGCTGGCCTGTATGAGAAGGCTCAGAAGTGGAATCCACAGACAAAATGAAATATCGAGCTATGCTTATTTCACTGACAGTAGTTGATTGAACTTCATCACTTATCAAGATTATAAATTTTTTACACATTATTTGAGAATTATAGGATGGATTGCCCTTTCCTGTGTTACCATATTTTGAGATGTGACTTGCTAAAAATAGATCAAATGAGCAACAAGTTGAAGTTAACTTTAAAATTTTCCATTTCGTGGGGACCCAAAGACTTCATTTCTTTTTCATGAAGATAGTCCACATTCAGTGATTGTTATGACAACAATGACACATTATAAAATGTCTTTTCAATACTGATGTTCATTAATTTGTGATTCCAGTTCATAAGTTAAGCCAGAACAAATGTGTTTGGTTTAAATATGATAACATGATCTCTGTGAATTGAACTATTTTCATGTTTACTGATCCTATTCAATTTGCACCAATTGCTAAATTCATCTGTAACAATTCGAGAATTAAGTGAGGATGACAGGTTTGTTTGGTTAGTAGGTTTGCAAACAAAACAATACAGGGAGCTGACTGATGGAGATTGCAGTAGCCACTCCCTCTTATAATTTTCATCATTAACTTTGCACTCTAGAAAAAATTCTGGCTATAGAACTTTGTTTACCATCCAGGAATTTTCAACACAAATTTACAAGTGGACAACTGTAATGTTGAGAATCACTTGGGCCTCTTTTGATCCAGTAATTTACTTCATTGAAAGAAAATTATTCCACAAGGCAGGATCTGCATTTCTGTTATTTATGGGGTCTGCAGATGTGACAATTTAATATTCTTAGTTTCACTTTCTAGATCATTACTAATTTTTTTTTTTTTTTTTACTACAGCAAGAAATGGATGCAGAATTTGGAACAAATCCTGTTATATTTGTATTGCCATCCTTAATTTCAGCACTAGTGGTACTAGTAGGATGATTCCCACCCATAAGCACGTACCTTTAATGGAAGAAGTCTCTGCTGATTTATTACATTCTAAAAAGGAATTTTGGGATTGTCTTTAGGGATTCACAAATCATTTTCTTTTTATCTCCTGCAGGCTTCCATTTTTGCACTCCACTTAGTTATTGCCATTTCATTTTGCCTGGATATAAAATTATGTCACTTTTTAAATTTGATTCTACCATAACAATAAATTTGAATAATAGAAAGTAAATTTATAAAACAGGAAGTTTATAAAATAAAATTTAATTTAGAATTTAGACATTAACACAAAAAATTTGTATTTGAAAATTAAATAACTCATTGCTGTGGATTAAATTTTAACTAACAGTGACCCTATTGGACAGAATAGAACTGCACAGTAGGGCTTCTAAGGAGAGGCTGGTTGAAACCTTTTAGTTTCAGCCAAGCTCTTAACCAAATGTTCCACCAGGGCTATATTTGAAAATTAGTAAGTAAAAACGTTAATTTGGACCATGAGATTTTGTTCTTCAGGTCTTAGATAGTCCAAAGAAATAGTACATGATATCCTTCTCCATGGACTAATTCCTCCTGAAAACAGGTCCAAAGTATGTAGGATGTAGTCTGGCCATCTTTGCTTCTAGGCTAGGGTACATTCTGGTTATACTTCTTTCAAGATAGATTTTTTCGTTCTTTTGGCAGTTCATGGTGTATTCAGAATTCTTCACCAACACGACAATTAAAAGGCATCAGTTCTTCTACAGTCTTCCTTATTCATCAGCCAGCTTTCCCACACATACGAGGCCACTGAAAACACTGTGGCTTGGATCAGTTGCATCTTAGTTTTCAAGGTGATGTCTTTGCTTTTCAACACTTTAGAGGTCTTTTGCAGCCAGTTTCCCTAATGCAATGCATCTTTTGATTTCTTAACTGCTGTGTCCATGGGTGTTGATTGTGGATCCAAATAAAATGAAATCCTTGACAACTTCAATCTTTTCTCCGTTTATCACGATGTTGCTCATTGGCCCAGTTGCGAGGATTTTTGTTTTCTTCATGTTGAGGTGTAATCTCTACTGAAGGCCGCGGTCTTTGATCTTCATCAGTAAGTGCTTCAAGTCCTCTTATCTTTTAGCAAGTGGGGTTGTGTCATCTGCAAAATGCAGGTTGTTAATGAGTCTTCCTCCAACCCTGATGTCGTGTTCTTCGTATAGTCCAGCTTCTCAGATTATTTGCAGATTAAATAAGTATTGTGAAAGGATACAACCCTGACACTCACCTTTTCTGACTTTAAACCACGCAGTATCACCTTTTTCTGTTTGAACGTCTACCTCTTGATCAGGTTCCTCATCAGCACAATTGAGTGTTCTGGGATTCCCACTCTTCGCAATGTTATCCATAATTTGTTATGACCCAAGCAGTCAAATGCCTTTGCATAGTCAATAATACACAGGTAAACATCTTTCTGGTATTCTCTGCTTTCAACCAGAATCGATATGACATCAGCTGTGATATCCCTCCTTCCATGTCCTCTTCTGAATCCTGCTTAAATTTCTGGCAGTTCCCTGTCAATGTACTGCTGCAGCTGCTTTTGAATGATTTTTAGCAGAATATTACTTGCATGTGATATTAATGATATTGTTTGATAATTTCCACATTTGGTTGGATCACCTTTCTTAGGAATCGACGTAAATATGGATCCTTGCCAGTTCGTAGGCCAGGTAGCTGTATTCCAAATTTCTTGGGATTAGACAAGTGAGCGATTCCAGTGCTGCATCCATTTGGTGAAACATCTCAGTTGGTATTCCATCAATTCTTGGAGGCTTTTTTTTCTCACCAATTCCTTCAGTGCAGCACGGACATCTTCCTTCAGTATCATCGGTTTCTGATCATATGCTACTTCCTGAAATGGTTGAAGGTCGACCAATCCTTTTTGGCATAGTAACTGTGGGTATTACGTTCATCTTCTTTTGATGCTTCCTGTGTCATTTAATATTATACCCGTAGAATCCTTCAATATTGCAACTCAAGGGTTGAGTTTTTTCTTCAGTTCTTTCAGCTTGAGAAATGCTGAGTGTGTTCTTCCCTTCTGGTTATCTATCTCCAGATCTTTACACATGTCATTATAATACTTTTTCTTCTCAAGCCACCCTTTGAAATCTTCTGTTCAGCTCTATTACTTCGTCATTTCTTCCTTTCACTTTAGCTACCCGACATTCAAGAGCAAGGTTCAGAGTCTCTTCTGACATCCGTTTTGGTCTTTTCTTTCTTTCCTGTCTTTTAAAGGACCTCTTGCTTTCTTCATGTATGATGTCCTTGATGTCATTCCACAACTCACCTGGTCTTCAGTTGTTAAGTTTAACACGTAAAATGTATTCTCGAGGTGGTCTGTAAGTACAGGTGAGATATACTCAAGGTCATATTTTGGCCCCTTTTGACTTTTTCTAATTTTCTTCCGTTTCAACTTGAACTCCCATATGAGCAATTGACAGTCTGTTTCACAATCGATCCCTGGCCTTGTTCTGACTGATGATATGAGTTTTCCCATCTTCTCTTTCCACAGATGTAGTCAGTTTGATTCCCGTGTATTCCATCTGGTAAAGTCCACGTGTATAGCTGCCGTTTATGTTGGTGAAGAAAGATATTTGCAGTGGATGAGTCACTGGTCTTGCAAACTTCTGTCATGAGATTTCTGGCATCATTTCTATCACCAATTCTGTATTTTCCAACTACTTTTCCTTCTTTGTTTCCAACTTTAACATTCTAAAGACCAGTAATTATCAATGCATCTTGATTGCATGTTTGATCAATTTCAGGCTGCAGAAGTTGTTTAAAATCTTCAATTTCTTTATCTTTGGCATTAGTGGTTGGTGCATAAATTTGAAGAGTCATATAAACTGGTCTTCCTTGTAAGTGTATGGGTATTAGCCTATCAGTGACAACATTGTACTTCAGGCTAGATCTTGAAATGTTCTCTTTGATGATTAACGTAACGTCATTCTTTTGACTCTGGTGGAATATCCATGTTTGTAAGACTGCTCACAGACTGTTTCACCAGAGAGTTTTCCGGTACTGCAATATCTACCACTAATCTCTGTGATCCGTGTGAATTGGCAAAATAAGAATAGTACTATAGATGTCTTCCAAATACAGAAAACATAATTATGAAAATGTTCTTGCTGTTGATTATGTTCTTTACCAATTTGTTCGTATGGGATTTTTGATACTTCACTTGAAAAATGAGTCCAAGGTACTGTGATGCGATTGTTTACTTTGTGTGGCCTTTCTAGCCATGGTCTTATAACATCCACCCTGGTGCTTGGGCAGGACTGTGTGATAGGGTAATTGTGGCTCACCAAGGGGATTGCTTAGTTTTCCCTTCAAAGAGAACCAGTTCCAGAGCAAAGAGGAGGATTCAACTCCCATCAAGGAAGAACAGCCAGGAGCTGAGCATATATTATGGACCTGAGATCCCTGCACTGAGAAGCTCCTAGAAGCAGGAGACTGAGATAGAGAGAGGAAGCTGTAACCCTGAAGACGGTAAGATGCCATGGCAGGAGAGACCAAGCAACAGGGACCCGGCTATAGGAGATGATGGCCCAGGGAGAAGGAAAGCTGAGTGCCTTTGGAGAGAGGCCGGCCCAAGGCCAGGCAGAGGCACGCCTGTGAGCACAGGAGGGAAGAGGCTGTCCTGATAGAAGAACTGTATTCTGAGTGTCTTTGAGCCTGAGCTATAACTGTTACTTCCCTAATAAATCCCATAATCATGAATATGGACTGCGAGCTCTGTGTGGCCATTGCAATGAATTATTGAACCCAGCAGAGAAGTAGGGAGTGCTGTGTGAGGGACAGTTGGTGTCAGAGTTAGTGAAGATGGTGGAGAGAGGATAGTTTTTTCACCAATGCCTTCAATGCAGCTTCGATTTCTTCTTTTTATACCATCAGTTCTTGATCTTATGCTACCTCTTGAAACGGTTGAAAATTATCCAGTTCTACTGCAGTAGCTATATTAATATCAGACAAATTATACTTCAGAAAAAGGAGTATTATTGGGAATAAGTAGGGACATAACATAATAAAGGTTCACTTCTCCAAAAAGATACAACAATCCTAAATGTGTACGTATTTAACAACAGGGCTCCAAAATACAAAAACTAATAAATCTGAAAGGGGAAATGGACAAATACGCATTTATAATTGATATCAATACTTTTCTATCAACAATTACTAGAGCCCTGCTAGTTGAAGTCCAAAGCATCTGTGTGATGTCTATGTGTGTGTACATATGTGTGTGTGTATGTATATGGTATAAAGACAAGTAATACAGAAATAAACATAGATAGATGTTGTAGTCCTTGGGAGGTGCAAACGGTTAATGCATTCAGCTGCTAACCAAAATGTTGGAGGTTTGAGTCCACCCAGAAGGACTTCGGAAGAAAGGCTTGGCGATCTACTTTTGAAAAATTAGCCATTGAACTGACACACTTGAGTGTCAGTACTACTCTGACACACATGGGGGGAGGGGTCACCATGAGTCAGATCAGCTTGATAGCAATTGAATGATTTTTTTATTCATTCTGCCAATATTTGTCTTTTAATTGGTATCTTAGGCTGGGTTCTCCAGAGAAGCAAAACCAGTGAGATATATATTTAAATAGATTTATATCAAGGAAATGGCTCACGAGGCTGTAGAGGCTGGTAGGTCTCAAGTCCATGGGTCAGGCTGGTGGCTTCTCCTGACTCACGTAGATGCAGGGACTGCAGAACTCAAGATCTGCAGGTCATACAACAGGTCTGTGGCTCACAGGCTGCAAAGGCTGACAAATCTCAAGATCGGCAGGTAAGCTGGCAGGCCGTGCCTCACAGACTGCGGAGGCTGATGAATCCCAAAATTGGAAGGTAAACTGAAGGTTCAAATCCCAAAAACTTGAGATCAGATGAAGAGGAGCCAGCTGCAGGATTCAGAGTGAGCAAAAGCTCAAGAGCCTTGCCAGAAAGTCCACCTATATTGGATGCAGTCCACACCCGCAAGGAAACTCCCTTACATCTGATTGGCTACTCACAGCAGATCCCATCATGGAGGTAATCGCATTATATCACATCTCATCATGGAAGTGATTTCATCCGTATACGACTGCTAAACTACATCGTAACTGCCAAAGCACTGAGAATCATGGTCCGACAAAGTTGACACACAACTTTAATGATCCCAATTGTGAATTTAATCTATTTATATTTAAAGCGATTAATGATAAGGAAGGACTTATATCTTCTACTTTGTAGTAGGTCATATATGTATTTTGTTGCTCATTTTCTTCACTACTGTCCACTTTTGTGTTTGACTGATTTTTTTCAAGTGTACAATTTTGGTCCTCTCCTTATTTCCTTTCCTTATATTTTTTAACTTCTTAGTGGTGACCATGAGGATTACAATTAAGATCTTATATTTATAACAATCTTCTTTTAATTAATATAAATTTAGCTTCAACAGTATACAAAATTTTGCTTTTATTCAGCTCAGTTACCTCCCCTACTTACGTTGCTGTTACAAAAATTACGTCTTTATACATTGTGTGTCCATTAAGAGAGATGTGTAAGTATTTTTATGCATTCATGCTTTAAATCATATATGAAAAAAAGAGAGGCGTGATATAAAAATATTACTGACTTTGTTTTATCTAAGTAGTTACCTTTACGGAGTCTTTGTTTCTTTTTATGGCTTCCAGTTACTGTCTAGTGTCCTTCCATGCCAGCCAGAATGATTCCCTGTAGCATTTCTCATAAGGCAGTTCTGCTACTAACACACTCCCTCAGGTTTTGTGTATCTGGGCATGTCTTAATTTCACCTTCATTTTTGAAAGATAGTTTTGCTAGATATTGACATCTTGCTTCATAGTTTTGTTTCTGTATTTTTTTTTTTCCAGTGCCTTAACTACATCATCCCACTATTTTCTTGTCTCAATGGTTTCTGGTGAAAAATCAACAGTTAAACTTGTTGAGACTCTCTTGTACATTAGGAGTCACTTATCTCTTACTGCTTTCAAGTTTCTGTGTTTGTCTTTTGACATTTTGATTATGTCTGTCTGTGGATATCTATGTATTTATTGTCCTTTGAGTTTATTGAGCTTCTTGGATATCTAGATGACATTTGGGAATCTTCCAGTCATTACGTTTTCAAATATTCTTTCTGTCCTTTCATCTTTCTTTCCTTTCTGGGACTCCTTAATGAGTATATTGGTATGCTTGATGTTGTCCCGCAGGTCCCTTAGGCTCTGTTCATTTTCTTCATTCTTTTTCCTTTATGCTCCTCAGTTAGAACAATTTCAGTTGTGCTTTTTCAAGTTTACATTTTCCTGCTTTCTTGCTCAAATCTCCTGTTGAGCTCCTCTAATGAAATTTTTATTTCAGCTATTCTACTTTTCAGCTCTGTAATTTCTTTTTGGTTCTTTTGTATAATATTTCTTTATTAATATTTTCTACTTGTTCATACATTCTTCTCTTGGTTTCCTTTTTTTTTTTTTTTTTGGTCTATGGTTTCTTTAGCTCTTTGAGGAAATTTAAGACAATTGTTTTAAAATCTTTGTCTAGTAATCCCAATATCTGTGTTTCCTTAGGGATGCTTTCTGTTCATTCTCTTCTTTCTTCTTAACAAATGAACCATCCTTTTCTGTTTCTTTTTATGACTTAAAATAGTGTGTTGAAAACTGGATATTTTAAACATTATAATGTAACTCTGGAAATCAGATTCCCTCCTGTCATTAGGGTTTGCTTTTTTTCTTTTTTTTTTCTTAAATTGTTGAGGGCCAGTCATCCATTTGCTTAGTGATGTTCCCAAACTATTTCTGCAAAGATTGTATGTCTTCTCATGTGTGGACACTGAAGTTCTGTTCTGTTATCTCAGCAGTCAGTTCATGACCTGACAGTGATTTCTTTAAAAGCTTGTAGCCAAAAAGAAAAAGGAACATTATCCCAGTCTTTGCAGATTGGCTCTGAACTGGGGCGTTCTTTCAGTGCTAAGCAAGAGTGCCTAAAACTCTGCCTTAGCCTTCACTTCCTGCCCCCATGGAGCCCAAAGATCAGCCAGAGGTGCAAGCCCAGAGCTTTGTCAGGATCTTTATGAGCATGTCTTCATCCTTAGGCAAGAACATTGCACTCCAGATTCCTCAGTATATGTGGTAGCCCTTCAAAGCCCTTAAACCACCAAGCATCTTCCTCTCAGCCTCCTTTTTTCCAAGCTTTTGGATGTCTCTGCTGTTTTCTCTGTCCTTCATCCTTTGACCCTGGAGGTAGGACCAATTCTTTGAGGTTTGTACTCCTCAGTTTCCATCACATCATACATTTTTTCTTGTGTGCTGTTGAGTCAATTCTGACTCATAGTGACTATAGGATGGAGTAGAACTTCTCCAAAGGGTTTTTAAGGCTGTAATCTTTATGGAAGGAAACTGTCATATCTTTTTCCTGTGGAGTAGTTGGTGGATCAGATCAAAAGGTTTAACAGCTGAGTGCTTAACCACTGCACTACTGGGGCTCCTTTTGACATCATGCATCATAATAGACTTTTAACACACCCCTCAGAAACATAGAAGCCCATAAATTATCAAGGATACAGAAGATTTAACATGTATAAAAATACCAAATTGATATATGTATATGTGCGTGCATTATCTAACCACTAAAGAATATACATTCATCTCATGCACATACATAGTGTTTATAAAAATTGACTATATACTGTGTTATAAAGCAAGTTTCAACAAATTTCAAGAGTCTGCAATAATATAGAGGATACTATGTAAGAACACCATAATTAAAAAAGAAACCATATTAGAAAAAGAAAATACAAAATCTCCATGTCCTTGGATATTTTAAAATACTATGAGTCAAAAAGACATCATGATGAAAATTAGAATACATTTTGAAGTGAACAATTATGAACATAGTACATGTAAAAAGTTGTGCAGTACAGACAATATAATATAGGAAACTTATAGCCTTAAAAATATAATTGGAAGAACAAATCTTGAAAAATAAGTGAGTTAAACATCCATTCAAAATGTTGGGAAAAAAACAGAACAAACATTCATAGAAATTTTTGTTTCTATTAATGATTGAATACATGCAACAGACGATCAACGAAGACTAAAGTTGATTCTTAGAAAATGCTAGTAAAATTGACAAACTTTAGGCAAGATTGATCAAGAGAAAAAGAATGAAGGTATAAATACCGAATATCAGGAATTAGAAAGAAAATGACTACAGATCTTGCAGAACATAAAGATAACGTGAGAATGTTATGAACCATATTAGTCAATAAATTTGCAAATTTAGGTAAAGTAGGCAAACGTATCATACCATGTAAGTTAATAACAACGATTCAGGAAGAAACAGGAAGCAAAAGTAATTCCACAACTGTTAATAGAATTGAATTAGAGCTCAAACTATTCTCAAAAAGAAAACTTCATGTCAGATGGCTTTTCCTGCAAATTCTGCCAAATATTCAAGAAATATTTCACAAATTCTTCAATATAAAATGAAATATATACCCAAACTCCTTTTTAAAGCTTGTAGAATGAATATTGATACCAAAACCTGACAAGAGCAGCACAAGATGCGAAAATTACAGGCCAATGTCACTGATGAACATAGATGCAAAATATGAAAATAAATAGGCAAAACAAATGCAGCAATACTGTAAAGAAGATTATATTATGACCAAGTTGGGTCTATCCCAAGAATTCAAGGTTAGTTTAACATTCAAAAATGAATCAGTATAATTTGCCATATGTACAGGAAAAATAAATGTGGTTATATTAATAGGTGTAATAAAATAAGTATTTGATAACCTTCAGCATCCACTCATGTTTTTTAAAAGAACATCTAGCATGCCACGAGACCAGAAGAACCAAAATGTTCCTGGCTACTGTCGCTGAACATTTTGATCAAAGAGTCCATAGAAAAGCCCTGATCAAAAGGGGGAAAATGCAGAACAGAATTTCAGATTCTCATGAACCCCAGACTTTTTGGAGCCATTGAGGGTGAATGAACTCCTGAAACTATTTCCGTGAGATATTCTTTAAACATTACACCAAAAGCCTTCCCTTGAATTATCTTAAAACTGAAGTATAAAAAAGAAAAAACCAAACTGTTGCTGTTGAGTTGATTCTGACTCAGAGACCCTGTAGGACAGAATAGCACTGCCCCATAGGGTTTCCAAGGTGCAGGTGGTGGATTCAAACTGCTCTTCTTTTGCCTGGCTACCGTATCACTTAACCACTGTGCCACGAGGGCTCCAGAACATTAGCTACTTAACTAATAAAAATGGTCTACCTTGAGCATATGCTCTTTTAAGAACTGTCTACATGGCATCAGATTGACAACAGCTACTGAAAAGATTAGATAGGAACCTTAAGGAGCAGTGGGTTTATGTTAATGACAGAGGAACAACTCAGAAAAGGAGGGTAAGAATGGTTGCACAACTTGAATGTAACCGATGTCATTAAATTGTACAGGTAGAAACTGTTAAGTTGGTGTATGTTTTGCTGCATACATTCTCCACCACAAAAAATTAATTTACAGGTAATAATTAACAAAAAATGTCAAGGAGAGCTAAATATTTTGAAAATAAGACAGATTTGCATGTGAGGGAAGGAGTGGGGTGAGGTGTTTTAGATTAATAGTCAGAAGGCTTATGGGAGCAGGATATTTGAGGAGATAACTGACCTATATCAAAGGAGAGAATAGCTGTATGAAGTTCTGGAGGGAGGATATTGCCAATAAAGGCAAGAGTTGTTTCTGAGGCCCTTAAATAACCAAGTGTTTTGGCATGATTGAGGAAGCTCAGGAAATAAGTCATGGCTAGTTAGTGTGGAGTGAACCGAGGGAAGACTGTTAGGAAATGAGGTTAGTATGGTGGGCAAACCCCGCGTCATGAAAGACCATGGGAAGGGTTTGGGAATTTTTCCTAATCGCCATGAGAAGCCACTGAAATGATGCTGTTTTGTAGACTGTAAGAGGAAAGATCGGTGGCGTGGAGTCCAGTTTTAACCAAGAGATGATGGTGGCTGTAAGGTGGAGGTAGTGAGAAGTGGATAGAGTCAGGATTTATGTTAAGGTAGTGCCAAGAGTCCAGAATTTGTATCAATGGATTGGATGCAAGATTTGAATAAAGGAGAGAAATCAAGGGTGATTTCTAGGTTTTTGTCCTGAACAACCCAGAGGATAGTGAGAATATTTGCTGAGATAAGGAAGACTGGGAGGTAGATAAGACACTTGGAGCAAGAATTTTATTTGAACCACATTAAGTTTGAGATGCCTAGTAGACATTCAAGGGGAGATGTAGTCAGCCATGGGTGAAGGAACAACAGGGCAGAGTGTGTAAATGAGGGTATCCTAGAGCTCAGGTGGAATTGACTGCCATGAATTGGCTCAGATAACCTAGACAGTGAGAAGTGATGAGTGATGTTACTTAAACAGGGCATGAAAATCAATGAAAAAGGTGTGGGAGTGGCAGGGAGGCTAAGGTAGAGAAGTTTCTCTCTCCCTAAACCTGATTGGCTGGATTTGAAGACATCATAAGTTCGTGTATGAGAAATATCCAGCAAATTACCAGTTGATTTAATAAATTGATAACAAAGTCTACCTTTCAGCCAAAGATTGAAAAACAAACAAACCAATTGCCATCTAGTGGATTCTGACTCTTAGCAACCCTATAGGACGGAGTAGAACTACCCCATAGGGTTTCTAGGGAGCAACTGATGGATTCAAACAGCAGACTTTTGGTTAGCAGCTGAGCTCTTAACCACTGCACCACCAGGGCTCAGACCAAGAATAACACACGTGAGGAACTCACTCCTTAGTTCAATCAAGTATGAGACCAAATAGGCAATACCTGCTCAAAAGCAAAGAAGAAAAGGCAGGAAAGGACAGGAAACCTGGACAAATGGACATGGGGAACCTGAGGTGGACAGGGAAAGGGGGAGAGCGCTGACACAAAGTGGGGATTGCAACCAATGTCACAAAACAGTTTGTGTATCAATTTTTGAATAAGAAACTGATCTGTGCTGTAAACTTTCACCTAAAACCCAGTAAAATTAAAAAGAAAAAAAAATCAAATAAAGCTCAGTATAAAAAAAATAGACAGGAAAAGAATCATTTTAATGGGAAAATGTAGATTGTAAAAATGCGTATGAGTCACCCCCATTTTAAAGAGTATAATATTCTGTAGTTTGATATGTATTTGCACTGGAAGCTTGGAAGCAGACTTAGAGACGTGGATACCTCAGGTGGTGGGATTTAAAAAAATACATGGTTTTATTTTTTAAAAGTTGTCTGTTATTGGTAGTTTAAAACGGGTCTTCAGTTATCAAAATATCAAAAATAATCAAAAGAATACCTGTATAACCTGCTTTTTAAATAAAGAAAATCCACTGAGATAGCTCACAACTGGCAATTTCCCAGCTGGGTAATCGGCCAGGTGAGGGGCATCAAGGCGACCAGGTGAGGATGGTCCAGACCAAATGGAGAGGAGAGGAAGCCCCACCCAAGCGTTGGGGGAGGGTGCAGAGGGCACCTCCTCTAAGGGTCATTTGTTTGCTGACCTCCGATGGCCCTCTCCGAGCCCACCAGAGGGCTCCCTGATGGCTTGACACTGACCATTTGGCCTCGGAGAGCCTGAGAAGCCACCAAGGGAGGGTGTGGTTTAAAAAATATATTTCAATATATACATTCATATTTACACTCTATGCCAGTCTCTGTGCTTCTAGTCTTGTTTCCGTGCAATCATGTAGATAATATACATAATATGTATTTCTTTCGAATTCATCATTCTGACAGTCTTTTTAAAAACAAAAACCAAACCCATTTCCATGGAGTCAATTCCAGCTCGTAGCTACCCTATAGTACAGGGTAGAACTGCCCTATAGGGTTTCCAAGGAGTGTCTGGTGGATTCTAACTGCCGACCTTTGGTTAGCAGGCGTAGCTCTTAACCACTACAGCACCAGGGTTTCCAAAGACTCTTCCCTGGCTGGAAATCCCTGGCGGTGGCGGTGAAAATGCGGAATCCTAGCCACTAGACCACCAGGGAACCGACAGGCTTTTTAACGTGTAGAAATTCAAATTTGTAATTTTGGAGATTCTCCCTCTTTTTTTCAAAATGGGGGGCATTGAGATGGAGGATTTTCCCATGCCCACCATCCTAAGGGATTTAATTAACCCATAGTTGAGACATGGTAAACATCTCAAGAAATTATTGCCTTTGAGAAACTTGAGGGTGAGTAGGCATATCACCTGATTCCTCTTAAACTCCTTTTAAAAACCTGACTTGAAGACTCACCTGCCTTTTTGAATAAGTGCCAGCTTGAATAGGCAGGGTTCAGGGAATTGCCAACCAAAGGTATGGGTTCTCCAGAGGCCTCCAAGGGGTGTAAAAGAAGAGCAGAGCCAGACCCCGTGCTTGGGACACACCCTTGGTAGGAAATATTTGAGTGTGTGTGTGGTCGGGGGAGCACTGGGTGTGGGAGAGTGGGGTGGGTGGGTAATAGGGAAATGCCTGGGGTTTTTTTTGTTTGTTTTTAAGAAACAGTGTTTTACAATTTTTTTTTATTATTATTATTTATTACAATGAACAGTTCAGTGGAGACACATTCCTTATCTGCAGGGGCTAGTGGAAGTGCTGATAGCTGAGAATGTAGCCTGCTCCCCAAGTGCCAGTTGGCATTTTGGAGAGAAAACTTGATGTTTGGAGCACTGACTGGCCCTGCCTTTTCTAAATAATTAAGGGTGGTGGGGTGGTGGTAAGAGAAAGAGGATGGTCTATGAACACTGACCCTGGAAAATTAACCCGAGTGTGTGGGTTGTGGATAGCAGGAAAAGAACATCACCCGCAAATGACAGCAGTGCCTTTATTTATTTATTCATGCTTCTTTTTAGTTCTGAGTTGTTTTTAAGCCACAAATTAATGGGGCCACCATGAGTTTTCAGAGAATGAGTTTTACAAAAATCTAAGTGTTTTAAATATTGCAAGGATTTACTTATATACGCTGTATATGAGAAAAGTCCTTACAGTTACAGGGAGGAGAAAGAAAGTATATTCATGAATTAAATTTTCACAGTTCTCTGAATTCTTATATTTCTCTTGTTGTCCGTTTTTCTTTTTTTGTCCTTCATCCACCCCTTCCACCTTGACCCACTGTCTTCATCATCTAGTGCTGCCATAACAGAAATACCATGAGTGGATGGCTTTAACCGAGAGAAATGTAATACCTCACATTAAAGTAGGCTAATAGTCCAAATTCAAGGCATCAGCTCTAGGGGAAAGCTTTCTCTCTCTTTCGGCTCTGGAAGAAGGTCCTTGTCCTTAGCCTTCGCATGGTCAAGGAGCTTCTCAGGTGCAGGGACCCTGGGTCCAGAGGACACGCTCTGCTCCTGGTGCTGCTTTCTTGATAGTCTGAGGCCCCCAACTCTCTGCTTGCTTCCCTTTTGTTTTATCTCTGGAGAGATAAAAGGTGGTGCAGGCCACACCCCAGGGAAAGGTGACCTGAGTGAGGGTGGTGTTACAATCAATCCCACCCTAATCCTCTTAAAGTAAAATTACAATCACAAAATGGAGGACAGCTACACAATAGTGGGAATCATGGCCTAACCAAGTTGAAACACACGTTTTTTAGGGTCATAATTCAATCCATGACACCCACCAAACCAAACTTGTCACCATCAAGTTGATTCCAACTCGTAGAGACCCTAGTTGATTTGAACTCATAGAGACCGTATAGCATAGAGTAGAACTACCCCATAGAGTTTCCAAGGACTGGTTGGTGGATTCGAACTGCTGACCTTTTGGTTAGCAGCTGAGCTCTTAACCACTGTGCCACCAGGGCTCCTCTTGATCCACAGTCCACCCTAATTCACCACTGTGTTAGAAAAAGGTTTTGCTATTCTAAAATGAGAACTTTTTACTATACTTTGTGTTAGTGGTTGCTTTTGGTATGTCTTTAAGCACTGAACAGTTACCTCATACCCATTAAAAACCCATTGCCACTGAGTCTATTCCAACTCATAGCGGCCCAATAGGGCAGAGCAGAACTGTGCCATAGACTTTCCAAGGAGTGCCTGGTGGATTTGAACTGATGACCTTTTGGTTAGCAGCCATAGCTCTTAAACAGTACACCACCAGCATGGGAGGGGTTTAACTGATAACATGATGTCTGGGCTCCAAGGGAGATGGAATGGATGTGCAGGAGAAGGGCATGCAGAGTCTGCCTGTATAGTCCCCAGAACTCTGTTCAAGATCATGACATACCTCAGTAATCACTTGAATCTAAACATACAACTTTAACAGTTGATGTAAATGACTTTACACATGAATTTTGGAACTCAACTCTTTCTCAATGGAAGTTTCTTCAACTAAGCTGTTTGTTTGTATTCCCTTAATAATTATGAAAGCTAACATTTATTGTGTTCATTCTGTGTGTAAGGCCTTTTTCTAAGTACCTTGTGTGTTTTATTTAACCTGCGTGACAACCTTTTGAATAAGACCCATTTTAGAAATGGGAAACTGAGGCAGTGAGAGGTAAAGTAATGTGCCCAGAACACCCAGCTGATAAATTGAGTTAGGATTTAAACCCAGGCAGTTTGTTTCAGAATTTGCTTATGTAATCACTGTACATGACAGCAGTGAGCCCTAGTGGCTCTGTGGTTGAAGAACTTGGCTGCTAACTGAAAGGTCAGTGGTTCGAACCCACCAGCCTCTCTGTAGGAGACAGATGTGGCAGCTTGCTTCAGTGAAGACTTACAGCCTTGGAAACCCTATGCGGCAGTTTTACTCTGTCCTTTGGGGTCACTATGAGTTAGAATCGACTTGATGACAGTGGGTTTTGGCACATAATACTAATGTACAGTGTATTCTATATGCCGTGTATATGTTCAGAAACTAATTTTCCCAACGTTTATGCCATATATAGATTACCAGTCCAGTTGCCATTGAGTAGATTTTCACTCCTGACGACCCCGTGAGTTTTCAGAGTAGGACTGCCCTCCATGTGGTTTTCAATAGCTGTGACCATTTGGAGGTGGATTGCCAGGCCTTTCTTCCAAGGCATCTGAGTGGATTTAAACTGCCAACCTTTCAGTTAGTAACTGAGCACTTAACTCTTTGTGCCACCTAATACATATATATACTAGGAGGTTTTCCTCCTTATTTGTACTTTAATGATTTTTAGACTCTTATGAATACTTGTTCCTGGCAGTGAACTAGATGCTAAAGAACAGAATAGGCGCATGTAAGCCTCTCTCACCTTCTCCCTCCCCTCTTTCACAGAGATGAAATGAAAAGGAATTAATGAAGACAGATCATTGGATTAGGGCCCATACTCAGGGCTCTAACAGCATGAGGAGTTTCTCCTGTCACTTCAGTTCTTTTTCAGGAATTGGCACCTCCTTTTTGTGAATCACAAAGACCAGTGCTTTATATCAAGCCATTTAGATTTGGGGTATGGAGCAGTGTCATTGAATCAGACAGTGTTCCAGTACTATTCGTAAGATTTCACTGGCCAGTTGTTTTTAGAAATAGATCACTAGGTCCTTTTTCCTAGTCCGTCTAAATCCAGATCTCCACTCAAAGCTGTCTACCATGGGTGAACCTGGTGGTATTTGAAATACCGGTGGCATAGCTTCCAACATCACAGCAACATGCAAGCCACCACACTACAACAAACTGACAGAAGAGTGGTGGGAGTTAAAAATGAGAAGAACCAAAAAGAGTGCTTCTTCCATGTCTGCTGATTTAGAGGAACCATGAGAAATTGTCAAGTGAAGAGTGATTCAGAGAAAAACATGGGTAGAGTGTGACCTAATTTCCATAAAAACAAACAAATGAATGTCCTTACGTGTGTCCCGGCAAAAAGCAGTGTGTAAAAGGGTACATATGTATCTTTGGACACTGGACACTTTGGGGGAGCAGGTACAATATACTTATGTGGGGATGGCTCTTATTATAACTTCTATATACAAATCTCTATTGTTAAATGTGTTATAAGAATGTAAAACCTTTTAAAGTTTAGTAACATCATACGTGTATGTGTGTGTATTTGAAACTTTTTTTTTTTTGACTATTTTATATATGTGTTTTTTAGTTATCTAGTGTGGCTATAGCAGAGATACCACAAGTGGATGGCTTTAACAAACAGAAACTTATTCTCTCACAGTTTAAGAAGCAAGAAGTTTGAAGTCAGGGCACCAGCTCTAGGAGAAAGCTTTTTCTCTTTGTGGCTCTGGGGGAAGGTCCTTTTCATCTATCTTCCCCTGGCCTAGGAAATTCTCAGCGCGTGGACACTGGGTCAAAAAGACGTGCTCCACTCCAGGCACTTCTTCCTTGGTGGTAGGAGGTCCCTCTCATTTCTGCTCACTTTTCTCTTTGTATCTCAAAAGAGACTGACTCAAGACTCACCCTAATCCTGCAGATTGTGTCCTCCCTCATTAACCTAACTGCCTCTAATCCTGCCTCATTAACATCACAGAGGTTAGAATTTACAACACATAAGTAATCACATCAGATCACAAAATGCAGGACAACCACACAATACTGGGAATCATGGTCTGGCCAGGTTGGCACACATTTTGGGGGACACTATTCAATCCATAACAATAGAGAAAACACTGTCTTCAATGCCAGATCCAGAGACTTTTATCCATCTATGAAGGGCAAACACAGAAATTGAACAAAATTCAGACCAGCGAATTATTGCTTGCTCTTGTAACTCATGACTTCTTCTGGTCTCCATGCCTGGAAATGGCCAAAAAGAATTCTGTGAGGATTAATTCAGTTATTCATGTCTACAGATAAGGAAGAATGCTGGACACCATGTGTGATTCATTAAGTAACACAGGGACCATTAGACTATTGTTCTCCTTCTCTGATATGCCACTATCACCTTCTCCCCTTGTTGCTCTCCTGAAAAACCCACGCTTGTATATTCTAGGCTTTTTTCCAGAATTGAATTTGCAGGAAGTTAAAGATATATCTTTGAAAGATAAAGAAGACTTTGGCCACATTGTCTTTAGACAGTAGAACTTCCCAGCCAGCCTCTGTGCAGGATGGGAATTCACAATCCCTCCTACTCAGTACCTCTGAGCAGGACGGGATTTCTGTTTCATTATCAGGAGAAGGCGGAATTCAACCCTCTTCAGAAAACTTACTTTCCTTTGCCTCAAACTGTCCCTCTCAGGATCTGTCACGGTCACTCTGAGAAATTCACATGGGCAGCCTGTATGGAAGTGCCCATCCTAGAGTCCCTGCCCTCCCTTCCTTGCTCCATAGGGCTTCCTCTGACACTTGGGGTCGCATCTCCCAGGGAGTACACACCTCTGTCACTTTCAGGGATTCCCAGGCCCTGGGATACTGTGGATGGGACTTGGAACTCAATCTGTTTCTTCCCATCCTCACCTTTGGTTATCTGTATTCTGTCTTCACCAGATTTAGGAGGCCATGTCTTCTCTTTGCTCGTTTCATCTCAGTCAGGCTTTTCTATTCCAATTCTCTGATCTCAGAACGGATCAGGTTAGACCACAGAAAAGAGAAAGACCAAGCAAACATCACTGATCTGTGCAGAAGCTGCTGGGAAGGGATTCGATTCTCATTGGTTTAAGGTTTTATGCCCACTTCTCACTGGCAGGCAGGTTCCCCCCAGAGTCTGGCTTCTGTCTGCTACCTTGTACTACAAAGAACTCAGTGACCAGCCCACCTTCACAATCACACCTCCCTTAGAGCTATCTTTGCAGAGGCTCTTTCTCAGACTTCCATGTCCCACTGAAATCCCATTTCTCTTTCCTTACAGACATTGTGCTCATTCTCAGGGCCCTGAGACCTCATCTGCAGGTGAGTCTTGTCCTCTTCTCTCCTTGGCGGGGGGAGCTTTGGAGTGGACCTCATGTCTTTGGACAGCTATCCTGGGGCTTCTTCCACCCTGGTGCTCTAGGGCTGGATCTCTCCATGTACTAGAGGGGGCGTGGAAGGGGCACAAGGCTAAAAGAGTGGATCTTCCAGGTGAGGTGGGTTTAAGAAGCCTGAATGAAGTTCTTCCCTGAAGGGTGCATATTTTGCAGTCCAGACATCCTGCTTCTCTCAGTCTGAGACTCCTGGCACGTCTTCAGGCGCTTTCTCCTTTGACCTTGAGGCCATGCCTGCACCCTCTGCAGCCAGGTCTCCGACATGTGTAGCAGCACCAGTAGGTGTGGTAGCCTGTTCAGCCCCTGTCTCCTCCTCCAGATGCTCCTGGAGGTGCCTGGCTCTTCTTGCCAGGACTCCAGGATGCTGACCAGGGACTCAGTGTTGGTTAGACTGAGGGCAGACCTGATGGCACTCACTTTCTTCAAAAACTCAGCCTCAAGACCAGGGACCTTTTGCCAACAGGGGTGTGAGATGTTTTGGTCTGGTCTGCCAGACCATGGCTAACCCCTTGACCTTACACACTTGGGTAGATACCCATACTTGACCTATTGATCTCTGGAGTAATTTGATGAGTGAGAATTCTGCCTAGTGGAAGCTGATGAAAAAGGCCTTGCTGATACTTGGGGAATCTTCCTGGGCTTGGAACTTGGGCTTTTTGTTCTCATGTTCTACCCTGAGTGACACTTTCCTCTTGGGTTGGGACTTGCAATAATGGAGAGTTAATTTACATGAGCCGTCTGGGCTCTGGTGTCTCAACTGTGACCTAAGTCTCTGGTCTAGGGATCCCTGGAGGCCTCTCCATCACCACCATCCTCCACTTCCACAGTCCCCATGGTTTCTTTCTTCTTCCCCAGGCACCGACCATACTTTAGGGAATTTACTCTGGGCAATAAAGTCTCCTCCAGAAAATTTCGGTGATGGTACTACCTTATAGCAAAAGTCTATCGTTTTTCAAAAAATTATAATACATTGATTTAAAAAAAAAAATTCCCAGTTTTCTTTTAGTAGATTCCAATTCATAGCAACCCTATAGGACAGAGTAGAACTCCCCATAGGGTTTCCAAGGAGCAGCTGGTGGATTCCAACTGCCAAACCTTTTAGTTAGCAGCCAAAGGTTTATCCAGTGATAGTTTATAATATAAACAGAGGATCACCACATTAAAAAAAATTTTTTTTTTTTTTTTTGCATTTGTTGGATGGAAGTGAATTTGCTCCTGTGGAATATGGAAATTACCTCATCCTCTGCACCTTCATGATAATACATGGTTTCTCTAAAAGGTGTTTTCTATGAAAGTTATTTTTTTTGGTAAATTTAGAATGTAAACATTGAAACAGGAGAATCGGTCTCCTCTTTGTAACTTGTTTTCATCCTCCTTTTAAGGGAAGGATTTTCATAGAAGGAATTATACTTAAAGAGACAGCCTAATTTGTACTTTTCTGTGTAATTTAAAACTTCTCATACCCTTAACTAGCCTGCACCAGGAGATTAAAAGTGCCTTTCTCTGAACACAAGCCCATTACCATGTCCTTCAGGGTGAGGCAGAAACAGATGTCCATATTTGAGAGTCTGATGGCACAAACCTTAATAGCCAAATCACAACCATGCCTCCTGTCTGGGTGGGCGGGGCTTGTATATGTCAGCATAAGGGTCAGTATTTTTCTGAGTTTGAGGGAAGGATTGGCGAGTTAAGGAAGAAAGAGAAGGAGTTTGGGAGGGGAGTGTAAGCTCCAGTGACAGACAGAAGATGGGGTGGGGGATCTCTCAAAGGGTATTAGAGGCCAGTCAGAAAAGCAGGAAGCAGCAGGAAGCAGGGCCAGTGGAGGGCAGCACTGGGTGGAGGAGGACAGCAGAGGTAATAGTAGTAGGGAGGGCAACAAAACTGGCCTGAAAAGAGTGATACATGACTGATCCTAGATGAAGCTCAGGTTAAGAAAAGTAGGAAAATAAAAAATTCTATCCTGTATCCATGTTTGTGGTTAGGGGTTGTTAGGCTCTTGAGGGAGGTGGGCAGGAGACATAGGAGGGGAAGGGGAGTTCCTGGATCTAGGGAGGAGTCTATAGCCCTTCTGCCCTCAATGATGTGGGTTCTGGGCTCTTCAACCTACCACTCCCAGAACCTCCTGAGAAATTTCCTTAGTTCTTCACATGGTATATTAATTCTATCTCATTAGAAAATATAATAATTAAGTACACTTCTTGCTACCCACCCTTTCCACCATCCTATACTCTCTGCCCCAGTTGCCCACTGGCTTCCTTCCCTTCCACCATGTTCAGATCCAGAACAATAGAGTGCCTTGTCTGCAGCTATTCTGGAAAGCTCTCAAACTTACAATTGAATTCTTTCATTTCATCCCTCATTTTTCCTACATTTCTTATTGACAAAATAAACTTTGGTTAATTATCTACTAAATGACAGAAAGTGCTTTCTCAGGAGAATCTTCCTTATGACCTTATCCATTCGTTCCAAATCCTTCATCTTGTCCTACCATGGCTCTCTTTTCTGGTGGAAGTCAGACCTTTTGTTCTGTAGCACTCATCAATCGGGGACAACTTTTCCTCACCTTTATCTAGAGTCTTAGAGAAAGGCCTTTTCCTTGTGTGTCACTGTTTCATCCTGCTTGGGTGAAGATGTCCAAACATAATGGTCTGAAGGACCTTTATCCCTTCTCCCAGCAGGAACCTTTGATAAACTGGGGACTCTGGCTTGCTCCTGAATTTCCTTGATTCAGTAGCTACAGTTTCTCTCCCACAAGACCTGAGGTTGGCACCCATTTCAAAAAGCAGCTGAGATCTGAGTAGGCACCAAGGCTTCCGTAATCCTGTGTGACATCATTGCTGACACTGCTGAGTTCCATGGGCCCAGTTTGAAGCTAAACACGGCAACCAGAAAAACATGAAACTGTCAGGTATCATGGGCAGCTGCTTTCTCCCAGTCCTCTCATTTGACTCTGTTGGAATCATGTCTCTCCAGCTCTGGTTATAAAATGTCCACTCTGAGCCCCTCTTAGGTCTCCTTAGTCTCTGAGTCTTCACACAGGCTCCGCTCTCTGACTAGGAGATGTTCTCTCCCTTCCCGTCTGCTGGCCTACTCTCCCTGTTGAAGTGTGAAGGTGAAGAAAACTGACCCCATTGGAACAGATTAGGCTTATGACTTACCAAAAAGCCCTAAGACTCAGGAATTTTGTGGTCAGCCAGAATGGGAAGTTTGGGAGTTGACTTGGGGAAAGCCCATGACAGACTCTGCTTTTGTTTAGGAGGCTATTTAGAAGAGAAACCAGCCAATGGGGAGACCATTTGAGGAGGAAATTAAGAAGGTTGGGGTGGTGATGAGGAAGGAGGAGACTTCTCCAAGGAAAATAAAAGTTTCCACATGGGGATGGTAGGGGCTTGTTTTGTGTGACCCCAAAGGACAGAAGAGGCAGGAATGGTAGGGAAACAATAGAACAAAAGATAATCTGTGCCTGTTCAAAAATATAACAAATGCCCCAGTGTTTTCATCCTGTTTCCTCAGACTTTTCTCATCAAGCCATCCTTCCCCGTTTACTGAAGCCTCTGGAAAATACCTGGGGATTCCTGGATGCTTGGCCTTTTTTAACCCCTTAACTATTCAGTCATATTCCCAACTTGGTTCAGGCATCACTTCTTCGTTGTAGTCTTCCCTGAATCTTCTCCTGGTAGATGAGTCCACTTCTTGCTCTGTACTCCATTGTACCCAGGAAACCCTTTACCACAGCATAAAACACAATTGCATTTACTACACATTCTTCCCCTCTCTGTTCCCACGCCTTCTATGAGACTCCGGAGCACCTTTCATTAGCAGTAGGAGTCTTTTTCCACCTGTTAGTTGAAGGCCGACCTTACAGTTGCTTTGGCCGTTGAAATAGTAGCAAGGATGATACAAGGAGAGAATTGAAAAGATTTTATGTTGAGTCTTGCCCTTTTGTTGCTCTTAAACCCTGAGAACCTGTGGGAATGACCCCAGGCCAGCCTGCTGAATGATGAGGGATCATTGGAAAGAGGATCCAGCGGTTTCACTGAGTTGATTTTAGACAAACTGACTCCAAGCTGACCTGGAAGCAAATTGTAGACACATGAGTAAGCCCTGCTGCGAGCCACTGTGGCTGGCCCAGATCAGAAGAACCCCAAATTGACAACCTGCAGAATTGTGAGCTTAGTAAATAGTTGTTTTTTTAAGACACTACCTTTTGGAGTCATTTCTTACACAGTAATATGTGACTGATACACCTGTTAACTTGGCCGTTTCTCTCACCAGGCAGTGAGGCAACTTCTCTAAGTCATTTCATCACCAAGAGCATCTGGCCTAGGGTCTGACATGTAGCTGTTTATACAGGAAATCTTTGTTGACTTAATGCATGAATGAGTAATACGAATTGTAAGTGTGAGTCTGCACAAAATCATGTATGAAAAAAAGCATGATTTTTTAAAAAATAAAATGAATTGAGGCTCAGAACTACCTGCTTACAAAATTGAGGGGAGTTTTTAACCTCACTTACTTTTAGGGTACTCCCTCATCCAGATATGCAGTAATTCCCAGGGTCTAAGGACCAGTGCTTGGAGAAGACCTTCAACACACCCATTGCCTCAGCCTATGTGGGTGATCTCTCTAGAAGCATTCGTTCTGCTGTTTCCATTCTCAGCTGGAGCATGAGAACCTTGGTGGGGCTGTCAACAGCATAACAGCTTTTGTCTACTTACGTGCCTGCATCAGCCTTTGAGGTGCTGTAACCTACTCCAGGGCACTGTCAAGAAGGAGGTCCTACCCCTTCCCAATGTCTAGGACCCTACTATCTGACTGTCACTCTTCCCCTGGGCTCCAGTCCACTCAGTGTGATCACCCCAGTGAGCTGAGGCTTTTACCACAGACTCTTCAGAGTCTTGAAGTTTCAGAGCTTCAACACCGTGACTCCAGCTATCTCCTTGAAATGAGGTAGGGAAGGAGGAAAAATGGAGGAAGATTTTATTTTCCATTTAATGTTACAATAAAATTTCTTGCCATGTATTTTCAAAGGGTCCTGCCTAACAATTCCCTCTGTTCTCTTACAAGATGTACGACAATGAAGAGTGAATGTTTGTTGTGTCATAATCTGCAGAAGAATGCAAAGTGCACATGGGGTCTATTCCCCCGATGCTCACAATGGAGCACCCCACCCACGTGGAAATCTCTGCAAGTGTTACTGAGTCCCTCCCACATCCACAGTGAACAGCTTTCAGATTCTTATAAGAGGGAATTGTGTCCTAACACCAGCTGCTCCCTGGAAACCCTATGGGGCAGTTCTACTCTGTCCTCTAGGGTCTCTGAGTCAGAATTGACTCAGTGGCTACGGGTTTGGTTTTTTCTTTCAGGCGGGTGGTCGGAGTTTGATGTCAGCTCCATAATCATGTTATTAAAAATAATGACAGGGTAGCAGGTGAAAGCAACAAAACAAAACTGAAATGAAATGGCTTTTTCACATTTATTGGCCCCACGGAGTTCCTTCGAGGTGTTTACTTTTCACTAGATTCGGAGAAATCTTTGTGAGAGAGAAACAGCTTGAGATAGCGCCAAAATTACATGTTTCCCTCCTTAATGTTAGGTTACATTAAGAGCTGGTTGGCTGGTTTATCATCTGCCTGCTTCACAAAAATAGAAGGCCCATGCAGGCAGGAACTTCTCTGTTGTGTTTGTCAGAGCATCCTGGTACCTGGCACCTAAGAAGTGCTAAAAAATGATTTGAGTGAATGTGGGTGGGTTTTTATAAAAAACACTGTGTTGCTGTCTTTATTTAGTTAAATAGTGAAAACGGATAAGGAAAATGGAGGCAATTACTTGTATAATTTAGAGTTACATAAGATGAGAATAGAACTTGAATAATGAAGAGATAAAAAAATAAGCTGTGTGGATGGAATGTACCCCCTTCCCTTTGCTTTGGAGGAAGACATTTTAAAATTGGATTGTTTTTTCCCTACTGATTTATAGGTTCTATATGTTAATTGAAAAGTTAGTCTTTTAGGAATCACAAATATTTCTATTGAGATACAATTCACCTGCCGTAACACTGCCTTTGAAAATATGCACAATACCGTGGCTTTTAGTATATGGGCAGACTTGGCACAACAGTCACCACTGTCTAGCTTCAGAATAATTTCAGTGCCCCGTAAATAAAGGCCCTTGTTAATGAAGGCGTATTAACAGTCATCCTCATTACTCCTTTCCTCCACGCCGTAGCAACCACTAATCTACTTCTGTCTGTGTTGGTTTGTTCTGGACATTTCATGTAAATGGAATCATGCACGTTGCGGTCATTTGTGTTTGGCTTCTTTCATTTAGCGTAATGTTCTCAAGGTTCGTCCATGTTGTGGCATGTATCAGTACTTGGTGCCTTTTTGTGGCTGAGTAATATTCCAGTCTATGAATATACCACATCCTGTCTATCAGGTCATGACATTTGGGTTCTCTCCACATTTTGGCTGTTATGAATAACACTACTAGGAATCCTCTGTGTGAGTTTGTATGTGAACATGCTTTTGATTCTCCGGGGTGCAGACCTAGGAGTGCAAGTGCAGTGTTGTATGGTAATTCTATGTTTAACTGTCTGCAGAATTGCCAAACCGTTTTCCAAAACAATTGGATCATTTTACATTTCCACCAGCGGTATTCCAGCTTCTGCACATCGTCGCCGACACTTGTCCATCCTGTTGAGTTTAGCCATCTTACTGCTTTTGAAATAATAGTGCACTTTAGTTTAGATTTGCATTTCCCTGATGACTAATGAGGTTACGCTTCTTTTCCTGTGCTTGTTGACAGTTTCTGTATCTGCTTTTGAGAAATCTCTATTCAAATCCTTAGCCTGCAAACTTTTTTTCAGCTTTTTGCCTGTATTTTTACTCCCTTCATATACTTTTTGATATGCCAAAGATCTATAGATCTTAACAGTTTTAGCCTTCATATTTTGGGATTTTTAAAAAGTGTTTCTCTTTTATCAATAAAAAGAAAATAAAAACTTCTAAAATTTTTATGGTTGCATATTTTAGTTTTAAATATTCAGTCCATCTGGAATTTCGTTTTGTGTAAGGTATGAGAAAAAGGATGAAAACATTTTTACAGGTGGTCTGAGTGATTACCAGATTGCTACAAACGCTCCTTTTCCCATGACCCATATCTTAACTGCATTTTCCCGTAGTCGGTACAGAGAAGCCTTTTTACAAAGGGAGGCCACCATTCCCAGCCATTTCATTTTAATGTTTGTTTTCTGCAATTAAATCCCTTGTGTATCTTATCTACACACCTTTTCTTTTAAGCTAATACAAATTTTGTGTGAGTAGGACCTTGTCGAGTGCAAGATGGGCTTGAATTTCATAACTGGTTCCGTGTGGTGCAGCCCAGCAGATGGACAGACAGAAGCAGGGGCTGCACAGGCGACAGAAGCTATGAGAACAGGAGCCTCTAGAGATTTGCTGTGGAATTTCACAGAAAGCTCTAGACTTTTCTGTGTAAACTTATCATCATATATGGGCATCACCTTAGAACAGACAG
The DNA here is from genome assembly GCF_030014295.1 of Loxodonta africana. Classification (NCBI taxonomy): domain Eukaryota; kingdom Metazoa; phylum Chordata; class Mammalia; order Proboscidea; family Elephantidae; genus Loxodonta; species Loxodonta africana. Next base: position 887,670 of record NW_026975359.1, on the reverse strand, counting down.
AGAATAATGCTTTAAAAGTTAGACATTCCTAAGGAAGGTGTTCATTCCTTAGCAGATGCTGAGAAGTGTATGTGTTTTGGTGAAGATATGTACCCATTTCTACTGGGTATGTATCTAGAAGTAGAATTGCTGGGTCCTGGGATATATGTATGTTCACAGCTTTTGTAGATACGGACAAAACATTTTTAAGCTGGTTGTACCAAATTACACTTTCACTAGCGGTAGATTAGAGCTCCAGTTACTCCACGTTGTACCCAATAGTTGGTATTTTCCATCTTTTCCGTTTTAGCCATTCTGGCGTGTAGGGGATAGTATCACATTGTGGCTTTTTATTAGAATTTCTCTAATAACCAGTGAAGTTTTGTCACTTTTCCTATGTTTCTTGGCCATATAGAAATCTTTTATACAGTGTTCAAGTATTTGCTCATTTTTCTATCGACCTGTCTGCTTTCTTTTTCCTTTTCGGATTGTTCTTTATGTATTTCAGAACCAAGTCAGTAGTAGGATATATGTATTGCAAATAACTTCTGCTACCACATGAATTCACCCTTGTGGCTTGTCGCGAACTTTCAGATTCAAAAACCTGTCTTTTACAAAAACAAGCAAATGTGTAGACATAAAAGTTTATTAGGGGTTACCAGGGGCAGGAGGGAGGAAATAAAGGGGTGTTCCTGCATATGGAGACTGAGTTCTGGTTAACAGTGGTGGAAAAGTCACATTGATGAAGGGCAGGGTTGCACAGCCAATTAATGGTAATTACTGTCAGTTGTTCAGTTAGCAAAGGTTGTGTGGTATGTTTGCAACAACAACAACAATGAACAGCTGCTGAGGCAACATAATAGTACTGAACGGATGAGGCGTATTCTTTTATTATACTTTTCTCTTTTCTAATTTGTTTTTATAACATGCTACTGTTCAAATTAATAAAATGTTTGCATGATGAAAGTGGCTAACAAGGTCTGTCCCACCCATTACATCCTTCTAAGGTTTAAATGAGGGACTACATGCCATCAGCAGAGGCTCAGCCTTAGTTGCCACTCGAGAAATACTTCATTTCTCCCACTCTTCTGGCTCACTGTCTTCTCCCCTGGTTTATTTGCTCTTCTCTTTAGAGCTGGAAGCATGTGACCACCAGGCTTCCTGACACCATCGTTCTGCTTTCTATACCAATGTTATTGTAGTCTTGGGTTCATGGGCAGCCTCTCCGCAGGTTTAATTCTTTCATTTCTGTTAATTTATTATTTAAATATATTCCTTTAATTTTGTCCTGCTTATAGAAGTACATTCTAAAAAAAAAAATTTTTATTCTAGTCATCGAAAATGTGGAGACTACCCTAACACACATGGGAAAACCATGAGTAAGAATAGACTCCACGGCAATGGGTTTTATATGTGTCACACACATTTATGTATATTCACATAAATATTATATCCTGCTCCTTTCACTCAATATTAGCCTTTTCCATGATAAAGTTTTGTTTATTTTACAGACAACATCAAATTGTTTTATTATGTTCTGCTGTGTGCAAGGAGTGTATAATTTTAGCAATTTGAGTATAGTTGAAATATTAAATGTGCATGTTTCTAGTGATCTTCAACCTATACTTAAATCTTTTAACAAAGATCTTTGCTATTGAACCTTTTTATTTAATTGTTATTCAGCGTTCTTTAACACTAAGAATCAACTCAGATCATATTTTCTCCCTCTTACACATGAAGGCCCTTAAAGTATTCAAAGATTGTCGTTGTTGTTAGGTGCTGTCGAGTCGGTTCTGACTCATAGAGACCCTATGCACAACAGAACGAAACACTGCCTGATCCTGCGCCATCCTTACAATCATTGTTATGCTTGAGCTCATTGTTGGAGCCACTGTGTCAATCCACCTCATTGAGGGTCACCCTCTTTTCTGTTGACCCTGTACTCTGCCAAGCATGATGTCCTTCTCCAGGGACTGATCCCTCCTGACAACATATCCAAAGTATTTAAGACGCAGTCTCGCCATCCTTGCCTCTAAGGAGCATTCTGGCCACACTTTTTCCAAAACAGATTTGTTCGTTCTTTTGGCAGTCCATGGTATATTCAATATTCTTTGCCAACACCACAATTCAAGGTGTCAACTCTTCTTCCGTCTTCCTTATTGATTGTCCAGCTTTCACATGCATGTGATGTGATTGAAAATAGCATGGCTTGGGTCAGGCGCACCTTAGTCTTCAGGGTGACATCTTTGCTCTTCAACACTTTGAAGAGGTCCTTTGCAGCAGATTTGCCCAATGCAATGTGTCTTTTGATTTCTTGACTGCTGCTTCCATGGCTGTTGATTGTGGATCCAAGTAAAATGAAATCCTTGACAACTTCAGTCTCTTCTCCATTTCTCATGATGTTGCATATTGGTCCAGTTGTGAGGATTTTTGTTTTCTTTATATTGAGGTGTAATCTATACTGGAGGCTGTGGTCTTTGATCTTCATTAGTAAGTGCTTCAAGTCCTCTTCACTTTCAGCAAGCAGGGTTGTGTCATCTGCATAATGAAGGTTGTTAATGAGCCTTCCTCCAATCCGGATGCTCCGTTCTTCTTCATATAGTCCAGATTCTCGTATTATTTGTTCAGCATACAGATTAAATCGGTATGGTGAAAGAATACAACCCTGACGCACACCTTTCCTGACTTTAAACCAATCAGTATCCCCTTGTTCTGTCTGAAGAACTGCCTCTTAATCTATGTAAAGGTTCTTCATGAGCACAATTAAGTGTTCTGGAATTCCCATTCTTCCCAGTGTTATCCGTAGTTTGTTATGATCCACACAGTCGAATGCCTTTGCATAGTCAATAAAACACAGGTAAACATCCTTCTGGTATTCTCTGTTTTCAGCCAGGATCCATCTGACATCAGCAAGGATATCCCTGGTTCCACGTCCTCTTCTGAAACTGGCCTGAATTTCTGGCAGTACCCTGTCGATATACTGCTGCAGCCGTTTTTGAAAGATCTACAGCAAAATTTTGCTTGCGTGTGATATTAATGATATTGTTCTATAATTTCCACATTCATTTGGATCACCTTTCTTGGGAATAGGCATAAATATGGATCTCTTCCAGTCAGTTGGCCAGGAAGCTGTCTTCCATATTTCCTGGCATAGACGAGTGAGCATCTCCAGCGCTGCATCTGTTTGCTGAAACATCTCTATTGATATTCCATCAATTCCTGGAGCCTTGTTTTTCACCAATGCCTTCAGAGCAGCTTGGACTTCTTCCTTCAGTACCATTGGTTCCTGATCATAGGCCACCTCTTGAAATGGTTGAATATTGACCAATTCTTTTTGGTGTAATGATTCTGTGTATTCCTTCCATCTTCTTTTGATGCTTCCTGCGTCGTTTAATATTTTCCCCATGGAATCCTTCACTTTTGCAACTCGAGGCTTGACTTTTTTCTTCAGTTCTTTTAGCTTCAGAAACACTGAGCGTGTTCTTCCCTTTTGGTTTTCCATCTCCAGCTCTTTGCACATGTCATTGTAATACTTTACTTTGTCTTCTTGAGAGGCCCTTTGAAATCTTCAGTTCTTCTACTTCATCAATTCTTCCTTTTGCTTTAGCTGCTCGACGTTCGAGAGCAAGTTTCAGAGTCTCCTCTGACATCCATCTTGGTCTTTTCTTTCTTTCCTGTCTTTTCAGTGACCTCTTGCTTTCTTCATAGATGATGTCCTTGATATCATTCGAAAACTTGTCTGGTCTTCGGTCACTAGTATTCAATGTGTCAAATTTATTCCTGAGATAGTCTCTAAATTCAGGTGGGATATTTTTGCTCTCATGGACTTGCTCTGATTTTCTTCAATTTCAGCTTGAACTTGAATATGAGCAATCGATGCTCTGTTCTAGAGTCGGCCCCTGGCCGTTTTGTGACTGATGATATTGAGCTTTTCCATCGTCTCTTTCCACAGATGTAGTCAATGTGATTTCTGTGTGTTCCATCTGGCGAGGTCCATGTGTATAGTCACCGCTTATATTGGTGAAAGAAGGTATTTGCAAAGAAGAAGTCGTTGGTCTTGCAAAATTCTATCATTTGATCTCCGGCATTGTTTCTATCACCAAGGCCGTATTTTCCAACTACTGATCCTTCTTTGGTTCCAACTTTTGCATTCCAATAGCCAGTAATTTTCAATGCATCTTGATAGCATGTTCGATCAATTTCGGACTGCAGCAGCTGAAAAAAGTCTTCTATTTGTTCATCTTTGGGCCCTGGTGGTTGGTATGTAAATTTGAATAATAGTCGTATTAACTGGTCTTCCTTGTAGGAGTATGGATATTATCCTATCATTGACAGCTTTGTATTTCACGATAGATCTTGAAATGTTCTTTTTGACGATGAATGCAACATCATTCCTCCTCGAGTTGTCATTCCCAGCATAGAAGACTATATGATTGTCTGATTCAAAATGGCCAATACCAACCCATTTCAGCTCACTAATGCCTAGGATATCGATGTTTGTGCATTCCATTTCATTTTTGATGATTTCCAATTTTCCGAGATTCATACTTCGTACATTCCAGGTTCCGATTATTAATGGATGTTTGCAGCTGTTTCTTCTTATTTTGAGAAATGCCATATCAGCAGATGAAGGTCCCAAAAGCTTTACTCCATCCATGTCATTAAGGTTGACTCTACTTTGAAGAGGCAGCTCTTCCCCAGTCATCTTTTGAGTGCCTTCCAACCTGGGGGGGTCATCTTCCAGCCATATATCAGACAGTGTTCCGTTGCTGTTCATAAGGTTTTCACTGGCTAATGCTCTCCAGAAGTAGACTGCCGGGTCCTTCTTCCTAGGCTCTCTTAGTCTGGAAGCTCAGCTGAAACCTGTCCTCCATGGGTAACCCTGCTGGTATCTGAATACCGGTGGCATAGCTTCCAGCATCACAGCAACACACAAGCCCCCACAGTACGACAAACTGACAGACACGTGGGGGTAGCAAACTATGATTTCATTCATCATTTTCATTTTTTCATTCAATCAATATTTAGAGAGATTCCATGTGCCAGGAATAGTCTACATCATGTGGACACAGTGGTGAAAGGTACACATTATCCCTGCCATTGTGAAGGGGACACCCAGTGCGGGTGGGAGGGGGACTGGTAAAATGCAGCCCAGAGAAAGAACAGACCATGCTCCAGGAACCACACTGGACTTCAGAGAGCTTTGTTGGCTGCCATTCATCTGTCCAGCTTCTAGATGTCAGAATGCCCTCAGGCTCAGTGCTTAGTCCTCTCTCTCTGTTGACACCCTCTCTCTAGGATGCCTCAGTGAGTCAGTGGCTGTCTGTCTGTATCTGAGGATGCGATGTTTACACTTCCATCCATTTCAACTCCTACTGGTTCGCGACTGCTATTCAAATGTCAGCCTAATTCTCTGTACCGAGTTCTTCATCTGTAAAATGTGCCTTATAATGATACATTCCTCACATGGGTATCATGCAGAGCAAGTATCTTAAGAAAGGAGAAGCCCTCACAAGAGTCCTGGCACCAGTAAGTGTTAGCTGTCAATATTATTACCTGACATCTCTACGTAGATGTCTAACAGCTATTCCATGTTATCAACGCCATGAAACAATTCTTGGTCCCAACCCCATTCCACCCTTATTGATGAATTTCTCAGGGCTTCAGTGATGGGAATGTGTGTGTTTTTCCACATAATGGACATGGCTAATAAAGGTTGGCCTGGTCCTTCATAATAAGTTGCTCCAAAGTTTATATCGGTGGATTCAGACAAGTGATAGCCAACTAATATAGACAAAAAATAGAACTCTCAGCTGCTCATATTTGTACTCTCAGCCTAGAATATCTGGTGAGGGTACTATATGGACTGAATTGTGTAACCCCAAAGGTATGTTGAAATCCTAACTACTGTACCTATAAATGTGACCTGATTTGGAAATAGGGGATTTTTAAAATTATTTTAATGAGGCCATACCAGTGTAGGGTGGGTCCTAAACCTAATCCCTTCTGAGTTATAAAAAGAGCACAATAGGCACAGACACAAACAGGGGAAGAGGGAGACAGACAAAGGGGAAGATAATCTACAAGGCCAGGAACGCAAAGGGTGGCTGGAAGCTGCTAGAAGCTGAAGTAGACATGAGCCATGCCCTGAATTCCTACTTCTAGCCTCCCGAACTGTGAGAAAATAAATATCTGTTCTTTAAAGCCACCCAATTATGTTATTTTTTTCTCATGGCAGTACTAGATGACTAACAAATACCCATGGTTATACATGAAGCCTGGTGTAAAATAGTGTTCTCCCCTCCTTGTCTAGCCCACCCAAATCCTGCTATTTCCCTATCAGTGTCCTCTGCTTTCACTAAGAGCTACAACAGAGTCGGCTTGATGCTGATGCATAGAAATGCAGTTTATTTTTTCGTTTATATTTACGATTGACTGGCATCAATTTCAATGGTTTGTAAATTTTTCTGTGGAGGCATTTCTGTAATCTATGAATAATAGCAGTTGCAGCTTTTCCTTCTTTTTGTTGTCGTTTTGTTCTAGCTTGGACCTCCAGTGTTAAATATTTAATATAAATAATGATAGAAAGCATCCTTATTTTTTAAATAATTTTTTTCTGCTTTAAGTGAAAGTTTTCAAATCAAGTCAGTCTCTCACACAAAAACCCATATACGCCTTGCTACACACTCCCAATTACTCTCCCCCTAATGAGGCAGCCTGCTCTCTCCCTCCACTCTCTCTTTTCGTGTCCGTTTCACCAGCTTCTAACCCCCCTCCACCCTCTCATCTCTCTTCCAAGCAGGAGATGCCAACATAGTGTCAAGTGTCCACCTGATCCAAAAAGCTCACTCCTCACCAGCATCCCTCTCCAACCCATTGTCCAGTCCAATCCATATCTGAAGAGTTGGCTTCGGGAATGGTTCCTGTCCTGGGGCAATGGAAGGTCTGGGGGCCATGACCACCGGGATCCTTCCAGTCTCAGTAAGACCATTAAGTATGGTCTTATGAGAATTTGGGGTGTGCATCCCACTGTTCTCCTGCTCCCTCAGGGTTTCTCTATTGTGTTGCCTGTCAGGGCAGTCATTGGTTGTAGCCAGGCACCATCTAGTTCTTCTGGTCTCAGGATGATGTAGTCGCTGATTCATGTGGCCCTTTCTGTCTCTTGGGCTCGTAATCACCTCATGTCCTTGGTGTTCTTCATTCTCCTTTAATCCAGGTGGGTTGAGTCCAATGGATGCATCTTAGATGGCTGCTTGCTAATGTTTAAGATGCAAGGGCTTCTCTCGGAGCTGTTTCTGTCCACGACGGGTGTGCAGCTCTGAGATTTGGGCTCATTTAATTTCAGCCTCTGGAATGTTCATACTTTATGTTCTGGTTCCGTCCCGCCCCCATCCACCTTCAACACTTTCCTTTGCAGAGTCCTGAGATAGTGTCCCATGCATTTGTCCAGATACTTAGCTGTCAGATACCAGCATAGCCACCAGGGGCAGTGCTGGTTGTGGTTGGAGGGGGAGGGACTGTACACTGAAGGAGCTGCAAGACCTGGCTGCCTTGTGTGAGCAGGACGGGGGTGTGCTGAGGAATGGGTGCTGAAGGTGCTGAGTCAAGGGGAGTTTAATATAAAGTTGGGTCAAGGAGAGTTTGTTGACAAGGATTTATTGCCGTAGCAAGGGTTCTGGAAATGGGTTTAATATGCTGTGGGATTGCTTTTGGAAGCTTAGAAAAGGCAATGGCCCACATTCTCTGAAATCGAAATGCCAGACCTGCTGTGTCAGATGTTGGAAGAGGGATTAAAAGCCTCCAATATGTGGGCATGTCTGAGTTAGTCTTCTATAAGACCATTTCTTGGAGGTCCTGAAGGATACCCATTTCATCAAAAGAATAAGGAATGCGGACATGAGGGAGCACCAGCAACATAGAGCTTACCAATATGTATACTTTGTAGGGTGTCCCTGGACGCCACAAACAGTTAAGTGCTCGACTGTTATCCGAAAGTTTGGCCGTTTGAACGTACTCAGAGAGTCCTTGGAAGATAGTCCTGGCCATCTGCTACTAAAGGATGAAAGCCTTAAAAACACTCTTGAACAGTTTGTTCTACTATGCCCACATGGGGTGGTCATGAGTCAGAAATGACTTGATGACAACTAACAGCAACAATCGTCTATAGGCTCAGGTTGTTAGTGGGAGCTGGGCTGCCTAGTAGCAATGCAAATCATGGGATCCCAGCTCAACAGAGGCCAGGTGGAAGTACTTAACTCTCAGAAACAAGTTGTGTGTGATTACAATAGTGGTCAGCAGGTCACAGTAGCAGTTATCTATTGGAGCATAATAAATTATCCCCAAACTTAGCAGGTGTGAGATAAATGGAAAATTAATATTCAACTCATTCTGATCAATTTGGAACTAGACAAAATTTTTGGTATCACTGAACATAGTTTTAAGGTGAAGGAATAAACTAGAAAATTTAAATAAGTATAATAAGAGATTTTTCAAATAATGATGATATAATTGCCCACCTGAATAAAAGACAAATACATCAAAATCAATGGTTTCTCTCCAGTATAGACATGAGGGTCTCAAATTGGCAAGGGTGAGAAGGGCAGACCGTTCTCTTTCCCCTACTACTTGACTGGATCAAACTGTGTTCAAAACTGTAAAATACTTAGGAAAACATTGTTTTGACCAGAGCAGCAAAGGACTTCTATGACGAAAACTAATGTACTAAATGATGTACATAATGTAAATAATGTACATAAAATGAAACCTGAATATATGCAAAAAATATGCCATATTTTCAAATGAGAAGTCTTGTCAATCAAATGGAGGTCCCTAAACTAATATATAAGTGGAATGTATTTCCAGTCGGAATATTAAGATAGTTGTTTTTGAATTGTATACAGTAATCGTATGCTACAAATAGTACAGTAGATAGCAGAGGATGTTGCTGGTGTTAGGAGACTTGGAGTCCATTTCTGACTCATAGCGATCCCATTTCACTGCCCCATAGGGTTTTCTAGGCTGTGATCATTATGGGAGCAGAACAACAGGTCTTTCCCCTCAGTGCCCCCTGGTGGGTTCGACCTGCCAAACCTTCTTTGGATTAGCAGATGAGCACTTAATCACTGCAACACTGCGGCTGCCTTAAAAGGTATAGAGAAGAAAAACATGAAAAAGCAGGATACTAACAGGTGTCTACCTCTTCAGGTAACAAAACAAATTGATATTACATAGCATAGAAACTGACAATTCTACCAATGAAAGAAAATCTGCCAAGAAGTCACAATAACCATTGATACAAAGGCGGTATTTTGAGAAAATTATATTTATTTATTTAATGGTGCTGACTCAAGTGATCATTCTGGGGGACAAAGCTTGTAAAAATGTGATACACAAATGATATATTTGGAAAATCATGTGAAATGGAGATGACAAGGCTTAAGAACAATTTCCATTTTACACAGAAGGATAAAAGTTAAGCACTTGAAAAATGAGCAGTGAATTCAAACAGATCGTTCACAGCAAATCCACATGCCCAATAAACATAGTCCAAGTTGCTCAAAAACACTGGTAGTTAAGAAGATATCAAAGTCCCAGTGAAACTGGCACAATTTAAAAATCAACACCATCTATAGCTGGCTGGGCTGTGGGGTGAAGGATACCCTGAGACATGGCTGGAGAGGTGCATTATGGCAGCCTACAGGGGAAAGACATGGCCATGGCTCTGTACTTTAAAAACATACTTTGAACTGGAAATCTCACGCTATGGAGTCTATTCCACAGAAACAGATCCTGTAGTACACAAAGGATAGTTGTTATTAGTATTGACCAAACATTGACTGTACATTGATAGTTGAATGATAGATAACTTATGGTAAAGCTACATCATCAATAAATGAGTTGTTGTAGTTGAGTGGGAAAAATATCTGTGAGGTATTATTGAAGTATTACTGAAAAAATCAAGGTGCATGCAGAGAAGTGTACATAAAATGAGCACATCTGGGTTAAACAATATCAATTGTTTGAATATGCTTGGGTACCTGTTTATGTTTATGAGTGTGTATAAGTCTGTGTGCTTGTTTAAGCAAGGATAAGAGAGACTCCTTACCACATTGTTAACCTGAATTATCTTGGATTCACTTGTGGGAAAGAACAGGGGGAGGAGAGCTAGAACACGCAGGAAGAGTGGACTTAAAAAGCATGGATGATAATGTTTCCATTTTAGTAGTGTTATGTATGGACGAACAAATTTGTCTTAAAGGGAGAAAGCCAGAATATTCCTTAGAAGCAAGGATGGCTTTGGCCATGTTATCAAGAGGGAGGGACCAGTCCCTGGAAAAGGACATCATGCTTGGTAAAGCAGAGGTCCAGTGAAAAAGAGGAAGACCCTCAGTGAGATTGATACAGTGGCTGCAACAGTGTGCTCAAATATAGCAACGATTATTAGGATTGCACGTGACCAGGTGGTGTTTTGTTCTGTGGTGCAAAGGGCCACTGTGAGTCAGAACTGACTTGATAGCTTCTGACAACAACATGTAGAAGTCCAGATAAAGTGTACTGAATTGATATCATCTATTTAAATTATTCATGTAAGTTAAAAGATCAAAAAATATAGTGTCAGTGCCATATCTAATGACTTACAGAGAATCAAGGTAGAATATCAAGTGAAATAAGGGGCGAGAGCAATGTGGATAGAGTGTGACCAGGCTTCCATAAAAGTAAACACCCCAGCAGATGTACTTGTGTACCTGTGACTGTGTATATGTGTCCCTGCAGAGAGGTGTAGGGAAGGATACACGTGTGTCTATTTACATTGGATACCCTGGGGGAGCAGGACCAAATTACATATGAGGGTGGGACCCTGACATAAATTTTTTCGTCATACAAATCTGTAATCTTGCAAATGTAATAAAAAACAATTTCAGAGCTTTGAAAATTCATAAACATCATAGATATATGTATATTTTAACGTGTTTTGTTAGATATTTAAAATAGGTGAAAATTCTCTAGAATGACAGACAAAAGATTTGAATCACTGGCAGGAGAGCACACCGCAGAAAGTAATAATCAGATCCAGTGGATTTCTTGTTGTTCTTGGAGCCAGTGAGTTCTTCTGGTCTCTATAACTGGAAATGACCAAAAATAATTTTGGGAAGTCAGTAGAGTTACCCCTCAAACACGTCTTGCAAGCACACGTCTACAGCTAAATGTAGAAGGCTGGACGCCATGTGCAATTCACTAGGTAACTCATGCGCCTCTAGAAGATTCTCTTTCCCGGATATGCTGCTTCCACCTCCTCCCTGCCTAGCCCCACTGGATAACCCGCCTTTGTGCATTCTAGGCCCCATTCAGGTCTGAGCCTAGATCATAGAGGACATCAACTGGGAAGGTAGCTTTTAAGAAGAAAGATGTTGATGAAAAGATTTCCAAAAGCAGCACCTCCCCAGCCAGCCTCTCCCCAACCTGGGAATGCCAACCCCTCCCACCCTGATACCTCTGAGAATCTCTGATTTTTCGGTTTGGATCCTTAGGAGACTGCAGAATTTACCTGGTCTGAACACCTTGGTTCTTTTCTGCCTGTGACCCTCTGCCTCGCAGGAGCCGTCCCTGTCACTCTGAGGAATACACACAGGACAGACTGTATGGAGGTGCCCATCCTAGAGGCCCTGCCCTCCATTCCTCTGCCCCTGGGGGTTCCCTGTGATACTTGTGGTCTCATCTCCCAGAGACATGGATACACCCCTGTCATGTCCAGGGCTTCCCCAGACTTGGGATTTGATGTCGCGACTGAGACTGGGGCTTTGTTGTCCACTGTTGAGTCTGGGCCTGAATCTGCCCCTTCCCACCATTACCTCTGATCACCTGTGTTCTCGCTGTTCTCCCTGGGTTTGAAGCCTGTCCTCTCTTTTGGTTCTTTCACCTCAGAGGGCCTTTTTCTTCCAGTTCTTTGACCTCGGGACAGGTCAGATTTGACCACAGGAAAACAAAAAAAATTAGCAAGTTTGTTTGACATGTCAAGAACCTTGATTTAAAGGAGAAGAAAAAGTTCCAAAGCTCTACTCCTTACCCTAGGACATGCTCTACAGGAAATATCCTGCAAGCCCTGGATCAACTCTTATCCAGAAATGGTTAACACCCAGGGGGATTTTTCTACACCACCTCCCACTTACATTCCCCTAATGTGGCAAAATGGATGCATCCCAATTATAAACCCAAATTCACCCTAGGAGACCAGAAGACATCGGTGGGGTGAGTTCATTTTCCTTCAACCTGCCCTCCTCTCCTCCTACCAAGCCCTGCCTCTTTCTCTGCCTCTATACTGCTGGGAAGGGACCCAGAGTTGTTTGTTTAGGGCTTTATCTCCACTGCTCACCTGCAGGCATGTTTCCCAACAGCCTGCCATCTCTCTAATTCCTTCTCCTCCAAAGAACTCAGTGACACCCCCTTCACCATCACACCTCAGCAGGGCCCCCCCCTTACCCTCCCAAGTCCCACTGAAATCCCATTTCCCTTTCCCTATTTATGCTGCGCTCATCCTTCGGGTCCCAAGATCTCACCATCCAGATGAGTCCCGTCCTGTCCTCTCCTGGGCCAGGGGAGCCTCTAAGGGGACCTGGTGTCTGTGGTCAGCTATCTGGGACTTCTTCCATCCAGATCCCCCTTAGGGCTGGAGTTCTCTGTGCACTTGGGTTGGGAGGGTTGGGGTCACAGTGGAAGGAGGGTATGATCTTCCAGGGGAGCTGGGTTAAACAAACCTGAATGGAGGTCTCTCCTAAAGGGCCCACGTTTCCAGCCCAAAGGCCCTGCTCCTCCTAGTCCCGGGGTTCTAGCACGTCTTCAGGCGCTTTCCCCTCTGGCCTCGGTGGTGCGCCTGCGCCTTCTGCAGCCTGGCCTCCTGCCTCTGCAGCCTGTCCAGCTGGTGCCTCAGCCTCTTCAGTTCTTCTCTCTGCTTCTCCAGCTGTTCCTCCAGGCGCCTGCAGACTGCTCTCTTCTCCCTCACCTCCCTCTTCTTGGCGGCCATCAGGCAACGCCTGGCCAGCTGGTGGCAGCGTCTGGGCCTTCGCTGGACTGAGCGTGGCAGCCGCCTCTCCAGCAGCTCTTCAAAGAAGACCCGGCAGCTGAAGCCCTGGCTCACACCATGCTCCGCGTGCGCAACCAGGGCCTCCCGGGACTCGAACACGCGTCAGCAGGCCACGCAGCGGAAGCCGCGCTCACGGGTCACCAGCCACTCCGGGGTGGTTGCGCGGGGTCTCTCAGCATGCTCCTCCCGTTGGTCAGTGGGCTCCTGGGTACAGGTCTGGGGCCCCTCCTGCCAGGGCTCCAGGTTGCTGACCAGGGACTCAGTGTTGGCCAGACTGGGGGCAGAGCCGATGGTGCTCTCCTCAGAGAGCTCGGCTTCAAAGACCTGGGGAATCTTGCCCACGGGGGCAAAGGAGGTTTTGGTCTGCCGGGAGACCGCCACCCCCTTGACCGTGCGCACCTTGGTGAAATATGCGCACCTGACCCATCGCTTTACTGGGGCAGCACCGTAACTGGAGGAATGAGAGGTCTGCTCGGTGGAAGATAAAGGAGAAGGGTTCTCAGATTGTTTTGGAATCTTCCTGGGCCTGGAGCTTTGACTTTTTTCATGGGATGTTGTTGACTCTTTCGCATTTTCCTCTTGGATAGAGACCTCTGAGAATAGAGAGTTAATTTACTTGAGCTTTCAGGGTCCTTATTCTCACCTGTGAGCCCAAAGCTTTGGTCATAGGGACCCCTGGAGGCCTCTCCATCACCACATCCTCCACCTCTGCAGACCCCATGCTTTCTTTCTTCTTCCCCAGAGACCCACCACCCTTTGGGGGCACTGCTGTGGAAGACAAAGTCTCCATTGTAAAGTGGCACTGTTTATGGTAGTTCATTTTTTAAGAAGTTATTTTTCTTTAATTCCACATTTATTGAATTCCAATGAATTTGTTCCTTTGGAACTTAGAAATGACCTCATTCCCATGAAGCTTCATAATAAATGTGTGACTTGACGTTTTGTATGTGGGTGATATTCTTAGTAAATTTGGAGAGTAAACACTCCAGAGCAATGGTCACCTCTTTTCATCCTCTTTTTACTGAAAGGCTTTTTATAGAGTTATACGTAAAACAGAAGAATGTGTATATTTAGTTATGATTCTTACATGTATACCTCCTCCTTGCACCCTTCTTAACCCAGCCACAGTAGAAGATGAAAATTGTTTTTCTTGGAGTAGAAGCCCAGTCCTTAGTAGATGAAGTGAGGCAGAAAGAGATGGCCGTATCTGAGAACCTTGATGCGAGAACTTCAGATGGAGAACACACAAGCTCCTCTCCTGTGTATGTCTCAGTGGGTTGTCTATGTCAACCTAAAGGTCTGTGTATGTTTCTGAATCTGTGGGAAGGACTGCAGAGTTCAGGATGCAGAAAGAGATGGAGCTAGGTCGGGTGCGTTGGATGGAGGGAAAGCTCGAGAGAGAGACAAGATTCAGAGAGGGAACATGCCAGCAGTTCGTTAGAAGGATACAGAGATCAAGGAGGGAGCAAAAAGTAGGGCTCAGCCACTGAAAGGCAGAATGGGACAGCAACAAAGAAGACAAAGGGGGGGCACACTAGTCGGAGAAAGAATGGATAACTAAGAATGATAGCAGAAACTGAGTTTAGCTATAGTTGGAATTTTAAAATTCTTTCCTGCTAGACTTGGAAAACATCATGCTAAATGGAATAAGTTAGTATTTGCCCTAAGTATAGGGCAAATACTGTACAATCTGACTTATATGAAATAAGCAAATATATAGAAAGCAAAGATTATTGGTCGTTGCCAGTTGTGGGCAGGGGGAAGGGGAAGTTTTTCCACTGGGGCACTGAGGTTATGTTAATGGTTGTAGAAAAGTTTGGAGAAGGATATTGAGAATGGTTACATGACTTGAAGAACGTAATGAGTATCACTGACTCATACATTAGAAATTATTCAGTTATATTTTATGTATATTTTCAACACAATTAAAAAAAATTAAACTTTGCAATTACAGGAGAAAAAAAATGATCTATACTATAGGTGTCTTTATGTAGAAGAATTGTTAAACACTTAGGTAAAGATGGTCAGGAGACCTTGGAGGAGAAGAGAAATCCCTAGAGCTAGAGGGGCAGGGCCTTCCTGGACCTTCTTCTGCCTGAGTCCAGGCTGAGGACTGTGGCAGCTTACATTGACTGGGAACTCTGAATGAACGTGTCGTACTGTGCTCCATCACACCACCCACTCCCAAAACCTCCTGATAAATTTGATATATTTTTTTAATTCACGTGATATATTAATTCATTCTCATGAAAAAATTAAGCACAAATCTCTGTAACCACCCTTCTACCTGGTTCTATACCCACTTCCCCACTTGCCCACCTGCGTTCTTTCCGCTAACAAAGCAGGAGAGTTCACAAATCTGACTTGTCTGCTACTGTTATGGAAAGCCCCTCAGATGACAGTAGAATTCTATACTTCACTCACATAGTTATTCCTTCATTTATTTATTCACAGTATAATTTCTTACTGTTTACTAATTGACAGGAAGTTTTTTCAGGTGAAAGCCTCGGTGATCCCTTGTGGTCCTTGTTTCCAGGGTGAATCAAACCCCTTGCTGCCCAGCACCCATCGCACAGACTGAATTTTTCTCCCACCCTTACCTCGGGCCTTAGAGAAAGGCCTCTTCCTCATGTATTGCCGCTCCATTCTGGCTGGGTGAAGATGAACCAGGAAGGACGGTCACTGGCAAGATGTTTCTCCTCCTCCCACGTAGAGATGATGTCCCAAACTCTCACAAGTTGGGGACCTTGATTTAGGCAGAACTGTTTGTAATTTGGTATCCAAAGTCTCTCTCCCACAGGAAACCCTCAGACCCACAACCTCTCCAAAGAGCAGTTAGGATCTGAGTGAGCACCAAGGCTTCCAGTAACCCTTGTGTGACATCATCGCTGACATCGCTCAGTTCCAAGGGCCCAGTTTGAATCTAAACAGCGCACCAGGAAAAAATATGGCAACTGTTGTGGGAGAGGCTAGGAGGCTGGGAGGAGGGAAATTATATCTTAAAAATGAATTGCAATGTTCACTTAAAGAAGTCAACATCCAAGAGGAAGGAAACTGTGAGTTGAGGAAATAGAAGAGTATAATGAGTCGCTATTTCTCCCAAACCACTTCTCTGGCCCTGCATCAAATCTCTCCATCTCTAGAAACACAATGTCCACTCTGAACACCTCTCAGGCCTCCTTTGCCACTTAGGCTTCACACAGGCTGTTCCCTCTGACTAGTAGACATTCTCTCCCTTCCTGTTGACTGGTTCCTCCTCCAAGGTACCCAGTCTGTGCTCCTGCTTTATGTATTCAGAGCACCTAGTAATCCTCCATCATAGCACTGAGTCATAGGAGGTGCTCATTTTCCAATTTGTGTCTTCCAAATGGGTTGTAAATAACTTGGGGACAAAGATGGGATCTGCCTTGTTTTTGGCAGTCCCAGAAAGTGAGACAGAGCCCCACCCATAGGAGATACTCAATATATATCTATTGATTAAATAACAGAAGACTCTTCCAATAGACTCACCCTTCGTAGCCATCTGTGCAGAATGGAGTTTTTGGTCTGTTGCCTGGAGGTACCATCACTCAGCGGTGGTGTCTAGGCCACTCTCTCTTGACCTCCTGACTCTCAACCCTGTGAAGCCTCTTGGCCTGTCCACATGCTTCTCCCTTGGAGCCACTAAAAAGGGTAGGATTACATCATCACAGAAAGCACTGAGACTCCGGACGTCTGTGGTAAACCTGCCTGGGAGGCTTAGGAGAGCCCTCGGGGAAAGGTCCACTGTCCTCTGCTTGATCTCCTTTTTTGTCCAGGGGGCAATTAGGAAAGGAACAAGCAAATTGTTGAAACACTTTAAGGCAGGGTTTGGGAAGTTGTGCTTGGTAGGTAGAGGAGAGCCTGAGGATTTGAAGGAAAATGAAAGATGTCAACATGGGAGCAGAGGGCTCGTTTTGTGTGACGACAGATGGTAGAATGTGGGCAAGTGGTTGGAAATATATAAAAAAGAAAATCTCCTAACCATCCACCCGTATTTCAAAATTTAGGTCAAACATCACTTCCTGGTGGAAGCCTTTCCAACCCTACACCTGGTAGAATTTCCCACCCTGCTGCATACTCTATTGTATTTAAGAAATGCTTCTGCCACAACTAGGGACAAACTTGATTGCATTTACATGTTGTGATGGATAGCAAAAATGGCCACATGTTCTAATATGTATGTATCCATACATATTATATGACTTACAGCTCCCTTTCTCAAGAGCAAGATTCTTCCTCCAGTCCTTGAATTTGGACTGATCTATGATTGCTTTGGCCTTTGGGACAGTACAAAGACTAATAGAAGCAGAGACCGGATATAATTAGACACATTGTGGCTTTCTCTCTTACCAAAAACCAAACCCATCACTCTCAAGTATATTCTAACTCATAGTGACCCTGAAAGACAGAGTAGAACTGCCCCATAGGATTTCTAAGGCTGTAATCTTTACAGAAGGAGAGTGCCATGTCTTTCTTCCACAGAGCAGCTGGTGGGTACGAACTGATTACCTTTCCTTCAGCAACTGAGCCCTTAACCACTGCACCACCAGGGCTCCTCCTTGCCCTCTTGCTGCTCTTCAAACACTGAGAACCCATGGGAACAGCCCAGGCCACCCTAATAAATGACAAGAGACCATTAGAGAGAGAATCCAGCTGAGAAGATTTCACACCCTCTGCCCGCCAGCTGACATGGTGGCTGATTCCAGATACATGAGGGAGCCCAGCCGAGAGCGGCTGAGTCTGCCCCAGACCAGAAGAACCCCAAACTGCCAACCCGGAAACCTGTGAGCGAAGTAACTGCTTGTTCTTTTAAGGCACTTCATTTTTGGGTCATTTGTTATAGAGCAATTGATAACTGATCTGTTAACTGGGCTGTTTCTCTCACCAGACTGCAAGGAATCTTTTATTAATCCTTTCTGTATCAGCAGTATCTGGCAGAGGGTTATTCCTGTAGTCATTAAAAAAAAAAAAAAATTTTTTTTTTTTAAAAAGTAGAAATTTCTTCATTTACATCATTTAAAAGTTTCTGTCATTATGTTTTAATTTTGTTTTATAAATAAGATATGGCTGAATTTGCAAGTCTAAGCTGAGTGTACATGTTTTTTCCTAAGGTATTAATCCCTTTTTCTTGCAATTACTCATACATTTAGACATAATTCCCATATTATACTTCATATTCACTGTTCTTTTTTTTTTTTTTCTGCCTTTCCTGTTTATTTTTTTATTGGAATGATAAAATTTCTCTTACTTTCTTTTTCCTTCTAGCTATTTGAAAGTCGTATTTTCAATTCCTATTCTTTCATAGTAAACATGAGATCTTTGAACATTTTAACATTTGGTATATTGTATCAAGTTCATATCTCAGTTCTCCTCTCAAACAGTAATTTTTTGCTAGCTGCCATTGAGGTGACTCCGACTAATGGTGAACTTAGGTAACACAGAACTAAAGGTTGCCAGGTCCTGTGTCATCCTCACAAGTGCCAGCAATTTAGATTCCATCATTATGGCTAATGTGCCAGTCCATGTCACCAAGGGTCTCCTACAGCCTTGTTGGCCTTCTTCTTCACCAACCATGATATCCTCCTCTAGGACTGATTAATCTCTCCTGATGACATGTCCAAAGCAAGTGAATCGGACAGTATTCTCTTGTGATCTGTAAGGGTTTAATTGTCTAATTTTCAGGAGTAAATCTCCAGGTCTTTCTTCCTAGTCTGTCTTAGTCTTGAAGCTCCATTGAAACCTGTCCACCATGGATAACCCTGTTGGTGTTTAAAATACTGGTGGCCTAGCTTCCAGCATCATAGCAACATCCAAACCACCACAGTACAGCAAACTAAGAGACAGGCAGTGAGCTGAACAGCATATTGTTGTTGTTAGGTGTCATCAGGTCAGTTCTAATTTATCGTGACCCTATATACAGCAGAACAGAACACTGGCCAGTCTTGTGCCATCCTCACACTTGTTATTATGCTAGAGCCCATTGTTGCAGCCACTGTGTCAATCCATCTCACTGAGGGTCTTCCTCTTTTTCACTTTCTACTTTACCAAGCATAATGTTCTTCTCCAGGGCCTGGTCTCCCCTGATAACATGTCCAAAGTATGTGAGACAAACACTCACCATCTGTGCTTGTAAGGAATATTCTGGCTGTACTTCTTCCAAGACAGACTTGTTTGTTCTCCTGGCAGTCTGTGGTATATTCAATATTGTTCACCAACACCATAATTCAAAGACAGCATTTCTTCTTCGGTTTCCCTTATTCATTGTCCAGCTTTCACATGCATATGAGGCGTTTGAAAATGTCATGCCTTGTGTCAGGCACACCTTAGCCTTCAGAGTGACATCTCTGCTTGTCACCAGCTTGAAGAGTTCTTTTGCAGCAGATTTGCAATACATCATTTGATTCCTTGATTGCTGCTTGCATGAGCGTGGACTGGGGAACTGAATAAAATGAGATCCTTGATAACTTCAATCTTTTCTCTGTTTATCATGATGTTGCTTATTGGTCCAGTTGTGAAGATTTTTGTTTTCTTTATGTTGAGGTGCAACCCATACTGAAGGTTGTAGTCTTTGATATTCACCACTAAGTGCTTCAGGTCCTCTTCACTTTCACCAAGTTTGTGTTATCTGCATATCGTAGGTTGTTAATGAATCTTCCTCTAAACCTAATGCCACGTTCTTCTTCATAGAGTGCAGCTTTTTGGATTATTTGCTCAGCATACAGATTGAATAAATGTGATGAAAGGATAGAACCGTGACACAAACTATTCCTGATTTTAAACCACATAGTACCCCTTGTTCTCTCTGAAGAACTGCCTTGTGGTCTATGTACAGGTTTCACATGAGCAAACTTAAGTGTTCTGGAATTTCCGTTCTTTGAAGTGTTACCCATAATTTGTTATGATTCACACAGTATAAAGCCATTTCATAGTCAATAAAACGCATGGAAACATCTTTCTGGTATTCTGGTATTCTCTGCTTTCAGCCCAGATCCATCAGGCATCAGCAATGATATTCTTCATTCCATATCCTCTTCTGAATCTGACTTGAATTTCTGTTGCAACTTCTTTTTAATGATCTTCAACAAAATTTTACTGGGTTTTGATATTAATGATATTGTTTGATAGTTTCTGAATTTTGTTGAATCACTTTCTTTGGAATGTGCACAGACATGGATCTCTTCCAATCGGATGGCTAAATTATTCAGCCAGTGCTGCATCTGTTTGTTGAAACATCTCAGTTGGTACCTGTCAGTTCTTGGAGTCTTGTTTTTTGCCAATGCCTTCAGTGAAGCTTGGACTTCTTCCTTCAATACCATCAGTTCTTGATGACATGCTGCCTCCTGAAATGGTTGAACATCGACCCATGCTTTTGTGTGTGTGTGTGTCTGTGCCGTGACCCTGTGTATTCTTTCCATCTTATTTTGATGCTTCCTGTGTTGTTCAATATTTTGCCCGTACAATCCTTCACTATTGCATCTCGAGGCTTGGATTTTTTCTTCAGTTCCTTTAGCTTGAGAGATGCCAAGCATGTTCTTCCCTTTTGTTTTTCTAACGCCAAGTCTTTGCACATGTCATTATCATACTTTGTCTTCTCAAGCCGCCCTTCGAAATCTTCTCTTCAGCTCTTCTACTTCATCATTTCTTTCATTACTTTACGTTCAAGAGCAAGTTTCAGAGTATCTCTGACATTCATATTGGTCTTTTCTTTCAGTATAAGGGCTGTATTTGAGGGTACCATCATTTTTATAACTTGCAAGTATCCTCTGTCAGGGCAGTTATTGACTGTAGCTGCACACCACCTAGTTCTTCTGGTTTCAGGCTGATGGAGTCCCTGGTTTATGTGGCCATTAAGGGAAGACCTGTTATTCAAGGAATTATACTTGGAGCAAAATTTGTATATTTATGTATAATTTAAAGCTTCTCCTTTAAAATTGCCTTTCCCTGAACAGAAAGCTCTCACCATGTCATTATGAGAAATACTCTTTCAGTGTGAGGCAGAAAGAGATGTCCATATTTGAGAGTCCGATGGTACAAATCTCAGTAGCCAAGACACAATCACATCAACTGTGTGTGTGGGTGGGTTGTATATGTCAACATAAGGGTCTGTATTTTTCTGAGTATGAAGGTAGGATTGGCGAGTTAAGGAAGAAAGAGATGGAAGCGTCTTGGGAGTGGAGTGCAAGCTCCGTGACAGAAGTTGCAGCAGGGGATCTCTCAAGAGGGTTTTAGAGGCCAGTTAGAAACCTAGGAAGCAAAAGGAAATAGGGCCAGTGGAGGGCAGCACTGGAGTAGTGGTGGGGGGCAGCAAAAATAATGGTAGTGGAGAGGGCAACAAAACTGCCCTGAAAAGGAGTGGCAAATTAAAGATCCTAGACAAAATTCAGGTTAAGAAAAGTAGGAATGTAAAAAAATTCTATCCTATACCTCTCTTTGCTGTGAGGGTTTTTTAGGCCCTTTGAGAGATGTGGGGAGAAGATATAGGAGGAAAAGGGGAGTTCCTGAATCTAGGGGAGGAGTCTGCAAGCCATCTTCTGCCCTCAATGATGTGGGCTCTGGGCTCCTTCAACTTCTCACTGCCAGAACCTCCTGAGATATTTTCTTAATTCTTCACATAGTACATTAATATCATGTCATTAGAAAATATAATAAAGTACGCTTCTCTCTAACCACCCTTTGCCCCATCCTCTACTCTCTGCCCTAGTTGTCCACTGGCTTCCTTCCTTTCCACCAGGTACAGATCTTAAACAGCAGAGTGCCTCGTCTGAATCTGTTCTGGAAAGCTCTCAAACTCCCAATGAATTCTGTAGCTTGATCCCTCACTTTTTCCTACATTTCTTGTTGATATAGGAATTTGGTTAATTGTCCACCAAATGACAGGAAATGCTTTCTCAGGACGCTCCTCCTTATGACCTTATCCATTCCCAATTCCTTCATCTTGTCCTATCATGGCTGTCTTTTCTGGTGGAAACCAGACCCTTTGTTCCGTAACACACATCAATCTGGGACAATTTTTCCTCTCACCCTTATCTAGAGTCTTAGAGAAAGGCCTCTTCCTTCTGTATCAGTGTTTCATCCTCTCTGGGTGAAGATGTCCAATCATAATGATGTTCTGAAGGATCTTTATCCCTTTTCCCAGTTCTTCATGATGCATGACCGTTTGGTGACTTGGGGACCCCGGTTTAGTCCGGAATTTCTGTGATAGAGTAGTTCCAGGTGCTCTCCCACAGGATCTCAGATCGACATCCTCACCAAAAGAGATCAGCATGAATGGCATGGCTTCCATAACCCTGTGTGACATCATTCCTGACATTGCTCAGTTTCATGGGCCCACTTTAAACAGAAACACAGCAAAAAGAAAAATATGAAACTGTTCAAGTAGGAGCTTGAATACTGCCAGTCCCAGACTGGGAAAAGGGGGCTTGGATATAAAAAAGGAATTGCAACTTTTCTCTGCACTCCATGTCGTTACTATCCCTTGGTCGGGAGAGAGAGAGTACATGGAATCGTTACAGTGTGACCAGGAGTTGATTTCTCCAAAACTTCTCATTTGACTCTCTTGGAATCATGTCTCTCCAGCCCTGGTCATACAGTGTCCGCTCTGAACACCTATCAGGTCTCCTTAGCCTGTGAGGCTTCACACAGGCTCTTCCCTGTGACTAGACGATTTTCTCTCCCATCCCATCTGATGGCCTACTCTCTGGTGAAGCATGGTGGTTAAGAGAACTGACCCCATTGGAACAGATTGGGCTTTCGAGCTCACCATAAAATGCTAAGACTCAGGAATTTGTGGTCAGCCAGAATGGGAGGTTTAGGAGTTGACTTGGGGAAAGTCCATGACCTCTGCATCTTCCAGGCTCTGCTTTCACTCTGGAGCCCATATAGAAAAGGAGCTGGTAAATGGAGACAGCATTTGAGGAAGCAATTAAGAACATTGGGGTGGTGATGACTTCTCAGAGGAAAATAAAAGTTTCAACAGGGAAATGCTAGGGTCTACTCTTGTATGACTCCAAACTATAAATAGGGATGAGTGGTTGGAAAACAGTAGAACAAAAGATGATCTGCATCTGGTCACAAATGTTTCAAATGCCTCAGTGACTTCAGCCTGTCTCCTCAAACTTCTCTCTGGAGAAGACATGGGGCTTCCTGGACCCGGACCTTTTGTCACCCCTTAACTATCCAATCATATTCCCAACTTGGTTCAGGCATCAATTCCTGGTTGTGCTCTTCCGTAAATATTCTCCTGGTAGATTTGTTCACTTCTTGCTCCCTACTCCATTGTACCTGCAAAACCCTTTACCACAGCATAAAACACAATTGCATTTACTTTTTGTGGTTGATGTAAGAAATGTCTACACATTTATCCGCTGTCTGTGCCCATGCCTTCTATGAGACTCGGGAGTGCCTTTCATTAGCAGTAGGAGTCTTTCTCCATCCCTTAGTTGGGGCTGACATTATTGTTTTGGACATTGGGATGGTAGAAAACCTGATAAAATGAGAGAGTTGGAAGACTTTACATTGAGACTTCCCTTTTGTTGCTCTTAAACCCTGAGAACTCATGGGAACATCCTCAGGCCAGCCTGCTAGATGATGGAAGACCAATGGAGGGAGGATCTGGCTGTTTCACTGACTTGATGTTATGAACTGGCTCCCAGCTACCTGGAAGCAAATTGTAGACACATGAGGAAGCCATGTTGTGAGCCACTGAGGCTGGCCCAGATCAGAAGAGCTCCAAACTGACAACTTGAAAAATTGTGAGCTGGTAAATTGTTGTTGTTTTAAGACACTACAATTTGGGGTCATTTGTTACAGAGCAATACGTGACTGATACAACTGTTAACTTGGCTGTTTCTCTCACCAGGCATTGAGGGAAATTCTCTGAGTCATTTCATCATCAAGAGCAACTGCTATAGGGTCTCACATGTAGCTGTTATAGTGTAAATGTTTGTTGACTTCATGGATGAATGAATAATATGAATTGTAAGTGTGAATGCACAAATTCATGTGTGCAAGAAAACTTGATATTTCTTTAAATAAACTGAATTCCAACTCAGAGCTCTCGGCTTACAAAATTGGGGTAAAATTTTAACCTTACTTCTTTGCAGGGGTATATTTGGTGTTGGTTTATTTTCTGGGTACCCCGGGGTCTAAAGAAGGACCAAGGTTTGAAGATCTTTAACACACCCATCGCCTCAGCCTATGTGGGTGATCTCTCTAGAATCATTGTCTCTGCTGCTTCCATTCCCAGATGGAGCATGAGAACCTTGGCAGGGCTGGGAACACCATAACGTGGTTTGTCTACTTGTGTGCCTGCATTACCCTTTGAGGTGCTGCCACCTAGCCCAGGGCATTATCAAGAAGCAGGCCTCACCCCTTCCCAATGTGTAGGTCTCTGCTGTCTGACTCCCACTCTTCCCCTGGGTTCCAGTTCACTCAGTGTGATTACTCCAATGAGCTGAGACTCTTACAACAGACTCTTCAGAGTCTCGAAGTTTCAGGGCTTTAACTCTGTGAGTCCAATTACCTCTTTGAAATGAGGTAGGGAAGGTTGAAAAACATAGGAAGATTTTATTTTGAATTTAATGTTTCAATAAAATTTCTTGCCATGCATTTTCAAATGGTTCTGCCTAACAATTCCCTCTGTCCTCTTACAAGATGCAGGACGATGAGGAGGGAATGTTTGTTGTGTCATAATCTCCAGAAGGATGCAAAGTGCCATGGGGTCCATTCCCCCCGATTCTCACACTTGAGCACCACACCCACATGGAAATCTTTGCAAGTGTTACTGAATCCCTCACACATCCACAGTGAACAACTTTCAGATTCTCATAAGCAGGAATTATTTGTGTCCTAAGACGAGGAACTCCTTGGAGACCCTACTGTGTCCTACAGGGTCGCTGTGAGTCGGAATCGACTCCATGGCATCGGGTTTTGTTTTTGCTTTTTGGGGGGGTGGTTGATGTCAGCTGCAGGATAGTGTTTAAAAAAATGTTGACAGCATAGCAGGTAAAACCAGCCAAATGAAACTGAAATGAAATGTCTTTTTCACACTTACTGACCTCACAGTTCCTTCAAAGTGTTTACTTTCCACTGGGTTCAGAGGCAAGAGGGAACTCTTCATGAGAGAGACACAGCTTGGGACACCTCCAAAATTATACGTCTCCCTCCTGATGTTAGGTAACATTACATACTGTTGGGCTGGTTTATCATCTGAGTGCTCCACAAAAATAGAAGGCCCATGCAGGCAGGACCTTGTCTGCTGTGTTGGTCAGAGTATCCTAGTTCCTGGCACATAAGAAGCTTCCAAAAATGATATGTCTGATTGAATGAGTGGGTGGGTTTTTATAAAAACCATGGAAGTGCTCTGTTTATGTAGTTACAATAGTGAAAACTGACATAAGGAAATGGAGACTAGTTATGTGTGATTAGAAATGGAGACCAGTTTTGTATAATGAGAACAGAACTTGTTAATGAAGAGATAAAAAAATAAGATGTATTAATAGAATGTACCCCCTTCACTTTGGTTGGAGAGAGATATGGTAAAATTGCGTTGTTTTCGCCTACTGATTTATGGATTGTATATATTTCATTGAAATGTTAGTCTTTCGGGAATCACAAATATTTCTATTGAGATATAATTCACCGGCCATAACATTGCCTTTTATAATGTGCACAATTGTGTGGTTTCTAGTATATGGACAGAGTTGTGCAACAATCACCACTGTCTAGCTTCAGGATATTTTCAGTACCCTGTAAATAAACGCCCTGCATAATTTTATATTAGTAGTCATCCTCATTACTCCTTTCCTCCAAGACGTAGCAACTGCTAATCTACTTTCTGTCTGTGTTGGTTTGTCTGTTCTGGGTATTTCATGTAAATGGAATCATGCACCATGCGGTCATTTCTGTTTGGCTTCTTTCACTTAGCATAACGTTCTCAAGGTTTGTCCATATTGTGCCGTGTATTAGTACCTGATGCCTTTTAATGGCTGAGTAATATTCCATTTTACGAGTATACCACAGTTTATCTGTCAATTCATGACTTTGGGATTCTCTCCACATTTTGGCTATTTAGAAATAATTCTGCTATGAAAATTCTTTTGTAAGTTATTATGTGAACATGCTTCAGTTGTCCTGGATGCATACCTAGGAGTGGGATTGCTATGTTGCATGCTAACTCTATGTTTACCTTTCTGAGCAAGTACCTAACTGTTTTCCAAAGCGATTGGATCATGTTACATGTCCACCAGCAATGTATGAGGGTTCCAGTTTCTCCACATCCTCACCACTTGTGTTGTCCATCCTGTTGATTTGAGCCATCTCAGTGGTTTTGAAATAATAGTGCGTTTTGGTTTTGATTCGCATTTCCCTAATGACTAATGAGGTTGAGCTTCTTTTCATGTGATTATTGACCATTTCTGTACCTTCTTTGGAGAAATGTCTATTCAAATCCTTAGCCTACGAATTTTTCTTCAGATTTTTGCCTGTATTTTTGCTTTCTTCATATAGTTTTTCATATGCCAAACATCTATATCTGTATCTTACCAGTTTGAGCCTTCACAGCTTTGGGATTTTTAGAAAATCTTTCTCTTTTACCAATAAAAAGCAAAACAAAATCTCTCATAGTTTCTTCTGAAATTTAATGGTGGCATATTTTACTTTTAAATATGCGATCCTTTTGGAATTTTGTTTCCTGCAAGCTATGAGAAAAAGGATGAAAATATTTTTACAGGTGATCTAAATGATTACCAAATTGCTGCAAGCACTCCTTTTTGCCTTTTTGCATAAGCCATATCTTAACTGCATTTTCCATATTCCATGTAGAAAAGCATTTTTACAGAAGGAGGCCTGCCATTCCCAGCCATTTCATTTTAAGGTTTTGCTTTGCTGCAATAGAAATCCCTTCTATACCTCCTCTACACACCTGTTCGCCAATAAAAATTTTGTGTGAGTAGGACTCCTGTGAATTTATAGGATGAAGCTGAATTTTATAACTGGTTCCAGGTGGTGCAGCCCAGCAGAAGGACAGAGAGAAGGAGAAGCTCCAGAGGGAACAGAAGCTATAAGAACATGAGCCTCTAGAGATTTGCTGCTGCATTTCACAGAAAGCTCTAGACTTTTCTTTATAAGTTTATCATTATATATGGCCATCACCTTAGAACAGACGAGAATAGTGCTTTTTAAGTGAGGCATTCAGGACAGAACTGGAGAAAAATGTAGAACAAAATCCTAATTAAAAAAAAAAAACAGAATTCTAGCTTGACAGAGACTGGAGAAACCCTGAGAATATGACCCCCAGACATCCTTTTAGCTCAATAATGAAGTCACTCCTGAGGTTCACCCTTAACCAAAGATTAGACAGGCCCATAAATCAAAATGAGACTCCTGGGGCATACCAGCCCAGGAACAAGGACTAGAAGGCAGGAGAGGACAGGAAAGCTGGTAATAGGGGACCCAAGGTCAAGAAGAGAGAGTGTTGACATGTCTTAGAGCTGGTAACCAATGTCTTAAAACAATATATGTCCTAACTGTTTAAGGAGAAGCTACTTTGCTCTGTAAACCTTCATCTAAAGAACAATTAAAAACAAAAGTTAGGCATTCAGAAGGAGGGTGTTCATTCCTTAGCAGATGGTTAGACTTATATGTTCTGGTGAACATATGTACCCATTTCTATTGGGTATGTATCTAGAAGTAGAATTGCTGGGTCATAGGATATACGGATGTTCACAGCTGTAGTAGATATGGCCAAAGCATTTTTAAAGTGGTCGTACCAAATTACACTTTCACTAGCAGTAGATTAGAATTCCAGTTGCTCCGTGTTCTACCAAATAGTTGGTATTTCCATTTTTTTTTTTTTTATTTTAGCCGTTCTGGTGTGCAGGGTTAGGATCACATTGTGAGTTTTTATTAGAATTCCTCTGATAACTGATGTAGTCCCTTTCCATATGTATGTTGGCCATACAGAAATCTTTTAGAGAGCGTTCAAGTATTGTCTTTCTATTGAATTCTCTTTTTTTTTCTTTATGAATCATCCTTTGTATATTCTAGAACCAAGTTTGTAGTAGGATGTATGTATTGCAAATAACTTCTGCTTCCACATGATTTCTCCCTTGTAGCTTGTCATGAACTTTCAAATTAAAAAGCATGCCTTTTACAAAAACAGGCAAATGTATAGAGACGAAAGTTTATAGGGGTTCCCAGGGGCAGGAGGGAGGGAATAAAGAGGTGCTATTGGTTTTTATTGCATATATTTTTTTTTTATTGCATATGGAAACTGAGTTTCTGTTTACAGTGATGGAAAAATCACACAGATTAAGGGTAGGGTTGCACAGCCGATTAATGTAATTCCTGTCAATAGTGTGTACACCTGTACAACTCGTTCACTTGGCAAAGGTTGTGTGTTATATTTACATCAACAACAAAAATGTGTAGCTGCTGAGGCAAAATGATAGTACTGAACTGATGAGATGTATTCTTTTATTATACTCTTCTCTATTTTCTCATTTGTTTTTATAAGAAGTTACTGTTAAAATCAAAGATAATAAAACATTTGCACGATGAAAGTGGATAGCAATGTCTATTCCACTCATTGTGTCCCTCTGAAGTTTAAATGAGGAACTACATGCCACTAGCAGACGCCCAGCCTTATTTAGCACTCAGGAAATATTCATTTCTCCTACCCCTCTGGCTCACAGTCTTCTCCCCTTCTTTATTTGCTCTTTTCTGTTTCCAACTGGTTGCATGTGACCACCAGGCTTCCTGACTCCATCATTCTGCTTTCCATACCAATGTTATTGTAACCTTGGGATCTTGGGCAGTGGTGAAAGTTACTCACTGTCCCTGCCATTAGGAAGGGGACAAGCCAGTGCGGGTGGGAGGGGCAGTGGGGAAATTCGGCCTAGAGAAAGGACAGACCACCTTCCAGGAACCACACTGGCCTTCAGAGAGCTTTGTTGGCTGTGGTTCACCCGGCCAGCTTGTAGGCGTCAGGGTGCCCTACGGCTCGGTGTTTAGGCCTCTCTCTCTATTGACACCCTCTGTCTGGAATGCCTCAGTGTGTCCACAGCCATCGGTCTGTAGCTGAGGTCGTGAGATTTACACCTCCAGCCATTTCAACTCCTCCTGGGTCCAGACTTATACTCAAATATCAGCTTAAATCTCTGTATCGGCCTCTTCATGTATAAAATGTGCATTATAATGGTACATTCCTCATAGGGCTATCATACAGAACAAATATCTTAGGAAAGGAGAAGCCCTTACAAGAATCCTGGCACCAGTGCATGTACTCAGTAAGTGTTAGCTGTTAGTATTATTACCTGACATCTCCATGTGGATATCTTAACAGCTATTCCATGTTATCAAGGCCACGAAACAATTCTGGTCCCAACTCCATTCCACACTTATAAATGAATTTCCCAAGGCTTCAGTGATGGGAGTCTGTGTGTTTTTCCACACAATGGACATGGTTACGAAAGGTTGGCCAGGGCCTTCATAATAAGCTGCTCCAAAGTTCATATGAGTGGCCATTGAGACAAGCTACAACCAACTAATGCGAAAAAAAAATAGAACCACTGTCAACTGCTCATGCTAGTATTCTCAGTCCAGAATATCTGGTGAGGGCACTATTATGGACTGAATTGTATAACCCCAAAAGGCATGTTGAAATCCTAACCACCGTACCCGTAAATGTGACCTGATTTGGATATAGGGGATTTTAAAATTATATTAATGAGGCCATAGCAGTGTAGGGTGGGTCCTAAACCTAGTCCCTTCTGAGTTATATAAACAGCAGAATAGACGCAGACACACTCAGTGGGAGAGGAAGACAGACAACGGAGCAGATGCACCTACGAGACCAGGAACACAAAGGGTGGCTAGAAGCTGCTAGAAGCTGGAGTAGACGTGAGCCATGCCCTGAATTCAGACAGGTAGCCTCCTGAACTGCGAGAAACTAAATTTCTATTCTCTAAAGCCACCCAACTGTGTTATTTTATTTATTTTTTTTTTCATACGGCAACACTAGGTAACTAACACACATACCTGTGCTTATAAATCCAGCCCGGTGTAAAATAGTGCTCTCCCCTCTGTGGTCTAGCCCACCTGGATCCTGCTGTTTCCCTGTCAGTGTCCTCTGCTTTCACGGAGAGCTATGACAGAGTTGCCTTGATGCTGCTGCATAGACATTCACTTTATTTTTTACTTTGTATTTATGATTAACTAATATTAATTCTAATATTTTCTATGGTTTTTAAATTTTTCTGTGCAGACATTCCTATAATCTATGAATAATAAGAGTTATACGTTTTCTTTTTGTACTCCAGTGTTAAATATTTAATAGAAATAATGAGAGAAAGCATCCTTATTTTATTGCTAATTAATTTTAAAGAGAATGTCCCACATTTCACCAGGAACTATCATGCTAGTTGTAGTTTTCCACATTCGGGAACTCCTTTTCTGTTCCATGTTTGCTCAGAGTTCTTATGTCTCAGTGTGGTTGGATTTTATCACTGCCTTTTCACCGTCTCTTGAGGTGAACCTGTGTCTTTTCTTCTTTAACCTACACGTGGTGAATTGAATTATTAAACCTTTAATGTTCACTCAAGCTTGCATCCTTTAAATAAACCCCCTTGATCATGGCGTATTACATGCTTTATACCTTGCTGGATTTCTTTGCCAGCATTTTATGTAGGTTTTTGCATCTCAATTGCTTAGTGTGCTTGTCCTGTAACTCTTCTTATACCTTCCTTTTCTAATTTGGTATCAATATTAAAGTCGCCTTAGGGAACAAGTTGGGAAGCATCTCATAGTTTTCTTTTCTTTATTGACTGTGTACAAGATTGAAATGATCTGTTTTTTGCGTGTTGGCCATTGAGTTGATTCCATCTTTGTAGGGAGATCTTGAACTACTGACCCATTTTGTATAGTGATTAAAGGCCTCTTCTGATGCTACTTTACTTAGACAAATTTCCACTGCATGTTTTTAGGCTTTTAGGATTTCATCTTTAAATATCATGTGGTTATCACTGTTTTCCACCTCATCCAGGTCAATTAATCCCAGATTTTCCATTTTCCTGAAGTGAGAGTGTGTATCTACTCCTGGTACCAATTCCCTTATCTAAGACTTATTTGCAAAGAAAGATACAACCCAGCCTCCTTCAGTCCATAATGTGAGGTTACAGTCTCATATTACGTGATTTTTTTTGTAGTTGTTTTTTTGTTTCATTATTTTTTTCTTTTACGTATTATGTAATTGTTCTTTTTCTTAAAATTTTTTTATTTACTTTTTTTTTTTCTTTTTTCATTTCACACCTATCTAGCAGTTTTAGGAAACCTGGTGGAGTAGTGGTTAAAAGCTACAGCTGGTAACTAAAAGGTTGGCAGTTCAAGTCCACCGGGCGCTCCTTGGAAACCCTATAGGGCAGTTCTACTCTGTCCTTTATGGTCCCTATGAGTCAGAATGGATTAGACAACAACAAGTTATTAGTTCTAGTGGTTTTAAGGTTGTGCATTTCAGGTTCAGGTCTTTAATCTAGCTGAGAACCGACTTTGGGTTCAGTGCGGTGAGGTACCCAGTTGCATCTGTGCATCAAGAGAAGGCGCCTCAAGAACTAGGGGAGGGGACGGCAGGGATGCTCAGAGAGGGGCACCCGGGGGAGGCGCAAGGTCCCAGACAGCCCTACCACAAGCTGGCGGGGAACAGGAAAGAGCTGGCTTCGGGAGCCTTTTGTGACAGTCCCAGCCCACCCAGCCCCACCTGGACCTCAGACCCACCAGTCTGGCAGGTCCCAACAGAACTAGGGGAAGCATAAGGCCATAGAGGGCGAGACCCAGGGTACACACTTGAGCCTGATCACAGTGCATATGATGGGATAGGAGGGCAGAGGAGGCATATGAGGACTTGGGTCCAGACAGTGGACACAGAAGGGTGGGAACTTGTGGTTAGCGTCAGGATCTGAACGTGGAGGCCTTCGAGATGCACTTCCAGGAGGAGAAGGCAAAGCCACAGAGGCCACACTGCCTGGCACCCACCCCGTCCCCCTCCCAGGGCCCCAGACTGGACTCACCGCCTGCATTGCCCTAGGAGAGCTCCCCAAGTGTGGTACTCTTAGTTTGAGGAGCAAGAGCGCCAGCCCTGGTCTAGGCTAG
The DNA here is from genome assembly GCF_030014295.1 of Loxodonta africana. Lineage (NCBI taxonomy): Eukaryota > Metazoa > Chordata > Mammalia > Proboscidea > Elephantidae > Loxodonta > Loxodonta africana. The sequence goes on along the minus strand of NW_026975359.1, from coordinate 855,449 downwards.
GGAATTTATTTCCTCTGCTCTCATCATGGGTGTGAGCGGACTCTTGTTTGCACAGACTAAAGACGAATTATCAAAATGAGCTCAAGACTCCAGATTTGACTTAGATATCATAAATTAAAACAGAGAAATACAACTTTAGCCTACCTTGTTCCTGCCTGGAGCCCAAGTTGCATTAAAAAACAAAAACAAAAACCTGAACAAGATCCCAGAGGGAGTGAGTGATAGGAGCCTCCTTTTGCCACCCTCCTGTGGTCCCAAGCTTTCTCTTTTCCCACTTCACAAGACTGTATCAACTGCTCTGAGATTTTTAGAATAAAGATGCCCAAGAATATCACTGCTCTCACCCTGTGAGGATTTCCCCAGTGCTCGGTTAGACTAAGAGTGAGACTCCTCCAGAGGCTTCCGGGTCCTGTGTACTAGACGGTCAACACACCGAGGTTCAGAACCACTTCATTTTTCCTGCAATTGGGCATGACCCCAGGACATGTCTCTGAGAATGCTGACACTTCCAGAAGCCAATGACCCTCTCACTGAGTTTCTCTCTGTCTTGGTCTCAAAATCAGTCAGGACAGCTTGTCACCTCAGGAGTGTTTCTGTTCAAGGAAACCTAAGCAACATTATGGGTTTGTCCCTCACACCCTGCAAACCTGCCTCCTCTGAGTGGGGCGAGGAGCTACTGAAACATTGAAATCATTAAAACTAGCAGAAGCCACAGCCCATGGTACTGGGAGAAAACTGGGAGGGAGAGAGAGGTGGAGCGGTATAAAGACCCAGTTGTGAAGGCGACCAGCGACCAAGATGTCAGAAGCCACAAAGCTGACAGAAGCTGAATGGCCTCAAACCTGCTGCTCCTGAGCCCATTTCTTCTTTCAATGGAAAAAGCCTTCCCCTGCTCTTATGCGACTGGGCTGGAAGGGCCTTTGACTTATAACATGAAGCAACCTCCAGAGCCTCTTGGGGCAAGTGATGGTCAAGGAGGCTCTGCCCAATCCCACCCTGCCCTTCCCACTCGTCAGAGGACCAGGAATTTCAGTCTTCCAGCTCCCGAGCTGATCTAGTGACTTGTAACAGGATTTCACTGGACCTCGAAACTTTGAAAGATGGGAAATACTGCCTGGGTCCTGGTCTCATTACAGAACTTACATACAGGATAAGAAGAGGAGTTTGGGGCTTGACACTTGACATCTTAGCAAAGGTTTCTGTTTGTTTAGGAGGGAAGAGGTAAAAGAAGGCAGTGTCTACTATGCTCTTTTCCATTTCCCATAACTCCTTACCTGAGAGCGTCTTCGTGAAATCCTCACAAAGACGCTCTCAGGTAAGGAGTTATGGGAAATGCCTTGGTTTACTCTTAAACTTTGCCCTTGAGGCATTTTCTTCATGGAGGGCATGTAAAATGTTGTCCGTTCAAGGAAGCACTCTAATTCTTATGTAGACTTTCTACAGAATGACTATGTATGAAAACTAAACTTGGTACTTCAGCAAAGAGGTTACTTCTCAGGGAAGGCCCATGGGGAAGTTTATACGAAATTCTGTGGTGCTGCCATTATTCCAAGGAGCCCTGGTGGTGCAAAGTTTAAGTGCTTGGCTGCTAACCGAAAGGTCAGTGGTTTGAACCCACCCAAAGGCTCAAAGGAGTAAAGATCTGGCAATCCTCTCCCATTAAGATTAAAACTCAGGAAACCCTGTTGGGACAGTATTGCCTTCACTCTGGGCAGCAATGACTCACAAATCCACTCGATGGCACCTAGCAACAAGAACAACAAGCCATTGCTCCCAATGTGCCTGAAACGCCTCTCTGGGGAAGGCCGGCCTTCAGAGCCAGCTCATGGCCACATCTGAATTGAGACTCATTTTTTGTTACCACACCTTATTTTGGGTCCCAAAATTTAGTTTCCATTTTATTCACCAGACTTGACTACAGACATCTTTCAGATATTGTCAAAATTAATTCTATTCTGTAATAATGATTTTCCATCAAGTGTATATTCCCAAGCGTTTCCAAGAGGCTGGAAAAACTTTCCAAAGAATCATGTCCAGCGCCATGTTGTGCAGTGACTACAGTATTAACACAGTATATTTACCCACATAGTGCCCACGTTTTCCGATTTCCTGAAATACGGCTGAAATTCCAAGTCTACCTCCTGAAGCACTTCCATTAGCATCTCATTTGGGAGAAGTCTGGTGGCGATGAATTCTCTCAGTTTTCCTTCCCTAAGAATGGCACTGTTTTTTCTTTACTCCTGAAGGTAATGATTGGATATAGAAATCTGGGGTAATGTTTCTGATCTTCAGTGTTGAAAAAATGTTTTTTCACAAGCTTTCGGCCTCTGTGGTTTTCTGATAATGAAGAAAGAGTCAGTGAAATTATTTTTCCCATGTGAAATCTATTGTTTTCTCTCTAGCTTCTTCCTGGGTATTTTCTTGATCTTTGTTATTCTGCAGTTGATTATGATGTACTGTATTTTTGTGCAAATAATGCACACATTATAGATATTTTTTGCCAACTGAGCCTTCCCCTTCCCAGGTACTCTTATGAGAATGGTGCCTAATTTTATTTATTTTTTTTATATGTTGGTGTAAAAAACTAGCATAGCATGCTTGCAAATATGCCGGTTTGGGGGGAGGGGAGCGTGTGATTTGCAAAAAACACATAACACAATATTTGCATAAAAATATGATATTTTCACATAGAATTCTTTAGGATTAACCTGTTGGGGTTTGCTGACCTTCTGAATCTGTAAGTTTACGTCTTTCATCAAATTTGGAAAGTGTTCACCCAGTATTTCATCAAATATGTTTTCCTACAGCACACATTTTCTCCACTTCTTCTGGAGTTCTAATAAATAAACAGACTTTTTCTCTAATTCTTGAGGCTCTGTTCATTTTTTTCCATATTTTTTCTCTCTTTTCAGAATAAATATTTTAAACTCATCTATTTTTTTTCTCTGTCATCACCATTCTGCTGTTGAAACTATCAAATGAATTTATTTCTACCATGTAAAATTTTCCTTTGCAAATAGCACCTATTATCTTTCCCTTTATTTAAAAAGTGTACGTGTTATTTCTTGGAGAATGATTAGAATAGCATTTTAAAATCTGTATCTTATGATTTCAAGACTACAAGTCCGGCTTAATTTTATGAGAATTTTTTTCCTTTTTGTTTTTAGCAGTCTATTGACCCAGTTATGTTCAGGCTCCAAGTTCTGTCCCATCTTCTGTATTCTATGGTTCAAATGTTCAATTTTTGAAGGCTTTGCAGCTGTATTCAGATCTAATCTATGTGAGCGCCACTCAGTCTGGAACCTTGATGGCGTTCTAACCCATAGTGCGGCTCTTAAAGGATTTGATAATGCTTCTTAGGGTCAGGGCAATGCAGATGCATCTGGGGGGTGAACCAGGAGTTCATGGCAAGTCTGCAGAATCTCTTTCTTGCACAGTCTCCTCTCTTTATTTCTCTCTGCTGTCTGAGTTCTGAAGGAGTGCTTTCCTGGCCCACTGGCAGGAATGCAGGGGCTTTAATCTCCTCATTCTGTCGTGCACATAAGTGACTGGTTCTACCTATGGGGCCAAAGCACTGGATGGACAACCAGCCAAAAGGCTGGCAGTTTGAACCTGTCAAGAAGCACCTCAGAAGACAAGCCTGGCTATCTGGTTTTGAAAAGTCTCAGCCTTTGAGGTAGAATTGACTAGGTTCCAGTTAACAGCAGAGAGAGAGAAAAAATATATTGGAGATTCCTCTACACTCGTTGGCCCTTCCATACTCTGGTCAGAGAGAAGGACTCTCCTCTGCCACAGTTTCACGTGTCTGCCCACCTGCCTGTCTCTCTCCTTTACGGACCCTCTATCCCATTTATATGAGAGAGGGCTTCTCTTGGAGCTGTTTCTGTCCACAACAGATGTGCAGCTCTGGGATTTGGGCTCATTTAATTTCAACCTCTGGAATGTTCATACTCTATGTTCTGGTTTCCCACCCCCGCCCCATCCACCTTCAACAGTTTCCCTTGCAGAATCCTCAGATAGTGTCCCATGCATTTGTCCAGATACTTAGCTGTCAGATACCAGCATAGCCACCGGCGGAAGTGCTGGCTGTGGTTGAGGGGGAAGGGAGTGTACACTGCAGGAGCTGCAAGACCTGGCTGCCTTGTGTGAGCAGGACGGGGGTGTGCTGAGGGACGAGTGCTGAAGGTGCTGAGTCAAGGGGAGTTTAATATAAAGTTGGGTCAAGGAGAGTTTGTTGAGAAGGATTTATTACCGTAGCAAGGGTTCTGGAAATGGGTTTAATATGCTGTGGGATTGCTTTTGGAAGGTTGGAAAAGGCAACGGCCCAAATTCTATGAAATCGAAATGCCAGACCTACTGTGTCGGGTGTTGGAAGAAGAAATAAAAGCCTCCAATATGTGGGCATGTCTGAGTTAGTCTTCTATAAGACCATTTCTTGGAGGTTCTGAAGGACACCCATTTCATCAAAAGAATAAGGAATGCGGAGATGAGGGGAGCACCAGCAACATGGAGCTTACCAATATGTATCCTTTGCAGGGGGTCCCTGGGTGCCACAAACAGTTAAGTGTTCTATACTAGCTGAAAGTTTGGTGGTTTGAACCTACCCAAAGGCACCTCAGAAGACAGTCCTGACGATCTGCTTTTAAAGGATCACAGCCTTGAAAACCCTACTGAACACTTCTACTATGCCCACATGGGGTTGTCATGAGTCAGTAATGACTTGATGACAGCTAACAAGAACAATTCTCTATAGGCTCAGGAAGAACAATTCTCTGTAGGCTCAGGTTTTAGTGGAGGCTGGGCTGCCTAGTAGCAATGTAAATCATGGTATCCCAGCTGAACAGAGGCCAGGTGGAAGTACTTAACTGTCAGAAACAAGTTGTGTGTAGATTACCATAAAGGTCAGTAGCTCAGAGTATTAGTTATCTATTGGTACATAAGAAATTATCCCCAAACTTATCAGGTGTGAGATAAATGGAAAAATATTAAACCCATTCTGATAAATTTGGAGCCAGACAAAAATTTTGGTATCACTCAACATAGTTTTTAGGTGAAGGAATAAACTAGAAAATTTAAATAACTAGTACAAGTATTAAAAGAGATATTTAAAATAATGATGATATAATTACATACCTGCATAAAAGACAAATGCATCAAAATCAATGGTTTCTCTCCAGTATAGAATAAGGGTCTAAAATTGGCAAGGGTGGGAAGGGCAGACCCTTCTCTTTCCCCTACTACTTGACTGTACCACACTGTGTCCAAAAGTGTAAAATATTTAGCAAAACATTGTTTTAACCAGAGCAGCAAAGGACCTCTATGAGGGAAAACAATGTATTAAAGTACATAAAATGAAACCTGAATATATGCAAAAATATGCCATATTTTCAAATGGGATGTCTTGTGAATTAAATGGAGGTCCTTAAAACTAATATATAAGTGGAATGCATTTCTAGCCGGAATATTAAGATAGTTGTTTTTGAACTGTATACAGTAATCATATGCTACAAATAGTACAGTAGATAACAAAGAATAGATAACAAAGAATATTCCTGTTGTCACGAGACTTGGAGGCGATTTTTGACTCAAAGCGATCCCATCTGACTGCCCCATAGGGTTTTCTAGGTTGTAATCATTATGGGAGCAGAACACCAGGTCTTTCTCCCTTGGAGCCACCTGGTGGGGTCGACCTGCCAAACTTTCTTTGGATTAGCAGTTGAGCACTTAATCGCTGCAAAACCAGGGCAGTTTTACCAAAGTAAAACATAAAAAAGCAGGATAGTAACAGGTGTCTACCTCGTTGGGTAACAGAACAAATTGATATTACATAGCATAGAAGCTGACAAGTCAACCAATGAAACAAAATCTGTTAAGAAGTCACAAGAACCATTGATACAAAGGTCGTATTTCAAGAAAATTATATTTATTTAATAAATGGTGCTGACTCAAGTGATCGTTCTGGGGGACAAAGCTTGCAAAAATGTGATACACAAATCATAGATTTAGAAAATCATGTGAAATGGAGAGGACAAGGCTTAATAACAATTTCCATTTTACACAGAAGGATAAAAGTTAAGCACTTGAACAATGAGCAGTGAATTCAAACAGTTCATTCAGAGTAAATCCACATGCCCAATAAACATAGTCCAAGTTAAGAAAATATCAAACTGCCAGTGAAACTGGCACAATTTAAAAATCAGCACCACCTATGGCTGGCTGGGCTGTGGGGAGAAGGATGCCCTGAGACGTGGCTGGAGAGGTGCATTATGGCAGCCTCTAGGGGAAAGAAAAGGCCATGGCTCTGTACTTTTAACATTCTTTGAATTGGAAATCTCACTCTGTGGAGTCTATTCCACAGAAACAAATCCTGTAGTACACAAAGTATAGTTATTATTAATATGACCAAACTTTGACTGTCCATTGATGGTGGAATGATAGATAACTTATGGTAAAGCTACATCCTCAATAAAACAGGGAGTCATTAGAATGAAAAAGAGTTGTAGTAGTTGAGTGGGAGAAATCTCTATGAAGTATTATGGAAGTATTACTGAAACAATCAAGGTGCAGAGAAGTGTATATAAAATGAGCACATCTGGGTTAAACAATATCAATTGTTTGAATATGCTTGAATACCTGTTTATGTGTGTGTATAAATGAGAAGAGAAGGATACATGCAAGTCTGTGCGTGCTTGTTTAAGCAAGGATAGGAGAGACTACTTACCACATTGTTAACATGAATTACCTTGGATTCACTTGTGGGAAAGAACAGGAGGAGGAGAGTTAGAACATGCAGGAAGAGTGGACTTAAAAAGCATGGATGATAATGTTTCCATTTTAGTGGTGTTGTGTATGGACAAATAAATGTGTCTTGAGCAGAGAAAGCCAGAATATTCCTTAGAAGTAAGGATGGCTTTGGACATGTTATCAAGAGGGAGCAGTCCCTGGAAAAGGACATCATGCTTGGTAAAGCAGAGGTCCAGGGAAAGAGAGGAAGACCCTCAATGAGATTGATACAGTGGCTGCAACAGTGTGCTCAAATATAGCAACTATTATTAGGATTGCAATGACCGGGCCGAGTTTTGTTCTGCGGTGCCTAGGGTCACTGTGGGTCAGAACTGACTTGATAGTTTCTAACAACAACATGTATAAGTCCAGATAAAGTGTACTGAGTTGCTATCATCTATTTAAATTATTCATGTAAGTTAAACACCCAAAAATATAGTGTTAGTGCCATATCTAATGACTTACAGAGAATCAAGGTAGAATGTCAAGTGAAAGAAGGGGCGAGAGCAATGTGGGTAGAGTGAGACCAAGTTTCCATAAAAGCAAACACCCCAGCAGATGTACTTGTGTACCTGTGACTGTGTATTTGTGTCCCTGCAGAGAAATGTAGGGAAGGACACACGTGTGTCTATTAACATTGGATACCTTGTGGGAGTGGGAGCAAATTACATATGAGGGTGGGACCCTGATGTAACTTTTTTGTCATACAAATCTGTAATCTTGAAAATGTAATAAAAAACAATTTCAGAACTTTGGAAATTGATAAACATCATAGATACATGTATATTTTAACATGTTTCGTTAGATATTTTAAATAGGTGAAAATTTTCTGTAATGACAGACAAAAGATTTTAATCACTGGAAGGAGAGCACACCACAGACAGTAATAATGAGATCCAGTGCATTTCTTCTTGTTCTTGGAACCAGTGAGCTCTTCTGGTCTCTATAACTGGAAATGACCAAAAACAATTTTGGGAAGTCAGTAGAGTTACCCCTCAAAGACGTTTGCAAGCACATGTCTACAGCTAAATGTAGAAGGCTGGACACCATGTGCGATTCACTAGGTAACTCATGATGCTCCAGAAAATTCTCTTTCCTGGATGTGCTGGTACCACCTCCTCCCTGCCTTGACCCACTGTATAACCCGCCTTTGTGCATTCGAGGCCCTTTTCAGGTCTGAGCCTAGAGCATAAAAGAGGACATCAACTGGGAAGGTAGCTTTTAAGAAGAAAGACGTTGATCAAAAGACTTCAGAAAGCAGTACCTCCCCAGCCAGCCTCTCCCCAGCCTGGGAATGCCAACCCCTCCCACTCTGATACCTCTGAGAATCTCTGATTTTTTGTTTTGGATCCTTAGGAGACTGCAGAATTTACCTGGCCTGAACACCTTGGCTCTTCTCTGCCTGTGACCCTCTCCCTCACAGGAGCTGTCTCTGTCACTCTGAGGCATACACACAGGACAGACTGTAGATGGAGGTGCCCATCCTAGAGGCCCTGCCCTCCTTTCCTCTGCCCTCTGTGGTCTCATCTCCCAGAGAGATGGATACATCCCTGTCATGTCCAGGGTTTCCCCACACCTGGCATTTGATGTTGTGACTGAGACTTGGTCTTTGTTGTCCACTGTTGAGTCTGGGCCTGAATTTGCCTCTTCCATCCATACCTCTGGTCACCTGTGTTCTCGCTGTTCTCCCCAGGTTAAGAAGCCTCTCCTCTCTTTTGCTTCTTTCATCTCAGACGGCCTTTTTCTTCCAGTTCTTTGACCTCGGGACAGGTCAGATTTGACCACAGGGGGGAAAAAATTAACAGGATATATTGACGTGTCAAGAACTGGAATGTACAGCTTTATTTAAAGGAGAAGAAAAAGTTCCAAAGCTCTACCCCTTACCCGAGGACATGCTCTACAAGAAGTACCCTGCAAGCACTGGATCAACTGTTATCCAGAAACGGTTAACACCCAGGGGGATTTTTCTACACCACCTCCCACTTACATTCCCCTAATGAGGCAACAACAATGCATCCTAATCATAACCCCAAATTCACCCTAGGAGACCAGAAGACATGGCTGGGGTGAATTCATTTTCCTTCACCGGGCCCTCCTCTCCTCCTGCCAAGCCCTACCTCTTTCTCTGCCTGTATGCTGCTGGGAAGGGACCCAGAGTCCTTGGTTTAGGGCTTTATGCCCACTGCTCACCTGCAGGCAGGTTTCCTGACACCCTGACATCTCTCTGGCCACGCAGCGGAAGCCGTGCTCACGGGTCACCAGCCACTCCAGGGTGGCTGCGTGGGGGCTCTCCCCATGCTCCTCCCCTTGGTCGGTGGGGTCCGGAGTACAGGTCTGGGGCCCCTTCTGCCAGGGCTCCAGGGTGCTGACCAGGGACTCAGTGTTGGCCAGACTGGGGGCAGAGCCGATGGTGCTCTCCTCAGAGAGCTCGGCCTTAAAGACCTGGGGCATCTTGCCCACGGGGTCAAAGGAGGTTTTGGTCTGCCAGGCGACCGCCACCCCCTTGACTGTGTGCACCTGGGTGAAATATGCGCACCTGACCCATCGCTTTCCTGGGGCAGCCCCGTAGCTGGAGGAGTGAGAGGTCTGCTCGGTGGAAGATGAAGGAAAAGAGCTCTCTGATGCTTTTGGAATCTTCCTGGGCCTGGAACTTGGGCTTTTTGCTTGGGATGTTGTTGACTCTTGGGCATTTTCCTCTTGGATAGAGACCTCTGAGAATAGAGAGTAGATTTAGTTGAGCTTTCAGGGTCCTTATCCTCACCTGGGAGCCCAAATCTTTGGTCATAGGGACCGCTGGAGGCCTCTCCATCACCACATCCTCCACCTCTGCAGACCCCATGCTTTCTTTCTTCTCCCCCAGAGACCCACCACCCTTTGGGGGCACTGCTGTGGAAGACAAAGTCTCCATTGTCGAGTGGCACTGTTTATGGTAGTTCATTTTTTAAGAAGTTATTTTTCTTTAATTCCACATTTATTGAATTCCAATGAATTTGTTCCTTTGGAACTTAGAAATGACCTCATTCCCATGAAACTTCATAATAAATGTGTGACGTCATTGAAAGAAATTTTCTATGAGGGTTTTTTTCTTAGTAAATTTGGGGTGTAAGCACTCAAACAAGAGCAATGCTAACCTCTTTTCAACGTCTTTTCCTGAAAGGCTCTTTTTACGGAGAAGTTATACTTAAAGAGAATAATGCGTATATTTAGTTAAGACTCTTACATGTATACCTCTTTCTTGTACCCTTCTTAACCAAGCTACAGTAGAGGATTAAAATTGCTTTTCTCGGAATAGAAGCCCTTGTCCTTATTAGAGGAACTCCTTCAGTGTGAGGCAGAAAGAGATGTCCGTATCTGAGAACCTGATGCCAGAAACCTCAGACAGACAGCACACAACCACCTTAACTGGGTGTGTCTGGGTGGGTTGCCTATGTCAACCTAAAGGTCTGTGTATGTTTGTGAATATGTGGGAAGGACTGTAGACTTCAGGATCCAGAAAGAGATAGAGCTAGGTGGTGTGTGTTGGATGGAGGGAAAGCTCCAGAGACAAGATCCAGAGACGGAACCTGCCAGTAGTGTGTTAGAGGGATACAGAGACCAAGGAGGGAGCAGAAAGCAGGGCTCAGCCACTGAAAGGCAGAATGGGGCAGCAACAGAAAAGACAAAGGGGGTACACTAGTTGGAGAAAGGATGGAGAACTGGGAATGATAGCAGAAACTGAGGTTAGCTATAGTTGGAATTTGAAAATTCTTGCTAGGCTTTGAAAACATCATGCTGATTGAAGAAAGTCACAAAAGGACAACTACTGTATGATCTTACTTGTATGAAATAAGCAAATATGTAGAAACCGAAGATTATTGCGGGTTGCCAGCTGTGACAGGGAGGCGGGAAGGGCAAGTTTTTCCTTTGGGGGCATTGAGGTTATGTTAATGGTTGTAGAATGTTTTGGAAAAGGATACTGAGAATGGTTACATAACTTGAAGAATGTAATGAGCAGCAATGACTCATATGCTAGAAATTTTTGAGTAACTGTGTTTTGTGTATATTTTCAACACAATTAAAAAAGGTTAAGATTGAAAAAAAAATGTATAGCTGTCTTTGCTTTGAAGAATTGTTAAGTCATTGTGAAAATATGGACAGGAGACCTTGGAGGAGAAGGGAAATCCACAGAGCTAGAGGGCCAGAGCCTTCCTGGACCTTCTGCCTGAGACCAGGCTGAGGGCTGTGACAGCTCACAGTGACTGGGAACTCTGGATGAACGTGTGTTACTATGCTCCATCACACCACCCACTCCCAAAACTTCCTGATACATTTTTTATATATTTTTAATTCACATGGTATATTCATTCAATCTCATTAAAAAATTAAGTGCAAGTCTCTGTAACCACACTTCTCCCTGGTCCTATACCCACGGCCCCAGTTGCCCATTTGCTTCCTTTCCACTAACAAAGCAGGAGGGTTCACAGATCTGGCATGTCTACTCCTGTTCTGGAAAGCCCCTCAGATCATAGTTGAATTCTATAGTTCACTCAGGTATTTATTCCTTAATTTATTTATTCACATTACAAATTCTTATTGTCTACTAATTGACAGGAAGTTTTTTCAGGTGAAAGCCTCAGTGATCCCTTGTGGTCCTTGTTTCCATGGTGAATCAAACCCCTTGCTGCCCAGCACCCATCACACAGACTAAATTTCCTCCCACCCTTACCTCGGGCCTTAGAGAAAGGCCTCTTCCTCACGTATTGCTGCTCCATCTGGCTGGGTGAAGATGAACCAGGAAGGATGGTCACCGGCAAGATATTTCTCCTCCTCCCATGTAGAGATGATGTCCCAAACTCTCACAAGTTGGGGACATTGATTTAGGATGAACCATTTGTACTTTGGTATCCAAAGTCGCTCTCCCGCAGCAGACCTCAGACTGACAAGCTCTCCGAAGAGCAGTTGGGATCTGAGTGAGCACCAAGGCGTCCAGTAACCCTCGTGTGACATCATCGCTGACATCGCTCAGTTCCGAGGGCCCACTTTGAACCCAAATGCGGCAACAAGAAAAAATATGCAACTGTTGTGGCAGGAGTTAGGAGGTTGAGAAGAGGGAAATTATATCTTAAAAATTAATTGAAATTTTTCCTCAAAGAGATTATCATTCCTGGGGAAGGGAACTGTGAGTTCAGGGAACAGCAGAGTGTGATGAGCTGTTTTTCTCCCAAACCCCTCCTCTGGCCTTGAATCACATCTCTCCAGCCCTGGAGACACAATGTCCACTCTGAACACCTCTCAGGTCTCCTTTGCCACTTAGGCTTCACACAAGCTGTTCCCTCTGACTAGTGGACATTCTCTTCCTTCCTGTTGCCTGGTTCTTCCCCCACGGTTCCCAGTCTGTGGTCCTGCTTTATGTATTCAGAGCACCTAGTAATCCTCCATCATAGCACTGGGTCATAGGAGACGCTCATTTTCAAATTCGTGTCTTCCAAATGGGTTGTAAATAACTTGGGGACAAAGATGGGGTCTGCCTCGTATTTGGCAGTCCCGGAAAGTGGGATAGTGCCTAACACATAAGACATACTCAGTATACCTGTGTTGATTAAATGAACGAAGACTCCCCCAAATCACTCACCCTTCACAGGCATCCAGTGCAGAATGGGTTTTTTGGTCTGTTGCCTGGAGGTACCATCACTCGGTGGTGGAGTCTAGGCCACTCTCTCTTGAACTCCTGACTCTAAGCCCCAGGAAGTATGACTGTGAAGCTTCTTGGCCTGTCCACATGCTTCTCCCTTGGAGCCACTAAAAAGGGTAGGATTACAGCATCACAGAAAAGCAGGGAGACTCAGGACGTCTATGGTCAACCTGCCTGGGAGGCTTAGGAGAGCCCTCGGGGAAAGGTCCACTGTCCTCTGCTTGATCTGGAGGTCTGCTTTTGTTTGGGGAAATTTAGAGAAGGAACAAGCAAACTGTTGACACATTTTAAGGCAGAGTTTGGGAAGTTGTGTTTGGTAGGCAGAGGATAGCCTGAGGATTTGAAGGAAAATGAAAGATGTCAACAGGGTAGCAGAGAGGGCTTGTTTTGTTTGACTACAGAAGGTAGAACAGGGAGAAGTGGTTGGAAACATAAGAAAAAATCTTCTGTCCATCCACTCATATTTCCAAATTTAGGTCAAGCATCCCTTCTTGGTGGAAGACTTTCCAGCCCTACACCTGGTAGAATTTACCACCTCTGCTCTGTACTCTATTGTACTTAAGAAACTTCTCTGCCACAACTCAAAACAGACTTGATTGCATTTACTTGCTGTGCTGGTTGCAAAAATGGCCACATGTTCTCCTCTGTCTGTATCCATGCATTCTCATATGACTTTGCAGCTCCCTTGGTCTTTAAGAGCAAGAGTCTTCCTCCAGTCCTTGAACTGGGACTGATCTATGATTGCTTTGGCCTTTGGGACAGTACCAAGACTAATAGAAGCGGAGACTTGCAATGGCCAGACACCGTGGCTTGCCCTCTTAGGAAAAACCAAACCTATCGCTCTTGAGTATATTCTAACTCATAGTGACCCTGAAGGACAGAGTAGAACTGCCCCATAGGGTTTCCAAGGCTGTAATCTTTACAGAAGGAGACTGCGATGTCTTTCTTCCGCAGAGCGGCTGGTGGGTCCGAACTGAAGTCCTCTCCTTTAGCGACAGAGCCCTTAACCGCTGCACCACCAGGGCTCCTCCTTGCCCTTGTGCTGCTCTTCAAACCCTGAGAACCCATAGGAACAGCCCAGGCCACCCTAATAAATGACAAAAACCATTAGAGGGAGAATCCAGCTGAGAAGATTTCAGGCCCTCTGCCCGCCAGCTGACATGGTGGCTGATTCCAGATACATGAGGGAGCCCAGCCGAGAGTGGCCGAGTCTGGCCCAGACCAGAAGAACCCCAAACTGCCAACCTGCAAAACTGTGAGCAAAGTAACTGGTTGTTATTTTAAGGCACTTCATTTTTGGGTCTTTCATTACACGTAATCAATAACTGATAGATTGGTTAACTGGGCTGTTTCTCTCACGAGACTGCAAGGAATCTTTCCTTAATCATTTATGTATCAGCAGTATCTGGCAGAGTGTTGTTCACGTAGCCATTAGACAGTAGAAATTTCTTCATTTACATAATTAAAAAATTTCTGTCATTATGTTTTAATTTTCTTTTATGAATAAGATATGGCTGATTTGAAAGTCTAAGGTGAGCATACATGTATTTTTCTAAGGTATTAATCCTTTTTTCTTGCTATTACTGAAACATGTAGATGTAATTCCATATTATACTTCATATTCACTGTTTATATTTTTTTTATCATTCTACCTTTCCTGTTTCTTTTTTTTTATTGGAATGATCAAATTTTTCTTACTTTCTTTTTCCTTCCAGTGATTTCAAAGTTGTATTATCAATTCCCGTTCTTTAATAGTAAACATGAGATCTTTTCACATGTTTATTTGGTATATTGTATCAAGTTCATATCTCAGTTCTTTCAAACAGTATGATTTTGCTAGTTGCCATCGAGTTGACGCCGACTAATGGTGAACTTAGGTTCAACAGAAGTAAACGTTGCCAGGTCCTGTGCCATCCTCACAACTGCCAGCAATTTAGATTCCATCATTACGGGTTATGTGCCAGTCCGTGTCACCAAGAGTCTCCCACACCCTTGTTGGCCTTCTACTTCACCAACCGTGATATCCTCCTCTAGGACTGATTGATCCCTCCTGATGACATGTCCAAAGCAAGTGAGCTGGACAGTACTCTCTTGTGATCTGTAAGGCTTTAACTGGCTAATTTTCAGAAGTAGATCTCCAGGCCTTTCTTCCTAGTTTGTCTTAGTCTGGAAGCTCCACCGAAACCTGTCCACCATGGATAACCTGGTGATTTTTAAAACACTGGTAGCCTAGCTTCCAGCATCCTAGCAACATGCAAACCGACAGACGGGCGGTGATACAAACGGGATGTTGTTGTTGTTACGTGTCAGCAGGGCAGTTTCAGTTGAGAGCGACCCCACATACATGAGAAGGAAATGCCGCCATGTCCTATGCCGTCCTCACAACCGTTATCATGCTGGAGCCCAGTGTTACAGCCACTGTGTCAATCCGTCTCATTGAGGGTCTTCCTCTTTTTCACTTTCTACTTTCCAAGCATAATGTCCTTCTCCAGGGATCCGTCTCTCCTCATAACATGTCCAAAGTATATGAGACAAACACTCACCATCCGTGCTTCTAAGGAATATTCTGGCTGTACATCTGCCAAGACAGATTTGTTTGTCCCTCTGGCAGTCCATGGTATATTCAATATTGCTCACCAACACCATAATTCAAAGGCAGCAATTCTTCTTTGGTGTTCCTTATACATTGTCCAGTTTTCACATGCATATGAGGCGATTGAAAATGTCATGGCTTGGGTCAGGCACACCTTAGCCTTCAAAGTGACACCTTTGCTGGTCAACACCTTCAAGAGTTCTTTTGCAGCAGATTTGCAATACATTATTTGGTTTCTTGATTGCTGCTTCCATGGGTTTTGACTGTGGAACCAAGTAAAATGAAATCCTTGATAACCTCAATCTTTTCTCTGTTTATCATGATGTTGCTTATTGGTCCAGTTGTGAAGATTTTTGTTTTTCTTATATTGAAGTGCAATCCCTACTGAAGGCTGTTGTCTTTGTACTTCATCAGTACCTGCTTCAAGTCCTCTTCACTTTCAGCAAGGTTGTGTTATCTGCGTATCATTGGTTGTTAATGAATCTTCTTCTAAACCGAATGCCATGTTCTTGTTCATATACTGCAGTTTTTGGATTATTTGCTCAGCATACAGATTGAATAAATGTGATGAAAGGATACCACCCTGACACAAACGATTCCTGATTTTAAACCACATAGTATCCCCTTGTTCTGTCATAAAAACTGCCTCTTGGTCTATGTACAGGTTTCACATGAGCAAAATTAAGTGTTCTAGAATTTCCGTTCTTTGAAGTGTTATCCATAATTTGCTATGATTCACATAGTCTAATGCCTTTTCATATTCAATAAAATATAGGGAAACTTTTTTCTGGTATTCTCTGCTTTCAGCCAAGATCAGTCAGACATCAGTAATGATATTCCTCGTTCCATATCCTCTTCTGAATCCAACTTGAATTTCTGGCATTTTTCTGTCAATATCCTTTTGCAACTTCTTTTTAATGATCTTCAGCAAAATTTTACTGGCTTTTGATATTAACGATATTGTTCGATAGTTTCCGCATTTTGTTGAATCACATTCCTTGGAATGGGCCCAAATATGTATCTCTTCCAGTGGGCTCGTGAAATTTCTCGGCATAGACAATTGAGCACCTCAAGCACTGCATCAGTTTGTTGAAACATCTCAACTGGTAATCTGTCAATTTTTGGAGTCTTATTTTTTGCTAATGCCTTCAGTAAAGCTTGGACTTTTTCCTTCAATACCATCAGTTCTTGATCATATGCTACCTCCTGAAATGGTTGAACATCGACCCATTTTTTTGTTCTACAATCACACTGTATTCTTTCCACCTTATTTTGATGCTCCCTGTGTTGTTCAATATTTTGCCAATACAATTCTTCACTATTGCAACTCGAGGCTTGAATTTTTTCTTCAGTTCTTTTAGCTTCGGAGATGCCACGCGTGTTCTTCCCTTTTATTTTTCTAACTCAAGGTCTTCGCACTTGTCGTTATCATACTTTGTCTTCTTTAGCTGCCCTTTGAAATCTTCTTCTCAGCTCTTCTACTTCATCATTCCTTGCATTTGCTTTCACTACTTTACGTTCAAGAGCAAGTTTCAGAGTATTTCTGACATCCATTTTGGTTTTTTCTTTCAGTATAAGGGCTGTGTTTGAGGATACCATCATTTTCATAACTAGCAAGTGTTCTCGTCAGGGCAGTTATTGACTGTAGCCAGGCACCATCTAGTTCTTCTGGTCTCAGGCTGATGGAGTCTCTGGTTTGTGTGGCCCTTTAGGGAAGGCTTTTTATACAAGGAATTATACTTAAAGACAGAGCATAATTTGCATTTTTGTGTATAATTTAAAAAAAAATTTTTTTTTTAAAGCTTCTCCTTAAACCCTTAACCAGTTCACTGCAGGATATTAAAATTGCCTTTCCCTGAACAGAAAGCTCTCCCCATGTCATTATGAGAAATACTCCTTCAGTCTGAGGCATAAAGAGGTGTCCATATTTGAGAGTCTGATGGCACAAAACTCAGTAGCCAAGACACAACCACATCAACTGAGTGTGTGGGTGGGTTGCATTTGTCAACATAAGGGTCTGTATTTTTCCAAGTATGAGGGTAGGATTGGTGAGTTAAGGAAGAAAGAGATGGAAGCAGCTTGGGGACTGCAAGCTCAGTGACAGACAGAAGATGTGGCGGGGGATCTCTCGAAAGGGTTTTAGAGGCCAGTCAGAAAACTAGGAAGCAGGAGGAAATAGGGCCAGTGGAGGCAGCACTGGAGTAGTGGTGGAGAGCAGCAAAGATAATGGTAGTGAGGAGGGCAAAAAAACTGGCCTGAAAAGAGTAGGCAATTTGAGACCCTAGACAAAATTCAGGTTAAGCAGGAGTGTAAAAAAATTCTATACCTATCTTTGCTGTGATGGTTTGTTAGACCCTTGGGGAGAGGTGGGGAGGAGACATAGGAGGAGAAGGGGAGTTCCTGGATCTAGGGGAGGAGTCTGCAAGCCCTCCTTCTGCCCTCAGTGAGGTGGGCCCTGGGGTCCTTCAACCTCCCACTCCCAGAACCTCCTGAGACCTTTTCTTAATTCTTCACATACTATATTAATATCATGTCATTAGAAAATATAATAACTAAGTATGCTTCTCTCTAACCACCATTTCCCCCATCCTACACTCTCTGCCCCACTGGCTTCCTTCCTTTCCACCAGGTACAGATCTAAACAATAGAGGGCCCTGTCTGCACCCGGTTTGGAAAGCATTCGAACCCCCAATGAATTCCTTAGTTTGATCCCTCACTTATTCCTACATTTGTTGTTGATATAAGACTTTGGTTAATTACCTACCAGATGACAGAAAGCGCTTTCTCAGGACAATCCTCCTTATGACCTTATCATTCACCCCAAATCCTTCATCTTGTCCCATCATGGCTCTCTTTTGTGGTGGAAACCAGAGCCTTTGTTTTCTAGCACAGATCAGTTGGGGACAATTTTTCCTCTCACCCTTATCTAGAGTCTTAAAGAAAGGCTTTTTCCACATGTATCACCGTTTCATCCTGTCTGGATGAAGATGTCCAAACATGCTGGTCTTCCGAAGGATCTTTATACCTTCTACCAGTTCTTGATGATGCACGACCTTTTGATGACTTGGGGAGACTCTGGTTTAGTCAGGAATTTCCATGATTCAGTAGCTCCAGGTTCTCTCCCACAGGACCTCAGATCGACACCCTCCCCAAAAAGCAGGTGAGATCTGCGTGAGCACCATGGCTTCCATAACCCTGTGTGACATCGTTGCTGACATTGCTCAGTTCCATGGGACCACTTTAAAGTGAAATAGGGCAAAAGGAAAACATGGAACTGTTTAAATAGGGGCTTGAAACCTGCCAGTCCCAGACTGTGAAAACAGGGCTTGTATTAAAAATGAATTGCAACTTTTCCCTGTACTCCATGGGGTTACTATCCCTTGGTGGGGAGAGAGAGAGTACAGGGAATCATTACAGCGTGACAGGGAATTGCTTTTTCCAAAACTGCTCATTTTAGCCTGTTGGAATCATGTCTCTCCAGCCCTGGTCATACAATGTCCACTCTGAATGCCTCTCAGGTCTCCTTAGCCTCTGAGGCTTCACACAGGCTCTTCCCTGTGACTAGAAGGTTTTCTCTCCACTCCCATCTCCTGGCCTATCCTCTGGTGAAGCATGGTTAAAAGAACTGACCCCGTGAAACAGACTGGGCTTATGACCTCACCGACAAATGCTAAGACTCAGGACTTTTGTGGTCAGCCAGAATGGGAGGTTTAGGAGTTGACTTGGGAAAAGTCCATGACCTCTGTATCTTCCATACTCTGCTTTCATTCTGGAAACCGTTTAGAAAAGGAACTAGCAAATAAGGAGATCATTTGAGGAAGAAATTAAGAAAGTTGGGGTGGTGATGGGGAAGAAGCTGACTTCTCAGAGGAAAATAAAAGTTTCAACAGGGAAATGCTAGGGGCTCATTTTTTGTGACTCCAATCTATAGAACAGGGAGGAGTGGTTGGAAAAAAAAAAAAAAGATAATCTGTACCTATTCACAAATGTAGCAGTTCCCTCAGTGGCCTCACCCTGTCTCCTCAGACTTCTCTCTGGAGAAGACATGGGCTTCCTGGACCTCGGCCTTTTGTCACCCCTTAACTATCCAATCATATTCCCAACTTGATTCAGGCATCACTTCCTGGTTGTGGTCTTACCTAAATATTTTTCTGGCAGATTTGTTCACTTCTTGCTCCGTACTTCATTGTACCTGCAAAACCGATTACCACAGCATGAAACACAATTGCATTTACTTGTTGTGGTTGTTTAAAAAATGTCCACACATTTGTCCTCTCTCCACGCCCAGCCTTCTATGAGACTCTGGAGTGCCTTTCATTAGCAGTAGGAGTCTTTCTCCACCCCTTAGTTGGGGCCGACGTTATCATTGTTTTGGACTTTGGGATACTGGGAAACTTGATACAAGCAGAGAGTTGAAAGACTTTGCATTGAGACTTTCCCTTTTGTTGCTCTTAAGCCCTGAGAACTCATGGAAGCGAACCTAGGCTAGCCTACTAGATGATGAGAGACCAATGGAGAGAGGATCCTGTGGTGTCACTGAATTGACTTTAGATGAACTGGCTCCCACCTGACCTGGAACCAAATAGTAGACACATGAGGAAGCCGTGCTGTGATCCACTCTGCCTGGCCCAGGTCAGAAGAACCCCAAATGGACAACTTGAAAAATTGTGAGCTTAGTAAATGCTTGCTCTTTTAAGACACTATAATTTGGGGTCATTTGTTACACAGCAATACATGACTGATAACAACTGTTAACTTGGCTGTTTCTCTCAGCAGGCAATAAGGGCACTTCTCTGAGTCATTTCATCATCAAGAGCAACTGCCATAGGGTCTCACATGTAGCTGTTATATAGTAAATCTTTGTTGGCTTCATGGATGAATGAATAATATGAACCATAACTGTGAATCTGCACAAATTCATGTGTGCAAGAAAACATGATATTTCTTTCAATCAACTGAATTCCAACTCAGAGCTCTTGGCTTACAAAATTGCGGTGAAATTTTAACCTTACTTATTTTTAGGGCTTTGTTTTTTTTTCCGTGTTCGTTTATTTTTAGGGTGCCCCTCACCCAGATATGCAGTAATTCCTGGAGTCTAATGAAGGACCAAGGTTTGGAGAAGAGCTTTAACACACTCATTGCCCCAGCCTATGTGGGTGATCTCTCTAGAAGCATTGCCTCTGCGGCTTCCATTCCCAGCTGGAGCATGAGAACGTTGGCAGGGCTGGGAACGCCATAAGGGGGTCTGTCTACTTACGTGCCTGCATCACCCTTTGAGGTGTTGCCACCTACCCCAGGGCTTTATCAAGAAGCAGACCTCACCCCTTCCTAACGTCTAGGACTCTGCTCTCTGACTCCCACTCTTCCCCTGGGTTCCAGTTCACTCAGTGTGATTAATCCAGTGAGCTGAGGCTTTTACCATAGACTCTTCAGAGTCTCCAGGTTTCAGGGATTCAACTCTGTGAGTCGAACTACCTCTTTGAAATGAGGTAGGGAAGGAAGGAAAATGCAGAAAGATTTTATGTTGAATTTAATGTTTCAATAAAATTTCTTGCCATGTGTTTTCAAAGGGTCCTGCCTAACGGTTCCCTCTGTTCTCTTACAAGATGCAGGACGATGAGGAAGGAATGTTTGTTGTGTCATAATCTGTGGAAGGATGCAAAGTGCACATGGGGTTCATTGCTCCTGATGCTCACACTATTGCACCCCACCTACTGGGAAATCACCGTAAGTGTTGCTGAGTCCCTCACACATCCACACGGAACAGCTTTCGGATTCTCATAAGCAGGAGTTATTTGTGTCCTAAGATGAGCCACTCCTTGGAAGCCCTACCCTGTCCTATAGGGTCACTGTGAGTCGGAATCAACTGCATGGCAAGAGTTTTTTTTTCGGAGAGGGGTTGATATTAGCTGCAGAATAATGTTTAAAAAAATTCTGACAGTGTAGCAGGTGAAACCAACACAATGAAACTGAAATGAGATCTCTTTTCACACTTATCGACCCCACAGTTCCTTCGAAGTGTGTACTTTTCACTGGGTTTAGAGGAAAGAGAGAACTCTTCACGAGAGAGACACAGCTTGGGACACCTCCAAAATCACACGCCTCCTCCCTGATGTTAGGTGACATTCCATGCTGTTTGGCTGGTTTATCATCTGACTGCTCCACACAAATAGAAGGCCCATACGGGCAGGAGCTTCTCTGCTGTGTTGCAAGAGTATCCTGGTTCCTAGCACCTAAGAAGCACTCAAAACTGATTTGAGTGAACGAATGAGTGGGTGGGTTTTTATAAAAACCATGGTACTGCTGTCTTTATGTAGTTACAATAGTGAAAACAGGGATAAGGAAATGGAGACTAGTACTTGTATAACTTAAAGTTATATAAAATGAGAACAGAACTTCTATAATGAAGAGAGAGACAAAAATAAAGTGTACTAACTGAATGTACTCCCTTCACTTTGGTTGGAAAGAGACATGGTAAAGTTGGGTTGTTTTTCCCCTACTGATTTATAGGTTCTATATATTGAATTGAAAAATTAGTCTTTTAGGAGTCACAAATATTTCTATTGAAGATTATTCACCTGCCATAACATTGCCCTTTGAAATGTGCACAATTCTGTGGTTGTTAGTATATGGACAGAGTTGTGCAACAATCACCACTGTCTAGCTCCAGAATATTTTCAGTACCCTGTAAATAAACGCCCTACATATTAGTAGTCATCTCATTATTCCTTTCGTCCAAGACATAACAACCACTAATCTACTTTCTGTCTGTGTTGGTTTGTCTGTTCTGGACATTTCACATAAATGGAATCATGCACCATGCGGTCATTTCTGTTTGGCTTCTTTCACTTAGCATAATGATCTCAAAGTTTGTCCATATTGTTGCATGTATTTTAATGACTGACTAATATTCCAGTCTACGAATATACCACAGCTTGTCTACCAATTCATGACATTTGGATTCTCTCCACATTTTGGCTATTTATGAATAATGCTGCTATGAAAATTCTTTTGTAAGTTGTTATGTGAACATGCTTCAGCTCTCCTGGGTACATACCTAGGAGTGGAATTGCTATGCATGGTAACTCTGTGTTTAACTTTCTGAGCAAGTACTTAACTGTTTTCAAAGTGATTGGATCATGTTACATGTCCACCAGCAATGTATGAGGGTCCCAGTTTCTCCACATCCTCACCACTTGTGTTGTCCATCCTGTTGATTTGAGCCATCTCAGTGGTTTTGAAATAATAGTGAGTTTTGGTTTTGATTCGCATTTCTCCAATGACTGATGGGGTTGAGCTTCTTATCATGTGATTATTGACCATTTCTATGTCTTCTTTGGAGAAATGTCTATTCAAATCCTTAGCCTGCAATTTTTTTTTCAGCTTTTTGCCTGTATTTTTGCTTTCTTCATATAGTTTTTGCTATGCCAAAGATCTGTATCTATATCTTACCAGTTTTAGCCTTCACAGCTTTGGGATTTTTAGAAAATCTTTCTCTTTTACCAATATAAAGCAAAACAAAATCTCTCATAGTTTCTTCTGAAATTTGTATGGTGGCATATTTTACTTTTAAATATGCGATCCTTTTGGAATTTCGTTTCCTGCAAGCTATGAGAAAAAGGATGAAAATATTTTTACAGGTGATCTAAATTATTACCAAATTGCTGAAAACACTCCTTTTTGCCTTTTTGCCTAAGCCATATCTTAACTGCATTTTCCCATATTCCATATAGAAAAGCGTTTTTACAGAAGGAGGCCTGCCATTCCCAGCCATTTCATTTTAAGGTTTTGCTTTGCTGCAATAGAAATCCCTTCTATACCTTATCTACACACCTGTTCTCATAGCCAATAAAAATTTTGTGTGAGTAGGACTCCTGTGAATTTATAAGATGAGGTTGAATTTCATATCTGGTTCCATGTGGTGCAGTCCAGCAGGACAGACAGAAGCAGTAGCTCCGGAGGCAACAGAAGCTATAAGCACATGAGCCTCTCGAGATTTGCTGCTGAATTTCACAGAAAGCTCTAGACTTTTCTATATAAACATATTATATATGGCCATCACCTCAGAACAGACAGAGAACGATGCTTTGAAAGTGACGCATTCAGGACAGAACTGGAGAAAAATGTAGAACAATCTTCTAACTCACAAAAAAACACCAGACTTACTGACTTGACAGGGATTAGAGAAACCCGGAGTGTATGGACCCCAGATATCCTTTGAGGTCAATAATGAAGTCGCTCATGAGGTTCACCCTTCAGTCAAAGATTAGACAGGCCGATAAAACGAAATGAGACTCCAGCAGCATACTAGCCCAGGAACAAGGACTAGAAGGTAGGAGAGGACAGGAAAGCTGGTAATAGGGAACCTAAGTTGAAGAAGAGAGAGTGTTGACATGTCATGGGGTTGGTAACCATTGTCATAAAAGAATATATGTACTAGCTGTTTAGTGAGAAGCTAGTTCTGTAAACCTTCATCTAAAGAACAATTTAAAAAGTTAGGCTTTCAGAACCAGGGTGTTCATTCCTTAGAAGTATGTGCTTTGTTGAACATATCTACCCATTTCTATTGGGTATGTATCTAGAAGTAGAATTGCTGGGTCATAGGATACATGTATGTTCACAGCTTTAGTAGATATGGCCTAAGCATTTTTAAAGTGGTTGTACCAAATTACACTTTCACTAGCAGTAAATTAGAGATCCCTTTGCTCCGTGCTCTACCTAGTAGTTGGTATTTTCCATCTTTTTCATTTTAGCCATTCTGGTGTGTGGGGGATAGTATCACATTGTGACATGTTGTTAAGAGTTTCTCTGATAACTAATGAATGTATGTTGGCCATACAGAAATCTTTTCAAGTATTTCCTCATCTATTGGACTTTTTTTTTGCTTTTGCTTTATAAACGGTTCTTTATATATTCTAGAACCAAGTCCATAGTAGGACACAGGTATTGCAAATAACTTCTGCTACCATACGAATTCACCCTTGTGGCTTGTCAAGAGCTTTCAGATTCAGAAACCTGCCCTTTATAAGAACAGGCAAATGGTTAGTGACGAAAGTTTATTAGGGGTTAACAGGGGCAGGAGGGAGGAAATAAAGCAGTGTTATTGCATACAGAGCACGGAGTTTCAGTTTATGGTGATGGAAAAATCCCATTGATTAAGGGTAAGTTTGCACAGCTGATTAATGTAATTGCTGTCAATAGCTTGTACACCTGTACAACTTGTTCACTTGGCAAAGGTTGTGTGGAATATTTACAGCAGCAACAAAAATGAGCAGCTTCTGAGGCAACACTATAGTCTGCAATTGATGAGATTTTTTTTTTTTATTCTTTTATTATACTTTTCTCAGTTTTCTGGTTTGTTAACATGTGACTGTTAAAATCAAAGATAATAAAGCGTTTGCATGATGAAAGTGGTAACAATGTCTATCCCACCCACTGTGTCCATCTGAAGCTTAAATGAGGAACTACATGCCACTAGCAGACGCCCAGCCTTACTTGGCACTCGGGAAATATTTCATTTCTCCCACTCCTCTGGCTCACGGTCTTCTCCCCTTGTTTATTTGCTCTTTTCTCTTTCCAGCTGGCTGCATGTGACCACCAGGCTTCCTGACTCCATCATTCTGCTTTCCATACCAATGTTATTGTAACCTTGGGATCTTGGGCAGTGGTGAAAGTTACTTACTGTCCCTGCCATTATGAAGGGGACAAGCCAGTGCGGGTGGGAGGGGCAGTGGGGAAATTCGGCCTAGAGAAAGGACAGACCACCTTCCAGGAACCGCAGTGGCCTTCAGAGAGCTTTGTTGGCTGCAGTTCACCTGGCCGGCTTCTAGATGTCAGAGTGCGCCAGGGCTCGGTGCTTAGTTCTCTCTATTGACACCCTCTGTCTAGGATGGCTCAGTGAGTCCACTACTGTCTATCTGTAGCTACAGATGCCAGCTTTATAGCTCCAGTCAAATTCCTCCTGGGTGCAGACTCATATATTCAAATGTCAGCCTAACTCTCTGTATTGACCTCTTCTTTCGTGAAATGGGCATTATAATGGCACATTCCTCATACGACTATCATGCAGAGCAAAAATCTTCAGGAGAAGCACTTACAAGAGCGCCTGGCACCAGTGCATGTGCTCAGTAAGTGTTAGCTGTTAGTATTGTTACCTGACATCTCCACATGGATCTCTGACAGCTATGCCATGTTATCAAGGCCATGAAGCAAGTCTTGGTCCCAAACCCATTCCACCTGTATCAATTTCTCAAGGCTATTTTTTTTTTTTTTACAGTGATAGGAGTGTGTGTGTTTTTCCACTTAATGGACATGGTTAAAAAGGTTGACCAGGTCCTTCATAATAAGTTGCTCCAAAGTTCATATGGGTGACCACTGAAACAAGTTACAGTCAACTAATATAGAAAAAAAACAGAACCACTCTCAGCTGCTCATGCTTGTACTCTGAGTTCAGAATATCTGGTGAGGACACTATTATGGACTGAATTGTATAACCCCAAAAGGTACGTTGAAATCCTAACTACCGTACCTGTAAATGTGACCTAATTTAGAAATAGGGAATTTTTTAAATTATGTTAATAAGGCCATACCAGTGTAGGGTGGGTCCTAAACCTAGTCCCTCCTGAGTTATAAAAAGAGCAGAATAGACACAGACAGGAGCAGATGCATCTACAAGGCCAGGAACACAAAGGGTGGCTGGGAGCTGCTAGAAGCTGAAGTAGACATGAGCCATGCCCTGAATTCAGACTTCTAGCCTCTCCTGTACTGTGAGAAAATAAATTTCTGTTCTTTAAAGCCACTCAGTTGTGTTATTTTTTTTTCTTATGGCGGCACTAGGTAACTAACACACATACCTGTGCTTATAAATCCAGCCCAGTGTAAAATAGTGCTCTCCCCTCCTTGTCTAGCCCACCTGGATCCTGCTGTTTCCCTATCAGTGTCCTCTGCTTTCACTAAGCTACAAAAGAGCCGGCTTGATGCTGAGGCATAGAAATTCACTTTATTTTTTACTTTGTATTTATGATTAACTAGTATTAATTCTAATGTTTTCTATGGCTTTTAAATTTTTCTGTGAATGTTCATATAATCTGTGAATAATAAGTTATATTTTTCTTTTTCTTGTCATTTTGTTCTAGCTTCGACCTCCACTGTTAAATATTTAATAGAAATAATAAGAGAAAGCATCCTTGTTTTATCGCTAATTAATTTTAAAGAGAATGTCCCACATTTCACCATGAACTATCATGCTAGTTGTATTTTTCCAAGTTTGGGAACTCCTTTTTTGTTCCTAGTTTGCTCAGAGTTCTTATGTCTCAGTGTGATTGGATTTTATCACTGTTTTTCACCATCCCTTTATGAGCCTCATCTTTTCTTCCTTAACCTACACATGTGGTGAATTAAGTTATTAAATGTTTAATGTTCCCTCAAGATTGCATGCTGACAATAAACCGCCTTGATCATGGCATATTACATGGTTTATACTTGTCTGGAGTTCTTTGCCAGCATTTTATGTAGGGTTTTGCATCTCAATTACTTATACCTTCCTTTTCTAATTCGGTATCAATATTAAAGTAGCCCCACACAAGGATCAAGTTGGAGAGCATCTCATATTTTTCTCTTCTTTGGTGACTATGTACAAGTTTAAGATGATCAGTTTTTTGCATGTTTGCTGGAACTGGCGTGAAAGTGGTCTCCCAAATCCGAAACCATTTGGCCATCGAGTTGATTCCTTCTTCGTAGGGAGATCTTGAACTACTGACCCATTTTGTATAGTGATTAAAGGCCATTTCTGGTGCTAGTTTACTTAGAAAAATTTCCACTGCATGTTGTAGGCTGCTAGGATTTCATCATTAAATATTATGCGGTTATCACTGTTTTCGGCCTCGTCCAGGCCAATTAATCAATCCCAGATTTTCCATTTTCCCAAAGTCAGACTGCTATCTACTCCTGGTACCAGTTCCCTTACCTAAGACTTATTTGCAAAGAAACATACAACCAAGCCTCCTTTGAGTCTATGATGTGAGAATACAGTGAGTCCCACGTAATGTAACTTCTTTGTAATTATTCTTTTTTTTAAGTGTTTCACATTTACTTTTTTTTTTCATTTCCCACCTATCTAGCAGTTTTAAAGTTGTGCATTTCAGGTTGAGGTCAGTAGCTGGATTGACTCTGCGGGGCGGGGCGGTGCCCAGTTGCATCTGGGCATCAAGAGAAGGCGCCTCTAGAACTAGGAGGCCTGAGGTGGAGCTTGGGTGGTTGGGGGGGTGGGGGCGGGGCAGGGCTACACAGAGAGGGGCGCCCTGAGGGATGCGCGATGTCCAGGGCTGCCCCACTGCAAGCTCACGGGCAGCAGGATGGAGTTGGCTTCAGGAGCCTTTTGCCACAGTCCCAGCCCACCTAGCCCTGCCCTGAACTCAGACCCCCCAGGCTCACGGATCTCACCAGAATAGGGGAAGCCTGAGGCCACAGAGAGCGAGACCCAGTGTACATACCTGAGCCTGATCACAGCGTTTATGCTGGGATAGGAGGGCAGAGGAGGCATATGGGGACTTGGGTCCAGACGATGACCCAGGAAGGGTGGGAGAATTGAGGTCACCCTCGAACTCTGGGTCCGCACGTGGAGGCCGGAGGTTGCACTTCTGGGAGGAGAAGGCAAAGCCCCAGAGGCCACACTGTACATACACACACTGCACCCCCTTTCTCCCTCAGAAGGGCTCCCCAGGAAGGTCACCCCTAGTTTGAGGTGCAGCAGAACCTGCCCCGGTCAGAACTAGGGACTTTATTTCCTGCACTTTCACCACTGGCTGATAGTAGACTCCTTTCTCCATAGACTAAAGAAGAAATTATCAAAATAAGGGCAAAACTCCAGACTTGAGTTAAGGATCATAAATTAACACGGGGAAATACAACTTTAGCAATAAATGCCTGTTTGGAGCCCAAGTTGCATTAAAAAAAAAAGGAAATCCTGAACAAGACCCCAGAGGGAGTGATAGGAACCTCCCTCTTTTGCCTCAGTCCGTCTGTGGCCCCAAGCTTTCTCATCTCCCACCTCCCAAGACTGTATCAACTGCTTTGAGAGTTTTAGAATAAAGATCCCCAGGAATATGGCTGCTCTCATTCAGTAAGGATTTCCCCAGTGCTGGACTAGACTAAATTCTGAGAATTCTCCAGAGGCTTCCGGGGCCTTCGTACTGGATGGTCAACACACCAAGCTGCAGAGCCAATTCCTTTTCCCTGCAATTGGGCATGACCCCAGGGACATGACCCTGAGGGTGCTGACACTTCCTCAACCAATGACCCTCCCCGTGGGTCTCCCTCTGTCTGGGTCTCAGGATCAGTCAGGCCAACTTGTCCCCTCCGGAGAGTTTCTGTTGAAGGACACCTAAGTGGCACTATGGGTTTGTGCCCCCCACCCTGCAAACCTGCCTCCTCTGAGTGGGGTGAGGTGCTACTGAAACATTGAAATCATTGAAACTAGCAGAAGCCACAGCCCATGGTGCTGGGAGAAAGCTGGGAGGCAGAGAGAGGTAGAGAGGCTATAAAGGCCCAGTTGTGAAGGTGAACTGGGGCCAGGATGCTCTGAAGCCAAAAAGCTGAATGGTCTCACAGCTGCAGCTCCTGAGCCCATCTCTTCTTTCAATGGAGAAAGTCTTTCCCTGCTCTTACTTAGCTGGACTGGAAGGGCCTTTGACTTTTAACATGAAGCAGCCTCCAGAGCCTCTTGGGGCAAGTGATTGTCAAGGAGGTTCTGCCCAGTGCCCCCCCCCACCCCTCCCACTTGTCAGAGGGCCAGGAATTTCAGTCTTCCCAGTCCTGGGCTGATCTAGTGACTTATAACAGGATTTCACTGGAACTCGAAACTTTGGAAGATGGGAAATACTCCTGGGTTCTCTTCACACAGCTGAATGCCTGGTTCCTGGTCTTACTATACAAGTTTCATAGAGGATGCGAAGAGGAGTTTGGGCTTGACACCTGACATCTTAGCAGTGGTTCCTGTTTGTTTGGGAGGCAAGTGGTAAAAAGAAGGCAGCATCTACTACTTCCTTTTCCATGAGTCTCAGAAAATCCTCCTGAAGACCGTCTCAGGTAAGGACTGATGGGAAATGCCTTGGTTTATTCTTAAACTTTGCCCTTGAGGCATATTTTGTTGATGACCACATATAAAATATTGTCCTCTCAAGGATGCACTCTAATTCTTATCTAATCTTGATGCAGAATGAGTATATATGAAAACTAAAGTTGGTTCTTAAGCAAGGGATTATCTCTCAGAGAAGGTCCATGGGAAGGTTCATACCAACTTCTGTGGTACTAATATTGCACCGAGGAGCCCTGGTGGTACAAAAGTTAAGTGCTCGGCTGCTAACCGAAATGTTAATTGTTTGAACCTACCCAGAGGCTCTAAGGAGTAAAGATCTGGCAACCTCCTCCCGTTAAGATTACACACCAGTAAACCCTATGGGGACAGTTCTCCTTTCACACCGGGCCACAATGACTCAGAAATCCACTCGATGACACCTAGCAATAACAACAGGAAGGCATTGCTCCCGATGTGCCTGAAATGCCTCTCTGGGGAAGGCCTTCAGAGCCGGCTCATGGCCACATGGGAATTGAGACTCATTTTTTTGTTTCCACGACTTATTTTGGGTCCAAAAATTTATTTTCCAGTTTATTCACCAGACTTGAATACAGCCAGCTCTCAGATATTGTCAGAATTAATTCCTTTCTCTAATAATGATTTGCGGCCAAGAGCATATTCCCAAGCCTTTCCAAGAGACTGGAATACCTTTCCAAAGAGGCACGTCCAGCGCCATGTTGTCCAGTGACTACAGTGTTGACATAGTGTATTTACCCACATAGTTCCCACGTTTTCTGCTTTCCTTAAATACGACTGAAATTCCAAGTCTACCACCTGAACCACTTTTCTCAGTGTTTCATTTAGGAGAAGTCTGGTGGTGATGAATTCTCTCAGTTTTCCATCCCCTAAGAATGGCATTACTTTTGCTTTACTCCCGAAGGTATGACTGGATATAGAATTATATATCTATATAGATTAATATTTCCCTCTTTGTGTTGAAAAAATGTTGTTTCACAATCTTTTGGCTTCCATGGCTTCTGGTAATGACTATAGAGTTATTTGAATTATTTTTCCCAAGTGAAATGTGTTGTTTTCTGTCTAGCTTCTTCCTATTTTCTTGGTCTTTGTTATTCTGTAGTTGATTATGATATATCATATTTTTATGCAAATAATGCACATGTTTTATATATTTTTTTCTCTTTTTGTCAACTGCATTTCCCCCCTCCCAGGTATTGTCATAAGCACAGTACGCCGTTTTCCTTTTTACATGTCACTGTAAAAGAATTCATGTAGTGTGCTTACAAATACACCTGAGGTGGGGGGGAGGGCCTGGTTGGCAACAAACACATAATGCACAATATTTTCATAATAATATGGTATTGGGGTGTATAATTCCTTAAATTTAACTCGTTGGGGTTTGCTGAGTTTCTTGAATCTGTAAGTTCATGTCTTTCACCAGATTTGGAAAGTGTTAGCCAGTATTTCTTCTAATACTTTTTTCTGTACCACACATTTTCTCCATGTCTTCTGGAGTTCCAATAAAGAAATAGGCTTTTGTTCTAGTTTTTGAGGCTCTGCTCATTTTTTTCTGTATTTTTTTCTCTCTGTTTTCAGAATAGATATTTTCTATTGATCTACTTCCAACTCACTTAGTTTTTTTCTCTGTCATCACCATTCTGCTTTTGAAACTATCAAATGAATTTTTCATTTCTAGCATTGCATTTTTAGCATGTAAAATTTTCCTTTGCAAATAGCGACTATATTTCCACGTATTTAAAAAATGTCCCTGTTATTTCTTGGAGCATGATTAGAATAGCATTTTAAAATACTTGTCTTAAGATTTCAAAGCTGTAAGTCTTGCTTAAATGTTATGGAAAAACAAAATGTTAATTTTGTTTTTCTTAGCATTCAATTGACCCAGATATGTTCAGGCTGCAAGTTCTGTCCTGTTTTTGTATTCTGTGGCTCACATCTTCATTCAATTTTTGAAGCCTTTGCGGTGATACTCGGGTCTAATCTACATGAGTGCCACCCAGACTGGAATCTTGATGGCGTTGTAACCCCTAGTGAGGCTTTTAAAGGATTTGATAACGCTTCTTAGGGTCAGGGCAAGGCATATGCATCTGGGAGGGGTGAACCAGGAGTTATAGCAAGTTTGAGGAATCTCTTTCTTGTGCTGCTTCCTCTCTCTATTTCTCTGATGCTCTCTGAGCTCTGAAGGAGTGCTTTCCTGGCCCACTGGCAGGAATGCTGGGGCTTTAATCTCCTCATTCTGTCGTGCACATAAGTGACCGGTTCTGCCTATGGGGCCAAAATACTCCACAACCAGCCCAAAGGTTGGCAGCATGAGCCTGTCAAGAAGTGCCTCAGAAGACTAGCCTGGTGATCTGCTTTTGAAAAGTCACACCCTTTGAGGCAGAATTGACTAAATGCCAACAGCAGACAGGGAGAGAGAAAACGTAATGGAGCTTCCTCCACACTCTTGGGCCCTTACATACTCTGGTCAAAGAGAAGGAATCTCTTCTTCCAGAGTTTTAAGTTTCTTCCCACCTGCCTACCTGCCCACCTGCCCACCTCTCTCCTTTTACGGACCCTCTATCCCATTTGATATGAGAGAGGGCTTCTCTTGGAGCTGTTTCTGTCCACAGCTGGTATGCAGTTACATGATTTGGACTCATGTAATTTCAGCCTCTGGAATGTTTATACTTTATGTTCTGGTTTCCTACCACTGCCAACCACTTCCTTTGCAGAGTCCTGAGATAGTGGCCCATGCATTTGTCCAGATACTTAGTTGTCAGATACCAGTATAGCCACCGGGGGAAGTGTTGGTTGTGGTAAGTGGGGGAGGGGCTGTACACTGAAGGAGCTGCAAGATCTGGCTGTCTTGTATGAGCAGGACGGGGGTGTGCTGAGGATGGGTGCTGAAGGTGCTGAGTCAAGGGGAGTTTAATATAAAGTTGGGTCAAGGAGAGTTTGTTGATATGGGGGAACTCTCTCCTAACAAGGATTTATCGCCATAGCAAAGGCTCTAGAAATGGGTCTCGTAAGCTGTGGCATTGTTCTTCGATGCATGGAAAAGGCAATGGCCCACTATCTATGAAATAGAAATGCCAGACCTGCTGTGTCAGATGTGGGAAGATGAGGTAAAAGTCTCCAATATGTGTCCGTGCCAGAGTTAGTTTCTATAAGACCATTTCTTGGAGGTCCTGAAGGACACCCATTTCATGAAAATAATAAGGAATGCAGAGATGAGGGGAGCAGCAACAACACTGAACTTACTGATATCTGTCTTCTCTTGGGGGTCCCTGGGTGCCACAAACAGTTCAGTGCTCAACTACCAGCTGAAAGTTTGGCAGTTTGAACCCACCGAGGGGTGCCTCAGAAGACAGGCCTGGTGATCTCCTTCTAAAGGGTCACAGCCTTGGAAACCCTATTGAGCAGTCCTACTCTGCACACATGGGGTTGTCATGAGTTGGAAATGACTTGACGGCAACAAATGACAACAATTCTCTGTTGGCTGAGATTGTTAGTGGGAGCCGGGCTACCTCATACCAATATAAGTAATGGGATCCTAGCCCAACAGAGGCCAGGTAGAAGTACTTAACTGTCAGAAACAAGTTGTTTGTGATTACAATAATGGTCAGCAGGTCAGAGTATTAGTCACCTATTGGGGCATAATAGATTATCCCCCATCTTAGCAGATGAGAGATAAATGGAAAAATATTCAATTCATGCGGATAAACTTGGAACTAGACAAAGATTTTGGTAAGACTCAACATACTTTTAAGGTGAAGGGTTAAACTAGAAAATTTAAATAACTGGTATAAGTATAAAAACAGATTTTCAAAATAATGATGATATAATTGCATACCCGAATAAAAGACAAGTACTTCAAAATCAATGGTTTCTCTCCCATGTGGACATAAGGGACTGAAATTGGCAAGGGTGGGAAGGGCTGATCGTTCTCTTTCCCCTATTACTTGACTGTAGCAAACTGTGTCCAAAACTATAAAATATTTAGGGAAACATTGTTTTGACCGGAGCAGCAAAGGACATATATAAAGAAAACTAATGTATTAAAGTAAATAAAATGAAACCTGAATATGTGCAAAAAATATGCCATATTTCCAAATGGGAAGCCTTGTTAATTAAATGGAGGTTCCCAAAACTAATACATAAATGGAATGCATTTCCAATTAGAATATTCAGGTAGTCGTTTTTAATTGTATACATTAATCATAAGCTACAAGTAGTACAATAGGTAACAAAGGATGTTGTTGCTGGAGCCTTGGACAAGATTTTTGACTCACAGCCCTCCCATCTGACTGCCCAGTAGGCCTTTATAGGCCGTAATCTTTATGGGAGCAGACCACCAGGCCTTTCTCCCTCAGAGCCACTGGGTGGGTTCGACCTGCCAACCTTTCTTTCAGTTAGCAGTCAAGCACTTAACCATCGCAACACCAGGGCTGCATTAGCAAAGAATAGACAAGAAAAACCTGAAATAACAGAATAGTAACCGGTGTCTACCTCATCAAGTAACAGAGCAAATCAATATCACATAGCATACAAACTGACAGGTAGACAACTGAAATAGAAAACCTACTAGGAAATCACAATAACTATTCATACAAAGGTGGTGTGAAAATTATATTTATCTAATAAATGGTGCTGACTCAACTGATTGTTCTGGGGGACAAAGCTTGCAAAAATGTGATACACAAATCATAGATTTGGAAAATGATGTGAAATGTAGATGACAAAGATTAATAACAATTTATATTTTACACAAGAAGGATAAAAGTTAAGTACTTGAAAAATGAGTAGTGAATTAAAACAGATCATTCAGAGCAAATTCACATGCCCAGTAAACATAGTCCAAGTTGCTCAAAAACACTGGTAGTTAAGAAAATATCAAAGTCCCAGTGAAACTGGCACAATTTAAAAATCAACACCATCTATATCTGGCTGGGCTGTGGGGAGAAGGAAGCCCTGAGACATGGCTGGAAAGGTGCTTTGTGACAGCCTTTAGGGGAAAGACATGGCCATGGCTCTGTACTTTTAACATTCTTTGAACTGGAAATCTCACTCTGTGGAGTCTACTCCACATAAGCGAATCCTGTACTATACAAAGGATGTTTATTATTGATGCTGACAAAACATTGACTGTCCATTGGTGGTGAAATGATAGAGAATATATGGTAGAGCTACATCATCAATAACATAGGGAGTCATTAGCATGAAAAAGAGTTGTAGTAGTTAAGTAGGAGAAATCTCTGTGAAGTATTATGGAAGTTTACTGAAAACATGAAGGTGCAGAGAAGTATATATAAAATGAGCACATTTGGGAAGAACAATAGTAATTGTTTGAATATGTTTGAATACCTGTTTACATGTATGTGTGTGTAAAATGAACAGATGATGGTACATGTATGTCTGCATGTGCTTATTTAAGCAAGGATAAGACAGACTACTTAGCACATGGTCGAAGTGAATTACCTTGGATTCACTTGTGGGAAGGAACAGGGGGTGGAAAGCTAGAATATACAGGAAGAGTGGACTGAAAAAGCATGGGTGATAACGTGTTTCCATTTTACTAGTGTTATGTATGAGACAAACAAATCTGTCTTGAAAGAACCCATAATGTTCCTTAGAAGCAAGGATGGCTTTAGGCATGTTATCACAAGGGACCGGTCCCTCGAGAAGGAAACCATGCTTGGTAAAGCAGAGGTCCAGCGAAAAAGAGGAAGACCCTCAATGAGATTGACTGACACAGTGGCTACAACAGTGGGCTCAAATATAGCAACCATTATGAGGGTTGCCCAGGACCAGGCAGTGTTTTGTTGTGTTGTGCATAGGGTCGCTGTGAGTCAGAGCCAACTCGATAGCACCTAACAACATGTCTAAGTCTAGATAAAGTGTACTAAAATTGTTATTATCTATTTAATTTATGTGTGTAACTTAGAAGACATAAAAATATAGAGTTAGTGCTATATCTAATGACTTACAGAGAGTCAAGATAGAATGTCAAGGGAAAGAAGGGGCAAGAGCAATGTGGGTAGAGTGAGACCAAGTTTCCATAAAAGCAAACACCCCATCAGATCTACTTGTGTACCTGTGACTGTGTATACATGTCACAGCAGAGAAACCTAGGGAAGGGTACACATGTGTCTATTAACTTTGGATACCTTGGGGGAGCAGGAGCAAAATATGAGGGTGGGACTCTGCATGTTAACTTTTTCATTATACAAATTTGTATTCTTAGACATGTAATAAAAAAGAATTTCATAGCTTTGGAAATTAGTAAATGACATAGATACCTATTTTTAAATAGGTGAAAATTCTCTATGACAGACAAAGATTTTAACCTCTGAAAGGAGAGCATACCACAGACGGTAATAATCACGATCAGTGGATTTCTTGCATGTTCTTGGAGCCAATGTGCTCTTCTGGTGTCTGTAACTAGAAATGACCAAAAATAATTTGGGGAAGTCAGTCACCTCTTGCAAACACACATCCACACCTAAATGAAGGAGAATGGACACCATGTGCAATTCACTAGGTAACTCATGTGCCTCTAGAAGATTCTCTTTCCCAGATATGCTGCCACTACCTCCTCCCCACCTTGCCACACTGAATAACCCACCTTGTGCATTCTAGACCCTTTTCAGGACTGAGCATAGATGACATCAACTGAGAAGATAGTTGAAGAAGAGAAGAGAGTTTGATGAAAAGATTTCAGAAAGCAGTACCTCCCCAACCAGCCTCTCCCCAACCTGGGAATGCCAACCTCTCCCACTCTGATACCTCTGAGAATCTCTTATTTTCCTTTTGGATCCTTAGGAGACTGCCGAATTCACCTGTCCTGAAAGCCTTCACTGCCCTCTACCTCTGACACTGTTCCATGCAGGAGCTGTCTCTGTCACTCTGAGAAATCCACACAGGACAGCCTGTGGTTGGAGGTGCTCATTCTGGAGGTCCTGCCCTCCCTTCCTGTGTCCCCGAAGGCTTCCCTGTGACAGTAGAGGTCTCATCTTCCAGGGAGATGGCTACGCCCCTGTCATGTCCAGACCTGGGACCTGATGCTACGGCTGAGATTTGGGCTTTTCTGTCCACTGCTTAGTCTGGGCCTGAATCTGCCCCTTCCCACCCTCACCTCTGATCACCTGTGTTCTTGCTGTTCTCTCTGGGTTTAGAAGCCTGCCCTCTGCTTCTTTCATCTGAGTCGACCTTTTTCTTCAGTTCTTTGACCTCAGGACATGTCAGGTTAGACCACAGAAAGAAGAAAAAATATTAGCAAGTTTCATTAACATGTCAAAAACCTGAAAGAATAGCTTGATTTAGAGGAGAGGAAAAAGTTCCAAAGCTCTATTCCTTACCTTAGGACATGCTATACAGAAAATATCCTGCAAGCACTGGATCAACTCTTATCCAGAAATGGAAAACACCCAGGAGGATTTTTCTACACCAACTCCCCCTTCCCCTCCCCTAATCCTAATCATAACCCAAATTCACCCTGTGAGGACAGAAGACATGACCGGGGTGAGCTCCTTTTTCTCCACCCCGCCCTCCTGTCCTCCTCCTTTCTCTGCCTGCAGGCTGCTTCTTTCTCTGCCTGCAGGCTGCTGGGAAGGGACCCAGAGGCCTTGGTTTAGGGCTTTACGTTCACTGCTCACCTGCGGGCAGGTTCCGCACAGTCTGCGGCTTCTCTGATTCCTTCTCCTGCAAAGAACTCAGTGACACCCCATGACCATCACACCTCCCTTAGAGCTGTCCTTGCAGGGACCCCTTACCCTCCCAAGTCCCACTGAAATGCCATTTCCCTTTCTCTACTTATGCTATGCTCATCCTCAGAGTTCTGAGACCTCATCATCCAGGTGAGGCCTGTCCTCTCCTCTTCTGGGCCAGGGGAGCCTCTGAGGGGACCTGGTGTCTGCGGTCAGCTCTCTGGGGCTTCCTCCATCCAGATCCTCCTAGGGCTGGAGCTCTCTGTGTACTCGGGGTGGGAGGGTGGGGATCTTCCAGGGGAGCTGGGTTAAACGAAACTGAGTGGAGGTCTCTCCTGAAGGGCCCACACTTCCAGCCCAAAGGCCCTGCTCCTCCTAGTCCGGGGGTGCTAGAGGGTCTTCTGGAGCTTCCCGCTCTGGCCTTGGTGCTGCGCCTGCACCCTCTGCAGCTGAACTCCTGCCTCTGCAGCCTCTCCAGCTGGTTCCTCAGCCTCTTTAGCTCCTCTCTCTGCTTCTGCAGCTGCTCCTCCAGGTGCCTGCAGACCACACTCTTCCTCACCTCCCTCTTCTTGGCGACCATCAGGCAGCATCTGGCCACCTAGTGGCAGCATTCGGGCCTACAGGGGGCTGAGGGTGGAATCTGGAAGGCATTATGCTGAGTGAAATTAGTCTGTCACAAAACGACAAATACTGTATGAGACCACTATTGTAAGAACTCATGAAAAAGTTTAAATGCAGAAGAAAACATTTTTTGGTGGTTAAGAGTGTGGGGAGTGAGGGAGAGGAAAATTCACTAACATTGTGAAAATGTCAGTTCTACCCAAAACCATCTACAGATACAAGGCAATCCCAATTCCAATTCCAAAGACAGTTTTTTAACAGTAACTGTAGACAAATATCATCTTAGGTGAAGGGAAGGACAACACACAATACAGGGGAAGTCAGCACAACTGGACTAAACTAAAAGCTAAGAAGTTTCCTGATCACAACCAAATACTTTGAGGGACAGGAGAGCAGGGGCGGTGGTCTGGGGACCATGGATTCGGGAGACATGTA
The DNA here is from genome assembly GCF_030014295.1 of Loxodonta africana. Classification (NCBI taxonomy): domain Eukaryota; kingdom Metazoa; phylum Chordata; class Mammalia; order Proboscidea; family Elephantidae; genus Loxodonta; species Loxodonta africana. Next base: position 817,548 of record NW_026975359.1, on the reverse strand, counting down.
GGTAATTGGCATAAGGAAGTTTATTAAGAAAATGTTCTGCATCCAGTTTTGGTGAATGGCATCTGGGGTCTTCCAAGCTAGTAAGCCGCCATCTAAAATTCAGAGATAAGAGGTTTGGGAGAAACCACAGCCCATCACACTCCGTTATCATTCCCTGAACTCACATTTCTCTTTCCAATAGAATGGTAACTTCTTTGAAGGCAGGGAAAACTTTCAATTCATTTTTATTACATACTTATTATTAAGTTTTCCCCAATCCTCCCAACACCTCCAAAAGCTGCCATGTTTGTCTTGTTTAGGTTCAAACTGGGCCCTCGAAACTGAACAATGTCAGCAATGATGTCACACAAGTGTTATGGAAGCCTTGGTGCTCACTCAGATCCAACTGCCCTTTGGAGAGGTTGTCAATCTGAGGTCTCCTGTGGGAGAGCAACTTAAGCTACCAGTTCACAGAGAGTGATTCCTCAGTTGGAGCTCTCAACTCGTGAGAGCTTGGAACAGAGGGGTGAACATCCTTTGGGGGACCTTTTTTTTTTTTTTTTTTTGGTTTACCTTCACCCAGTCAGGATGAAATGGCAATATGGGAAGGAGAAACCTCTAAGACTCGAGGTAGGGGTGGGAGAAAAATTCTTCCTGATTGACAGGAGGTGTGTGGCAAAGAGTCTGATTTCACCAGACAAGATTTGGAGACAAGATATGGATTTTGAGTGAGGAGATGAAGTGGCTCTCCCAGAGAAAGTACTTGCTGTCATTTAGTAGACAACAAAACTGTGATGCGAATAAAGGAATGAGCAAGTGAACCAAAGAACACTACTGTAACTCTAAGGGCCTTTCTGAGTAGGCACAGACTAGCTACTCAATTGTTCGGGCTTGGGAACCTCCTACTTTATGTTAAGGAAGCCACTGGGCAACTGGGACGGGGGTGAAGGGTGTTTAGGGAGATCAGTTATTCATTTGTATCATATTTTCAAATAAGATTGAATTAATATGTCATGTCAGGAATAACGAAAGAAGTAAAATTTCTCAGGAGCTTATGAAAGTGGGTGGCGTGAGGAAGCACTGTATCTGTACCACTGTGAGCTATGCTGTCCCAGCCTGGGCTTGGGCAGAAGAAGGTCAGGACAGACCCCATCCCCCTAGATCCAGGGAATCCCCTTCTCCTCTTCCAAGGCTTAACACCCAGTCACAGCAAAGCCTCACTTCAGGATAGCATTTTAAATTCCTACTCTACTTAGCTTGAAGTATAGGTTAAGGAGGTGAAGGTGCCTAGGTGATGCAGTTTGTGCTCGACAGCTCACCTAAAAGTAGGAGTACTGGGAAGAAAAGTCCTGGCGATCTGCTTCTATTAAGATTACAGTCAAGAAAACCCAATGGAGCAGTTCTACTCTGAAACACATGGGGTCGCCACAAGTCAGAATCGACTTCATGGCAACTGACAACAACAAACTGAACCTGAGCTTCTGTGGTTCCTAATTGTACACCCTTTCATCAGCCAGTGTCTGCCCTCCTCCATCTTTTCAGCTGCTTGCACATGCTGCCCTGGACCTCCCCAGCCCTGTTTCCTGTTTCCTCCTTGGTCCTCTGCCTGGCTGCTAACTTGCTTCTGAGAGCTTTCGCCACTTTCCACCCCACACCACACTCACACACCCAACCTGGCTCCGTCTGTTTTCTCTCTTCATCCTGAGGTCTCGAATCCTTCCCTCATGTTCAGAAATGTACATAGATAGACCTTATGTTGACACACACAACCCTCCTAGACACATACAGGTGAGGTGGTTGTGTCTTAGCCTCTCAGGTTTGTGGCATCAAGGCTTTCGGCCAAACATATGTTTTCTGCATCACTCTGAAGTCACTCATCTAATAAGGACATGGTAAGGGGCTTCTGTTCAATTGTTTTCAAGAGGAAACAATTTTAACCTGTTACTGTGGCTTGGTTAAGAAGGGTACAAGGAAGAGGTATACCTGTCAGAGTCTTAACTAAATATACAAATTATTCTCTAACTTTTAAGTATAATTCCTTCTATGAAAGGCTTCCCTTAAAAAGAGGTGAAAATTTCTCCCATTTGTGTGTTTAAATTTACTAAGAAAATCACTTTCGTAGGAAACTCCTTTTGGAAAAGTCAAGAAATATTATAAAAGTTCAAGAAAATGAGGTCATTCCCATGTTCCAAAGGAGCAAATTGACTGAGCATTCAGCAAAAAAGGGGAGAGGGGGCACATTGGATGATGTTCTATTTACAAATACAAAACCCCAAGACATATTATAGTGTTTTCAGAGTAAACATTTTTGTTATAAGGTACCACTATCATTAGTGTCATTGTGCCCAGGGGATTCTGTCTCCCACAGCAGTGCCCCCAAGAGGAGTGAGGGGTCCCAGGACAGAGGGAGAATTGATGGGAGGATGGTGGTGTTGGACAGGCCCCAGGGATCCCTAAGACCAGATCCTTGGGCTCATAGATGAGTCTTCCCAAGACCCAGAAATCAGGTAAATTAACTCTGTTCTCAGAGGTCTCAACCCAAGAGGAAAGTGCCATGCAGCCAACGATATCCACGGCAAAAAGCCCAAGCTCCGGGCCCAAGAAGATTCCAGAACCATCAGAGAGCTCTTTTCCCTCAGCTTCTGCTGAGCAGACCTCTCACTTATTCAGCTACGGGCCTGCTCCAGAGAAGTAATGGGTCAGGAGCCCTACTTCACCCAGGTGTGCTCAGTCAAGGGTGTGGCCATGGCCTGGGAGACCAAAACCTTTGCCCTCGTCAGCAAGATGCTCCAGGTCTTTGAGGCCGAGCTCTCCGAGGAGAGCACAATCAGCTCTGCCCCCAGTCTGGCCAACACTGAGTCCCTTGTCAACACCCTGGAGCCCTGGCAGGAGGAGGCTTATACCCCAGAGCTCAGTGTACGGGGCAGAAGCATGGGGAGAGGCCCCATGTGGCCACCCTGGAATGGCTGATGACCCGTGAACATGGCTTCCGCTGTGTGGCCTGCTGCCACGTGTTCGAGTCCCAGGAGGCCCTGGTGGCCCACTCGGAGCATGGTGTGAGCCAGGGCTTCAGCTGTCACATCTTCTATGAGGAGCTGCTGAAGAGGTGGCTGCCACCCTCAGCCCAGCACAGGCCCCGACGCTGCCACCAACTGGCCAGGTGCCGCCTGATGGCTTCCAAGAAGGGGGAGGTGAGGGAAAAGAGAACGGTCTGTAGGTGCCTGGAGGAGCAGCTGAAGAAGCAGAGAGAGGAGCTGAAGAGGCTGAGGCACCAGCTGGAGAGGACGCAGAGGCAGGAGCCCTGGCTGCAGAGGGCACTGGTTTAGCACCAATGGCAGAGGCCGAAGTGCCTGAAGACTCTCTCTCCAGCACCCTGGGACTGGGAGGAGCAGGGCATTTTGGCTGGAAATGTGGGTCCTCTCATCAGCTACTACCCAAAAGGTTTGTGGTTTCAACCCACACAATGGCCTGTGGAAGAAAGGCCTGGTGATCTACTTCCTTATTATCACAGTCATTGAAAACCCTACTGAGTGCAGTTCTACTCTGAAACAAGTGAGGTCTCCGCGAGTTGCAATCAACACGACGGCAACAGATTTTTGCTCTATCAAGACCTCCATTCAGGCTCCTTTAACTCACCTCCCCTCTAAGAACTTTCCCTCCTGTCCCTATGTCCCCACTGTCCCATGCCAAGTGCATGGACATCTCCAGCCCTAGAGGGATCCAGATGGAGGAAGTCCCAGGACAGTTGACCGCGGACATCAGGTCCACTCAAAGGTTCGCCTGGCCTAGGAGAGGAGAGGACAGGCCTCATCTGGGTGGTGAGGTCTTGGAACCCTGAGGATGAGCACAGTGTAAGTAGAGAAAGAGAAATGGGGTTTCAGTGGGACTTGGGAGGCTGAGAGGGGGCCCTGCAAAGACAGCTCTAAGGGAGGTGTGATGGTGGAGGGGGTGTCACTGAGTTCTTTGCAGTAGGAGGAGCCAGAGAGCTGGCAGGTTGTGGGGAAACCTGCCTGCATGCGAGCAGTAGGCATAAAGCCCTCAACCATGGACTGCAGTTTCCCTTCCCAGCAGCCTCCTGGCAAAGGAGAAGGAGGGCCTTTCAGGAGGAGAGAAGGACTGGTAAAGCGAGCTCACCCCATGCACTACTGGCCTCACAGGGAGTTTGGGTTTATGATTAGGATGCATTGCTGTTGTCTCTTTGGGCGAGTATAGTGGAAGATGGTATAGAAAATTCACTGGGTGGCCTCCTTTTCTGGAAAACTGTAGATCCAGTAATTACTGGGTAATTCCTGCACAGCATCTCCCAGGAGGTTAGGGGCAAAGTTTGGAACTCTTTCTTTTCTTTAAAACAGGTTTTACCCTCTGACTGTGAACATGTCAAAGACATTTTTGGTTTTTCTTCTTTCTGTGGTATAACCTGACCTGTCCTGAGATCAGAGGACTAGAAGAAAAATCCTGACTGAGATGAAAATAGCAAAAGACAGGGCAAGAAGACAGATGATCAGAGGTGAAGGTGAGAAGGGGCAGATTCAGGCCCAGACTCGACAATGAGCAGAAAAGGCCAAGTTTCAGCCACAACAGCAAGTATTAGGAACTGGGAAACCCTGGAGGTGCCAGGGGTATGTCCTTCCCTCGGTGATGAGACCGCAAGTGGCACAGGGAAGCCCTCAGGGCAAGGAAGGGAGGGCAGAGCCTCCAGGATGGGCATTTCCAACCACAGGCTGCCCTGTTTGTACTTCTCAGAGTGACAGACTCTCCTGCGAGGGACAGGGTCAGAGGCGGAGGAAGCGAGGGCTTTCAGGCGAGGTGAATTCTGCAGTCTCTGATGATCAAACAGAAAGCCCTGGATGCTCAGAGGTACAAGAGAGTGAGGGGGCCGGCATTCCCACAGTGGCCGTAGGCTGGCTGAGGGGGTCCTACTGTCCCTAGAGCTATTGGTCGAAATATTTTTCCTTAAAAGCTGCATCTTTCCAGTTAACTTCCTCTATGTTCAGTCCAGGAAAAGGTATAGCATGCAAAGGGTACGTTTTCCAGCAGAGCAACAAGTGGAAGGAAGTGGTAGTGGCATATCAGGGAAAGAGAATCTTCTAGTCGTCTATGAGTTACCTAGTGAACTGCATGTGGTGTCCAGCCTTCCTCCTTTATCTGTAGACATGTACTTGCAGGAGATGTTTGAGGAGTAAGTTCATGGACCCTTACAAAATTCTCGCTGGTCATTTCCGGGTCTAGAGACCAGAAGAGCTCATTGTCTCCAAGAACAAGCGTGAAATCTGCTGGGTCTGACTGTTGAGCAGTCTGTGGTGTGCTCTTCTTCCAGTGATTAAAATCTTTGTATCTGTTGTTAAAGATATTTTCCCCCTGTTCAAAAAAAAAAAAAATCCAACAAAATGTTTTTAAAATAATGTATCTATGATGATGTTTATCAACTTTCAAAGCTCTGAAAGTCTTTTGTATAACACCTCTAAGGGTACAGATTTGTATAATGAAAAAGTTACAGTCATGGTCCCACCCTCATATGTAATTTGGTCCTGCACCCCCAAGGCGTCCAATGTTAATAGACACATGTGCATCTTTCCCTACGTTTCTCAGCTGGGACACATACACACAGTCACAGATTCACAAGTAGATCCCCTGGTTCGTTTGCTTTAATGGAAATTGGGTCATACTCTACCCACAGTGCTCTGTAAATTGCTGATTCCCTGAAGGTCATTAGGTATGGCACTAACACTGCCTTTTTGGGTCTTCTAAGATTGAACTCATATTTACACGTAAAGCATTTAAATAGATGAGAACAATTACTGTATACACTATCTAGACTCATACATAGCACTACTACAGTGGAAACACATATCACCCGTGCTTTCTAAGTCCGCTCTTCCTGCATGTTCTAACTCCCCCCCACCCCGTCCCTTTCCACAAGTGAATCCAAGGTAACTCAGGTTAACAATGTGGTAAGTAGTCTCTCTTACCCTTGCTTATATGAGCACACACAGACACAAATGTATCTTCGTCTGCTCATTTACACACTCACATAAACACAAACAGGTATTCAAGCATACTCAAACAATTGCTATTGCTTTACCCTAATGTGCTCATTTTATACAGACTTCTCTGCACCTTGATTTTCTCCTTCAATAATACTTCACAGAGATTTCTCCTGTTTAACTACTATAGTTCTTTTTCATTCTAATGACTCAAACTTTATTGATTTAGCTCTACCATAAATTATCTATCTTTCCACCATCCATGAGCAGTCGATTTTTTGCCATTATTAACAATAACCATGCTTTGTATACTAGAGGATTTGCTTCCATGGGATAGATTCCAAAGGGTGAGATTTCTAGGTCAAAGAATGTTTCAAAATTACAGAGCCATGTCCGTGTCTTTCCCCTAAAGGCTGTCATAATGCCCCTTTCCAGCCATGTCTGAGGCATCCTTCTCCCCACAGCACCCCCCGGCCCCAGCCATAGGTGGTGTAGATTTTTAAATTGTACCGGTTTCACTGGGACTTTGATATTTTCTTCACTGCCAGTGTTTTTGAACAACTTTGATTATGCTTATTGGCCATTCGTATTTGCTCTGAATGGCCTTTTGAATTCATTGCTCATTTTGCAAGCCCTCTATTTTTGTCTTCCTTGTATAAAACGGAAAACGTTGTTAATTCTTAGCACCGACATTTCCCATAATTTCCCAAATCCATCACTGATGTATCACATTCTTAGAAGTTTTTTTTTTTTCTTTTTGCTGAGAATGATCAGTTGAGTCAGCAGCATTTATAAGATAAACCATAATTTTCCTGAGTTGAAATACCACCTCTGTATTAACGGTTATTATGATAATCTCTGTGGATTCGCTACTTTGTTTCCTTGGTCTAGCTTTCAGTTCCTATGCTATGTAATATTTGTTCCGTTAGTTGATGAAGCAGCCTCCTTCTTTTTCAGGTTTTGTTGTCTGTTCTTTGGTATCTATTATACTATTTGCATCTTAAGATTACTGTATACAATTCAACAAATAACTAGGTAAATATTCTAATGGGAATTGCAATACATTTGTATGTTGATTTTGGGGGACTATCATTGATTAAACAAGACTTCCCATTTGAGAAAACATATTTTTTGCATTATTAAGGTTTAATTTTATTTCCTCCTCTACATGAACTTTCTTCAAATAGGTTCTTTTCTGTTCCGGTCAAAACAATATTTTCCTAAGTAGTTTATGGTTTTGGACACAATTTGATGCAATCGTGTAGTAAAGAAAATTGTCTTTATTCCTCCCACCCTGAAACTTCCAATTTTGGGCACTGTGTCTAGATTGGAGAGAAGTCATTGATTTTGGTATATTTGGCTTGTCAGTTTACCAAAATTTTTATCTTCATTTTCTAGGTATGCAATTATATTATCATCAAAAAAAGAAGAAAATCTGTTTTAATATTTAATTCATTACTTAACTTTTCTAGCTCATTAATTCACCTAGAAAAGTATGTTGGGTCGTAAAAGTAATAACAGTGTATTTGTCTACTTCCAAATTTTATTAGCATGAATGGAGTATTTTTCCATTTATCTAATACCTGCTATGTTTTATGATAATTTTTTATGCCCCAGTAGATAATATATTGACCTGCTGACCATTACAGTAATGACATACACCTTGTTTCTGATAGTTAAGTGCTTCCACCTGGCTTCTGCTGCTCTGGGACCCCATTATTCCCATTGCTACTAGGCAGCTGTCTCCTACCCACAACCTAAGCCTCCAGAGGACAGACATCGCTAAGTTTCACTTTGCTGCCGCTCCCCTCCACCGTGCATTCCTTATTGTTCTGATGAGAGGAGTGTCCTTCAGGACTTCTCAAAAATGGTCTTAAGAAAACTCACTGGCATGTCCATGTATTGGAGACTTTCCCCCATTTTTCAACATCTGACACAGCAGTAACGGCATTTCGATTTCATAGATGTGGGCCATTGCCTTTTCCAAGCTTCCAAGCACAATCCCTGTAGCATAGTAAACCCATTTCCAGAACGCTCGCAATGGCAATAAATCCTTTTTAGGAGAGAGTTCCCCCATATCAACAAACTCTCCTTGACCCAACTTTACATTAAACTCCCCTTGACTCAGCACCTTCAGCACTCGTCCCTCAGCACACCCCGGTCCTGCTCACACAAGGCAGCCAGGTCTTGCAGCTCCTTCAGTGTACAGTCCCTCCCCCCAACCACAACCAACACTTCCCCGGTGACTATGCTGGTATCTGACAACTAAGTATCTGGACAAATGCATGGGGTACTATCTCAGGACCCTGCAAATGAAATGGTTGAAGGTGGCTGGGGGAGGAAACCAGAACATAAAAAAGAGGCTGAAATTAAATGAGCCCAAATCTCATAACTGCACTCAAGTCGTGGATAGAAATAGGTCCAAGACAATCCTTTTTTCTCTCATTTGGGGGGAAGACGGTCTGTAAAGGAGAGAGATGGGCAGGCAAACAGGGGGGCAAACACCTAATACTCTAAGTCCAAAGAGTGTAGAGGAACGTCTGTTATGTTTTCTGTCTCTATCATACCATTATTTGGCCCCATAGACAGACCCAGTCACTTAACCGCGTGGCAGAATGAAGAGATTAAAGCCCCAACATTCTTGCCAGTGGACCGGGAAGGTAGCCCCTCAGAAGTCAGAGAGCCTCAGAGAGATAGAGAGGAAGCAGCTCAAGACAGGGATTTCATAAAGTCACATATAAAGTCACCTCTAAGTTGACTCGATGGCAATGGGTAAGTTGCACATGCATAGATCTGATCCTAAGAAGCATTGCAAACCTTTGAGCACTGTATTATGGGTTAGAACACCATGTAGGTCCCAGACTGAGTGGCACTCACATAGATAAGTCCTCAAAATATTTTAGTCCTCTTAAGCTTCGAAAACTCAAAAGACATTTGAGCCACAGCATACAGGAGATGAGACAGAACTTGCAGCCTGAACATAACTGGGTCTGTTTCTTGCTAAAACAAATGAACACAAAAATGACATTTTCCATAAGATGAAAGCAGGACTCATAGCATTGGCATAACAGAAAAACTGTAAAAAGGTATTGTAACCGTGCTCTAAGAAGTAACAGGAACAGTTTTGTTTTTTTTTAACAAATGGCAATATAAATATTATCACTAAAGAAAAAGAAGGTATTTACAAATGCCAGTTTTTGATGTAAGAAAAATTTAGGTATGAATACACTAATAGAAATTAAAAATTCACTTGATGGGCTCAATAGCAGAATGTAGATGGTATTCTGTGTAGGTGTAGAAAAAAGTATTTGAAAAAATCTGGGCTGAACAGTTCCCAATTTTGGTGAAAAACATAAACTTACGGATTTAAGAAGCTCAGGACATGCCAACAAGTTAAATTCAAAGAACTTTATGCCCAAATAAGTCATAATCAACTGCAGAATAGCAAAGAATGAAATGCCTTGGAAGAAGTTAGAGAGAAAACAACACATTTCACAAAGGGGAAAAAATTTTTCAGTTACTCTACAGTTCTTATCCAAAACCATGGAGGTCAAAAGACTGTAACAACATTTTTTCAGTGCTGAAAGAAAAGAATCATTAACTCAGAATTTTACATCCAGTGGAAATATCCGTCAGGAATAAAGGAAAATAATGACGTTCTCAGCTGAAGGAACTCTAAAGAGAATTCATAACCACCAGACTTAGTTTAAGCACTAAAGGTGGCAGACTCGGAATTTCAGGAATTATGGAAAGCAGCACAGTGGTAAGTATCTGGGTGAACATTCTATGCCAACCCTGCTGTCACTACACAACATGGCGCAGGACTGCCCTCTTTGGAAAGTCTTTACAGCTTGGTGGAAACACTTTGGAATACACTCTTGGTGGCTTATCAGTACTAGAGAATGAAATTTACTTCGAAAATATATGAGAGATGTCTGTAGCCACGTCTGGTGAAAAACTGAATAATAACATTTTGGACACCAAATGAAAGATGGTAGCAAACAAACAAAATGAGTCTGAATTCCCATGTGCCCATGAGCCGGCTCTGAAGGCCTTCCCCAGGGAGGCATTTCAAATACATCTGGAGCAATGGCAGCATCAGGGAATGTAGGCTATAAACCTCTCCTCTGGCCTTCTCTGAAGGGTAACCACTTGCTTAAGTGCCAAGCTTAGTGGTTAACATATAGTCATTCTGTAGACAGTCTAGCTAAGAATTACAATGCCTCCTTGAGAGGAAAGCATTTTATACGAATGACGTAAACAAGTGCCTCAAAGACAAAGTAATAGTAAACCAAGGCATTTCCCATCAGTCTTTACCTGAGAGGGTCTTTGTAAGGATTTCCTGTGGCTCAGAAAAAACAACAGAGTAAACTCTGTCTTCTTTCACCTCTTCCCTCCTCAAGAAACAGGAACTGGTGCTAAGATGTTAGGGGTCAAGCCCCAAACTCCTCTCCTGGTCCCGTATCTAAGTTGTGTAATAACACTAGACAATCAGCTATAAGAAGATGAACCCAAGGAGTATTTCCAGTCTGTGACAGGTTTGCCTTCCAGTGAAATCCTGTTTCAAATAGCTAGACCAGCAGAGGAGCTCTGGTCCTCTGACCTGAGAGAAGGACAGGGTGGGGTTGTCAGAGCCTCCTTGACCATCATTCTCCTCAAGAGGTTTTGGAGGCTCATTCATGTCATAACTCAAGGACTATTACTGTCCAGTTGCATAACTGTGAAAAAGACTTTCTCCTTTGAAGGAGCAAAGGGCCCAGGAGGGGCAGGTGTGAGGCTTTTCTCTTTAAGTCAGCTTTGTGTCTTCAGGTCACTGGCCCCTGGCCACCTTCACAACCGGCCTTTTGAACTCATCCTCATGTCTCCCTCCCAAATTCCCCCAGCACCCTGGGCTGTGGCTTCTGCAGGTTTCAATGGTGTCCTTTCAGTAGCTCCTTGCCCCCCGCTGAGGGAGCAAACCCACAGTGCCCTTAAGTGTCCTTCAGTAGGAACATTGCTGAGGGTACACGATGGTCTGACTGATCCTTAGACCCAGATGGGCAGAACTTTGGGCAGGGGGTCATTGTCCAGAAGTCTCAGCTTCCTTTAAGTGGCTCCAAACTTCAGTGTGTTGACTGCCCAATACACAGGTGGGGGAAGCCTGTGGAAGATTCTCAGTCCTAGTTTCACCCAGTACTGGGAAAACCCTAAGGGGGGAGAGCAGTGATATTCCTGAGGATCTTTATTCTAAAACTCTCAAAGCAGCTGATATAGTCTTGAGAGGTGGGAGATGAGAAAGCTTGGGACCATGGGAGGGTGGCAAAAGAAGGAGACTCCTATCACTCCCTCTTTGGTCTTGAGTAGTCCTTTCTTCCTTCCTCCCTTCCTTCCTCACACCCTCCCCCTTCCTTCCTTTCTCCTGCTTTTCCTCCCTTCCCTCCCTCCTCCCTCTGTCGCTTCTTTCCTTCCTTCCCTCCATCCCTCCCTTTCTCCCCCTTTCTTCCTTCTTCTTCTTCTTTTTTTTTTTTTTTTAATGCATCTCGGGCTCCAAGCAGGCATTTGTTGCTAAAATCATATTTCTCTGTGTTAATTTATTATCCTTAAATCTGGAGTATGTAGCTCATTTTGATAATTCCTCTTCTGTCTGCACAGAGAAGAGTCTGCTCACAGCCAGTGATGAGAGGGGAGGAAACAGTTTCCCTAGCCAGGGCTGGCTCTGCTTTTTAGCCTACTAGGGGTGAGGCCCCTGGGGAGCCTTTCCCAGGGAAGCAGGGCAGGCAATGAGTCCAGCCTGGGGCTGCAGCCAGGCTGTGTGGCCTCTGTGGCTTTGATTTCTCCTCCTGGAAGGGCACCCTGTGGACTTCCTATGGGAGGACAATGAGTCCATGGGTGACCACAACTCACCCCTCCTTCCTGTCCTCTGGACCCACGTCCTGATAGGCCTCTTGCCCTCCTTCCCAGTATATAAGCGTTGTGATCAAGCGTGGCAGAAAAAGTCCTCAGGGCCAGACCCTGGGCCTTGGCCTCCGTGGCCTTAGGCTTCCCCGAGTTTTGGTGGGACCTGTAGCCTGGCGGGGGTCTGGGGCCTTGAGGTGCTGGACCGACTGGGCCTGTCCCAAAAGGCACAGGAGGCCGGGCTCTGTCCAGCAGCCCCGCGTTTGCGGTGGGGCTGCCCGGGACCTCACGCCACCCTCGCGCCCCTCTCCGCGCAGCCCCACCCCAGCCCCAACTGCCCAACCGGCACCCTCCCCGCCTTCTGGTTCTAGAAGTGTGTCCTCTTGCCGCATAGATGCAACTGGGCACCGCACTGCACACAGAGTCAATCCCACCTGGGTTGAAGACCTGAACATAAAACCCACAACTTTAATACTACCAGATGGAGGAGGAGGGAAGGGATGAAAAAAGAAAGTAGAGAAAGAAAGTTTTAGCAAAAGAACAATTAGAAAAAAAGTATTAGAAGATTATATGCTCACATTATGGATTCACGGAGCCTGTGCACACAAAATTGCTTGGATAGCATACTGTGATATCTTTCTTTGGAAATAAGACTTAGATACAGGGATTGGTGCCAGGAATAGTTGCAGAGGCTGACTTTGGGAAAAGGGGGGAAAAATTGGCATTGATTAGTTGGTCTGAATGAGGCTGAAAACCGTGAAAATCAAGATAATATTTAAAGATAGAATTCTAGTAGCCTAGAACAGGCAGCAGAAATTTTTCTAATTACTACCAGAAGAGGGCTTTAATCACTAAACAACATGGATCAATAGTTCAAGATCTCTGTACAAAGAAAATAATAGGCCTAGATAATTTTCATTCAGGTTACCATCAAACATGCAAGGAACAGGTAATTTTAAACTTGTACATAGGCAACAAAGAATAGAAAACCATGAGACACTCCTCCAACTGGATCTTAAGGCTAGTTTAATAAGGACAACGAATCACAGAAGGATGGTAGAAGAAGAGTTACAGGACAAGCTGACTAAATAACTGAGATGCAAAAACCTACGTGAAGTGCTGGCAAAGGAAATCCAGCACAGAATAAAACATATAATATGCCATGATCAAGATGGTTTATTGTAGGCACGCAGGTTTGAGAGAACATTAAAGATTTAATAATTTAATTCACCACATGTATAGGTGAAAGAAGAAAAGACATAGAAGAGATGGGACAAAGCAGTTGATAAAGTCCAGTCCCTGTGAGAGATAAGAACTCTGAGCAAACACGGAACAGGAAAGGAGTTGCCTGACCTGGAAAACTATCATTAATACGGTATTAATGGGAGATGTTGGACATTTCCTTTAAAATTAGCAATAAAATAAGAATGCTTTGTATTATTTTTATTAAACATTTAAAATGGAGATCTAAACTCATACAATAAAAAAAGACACAAAAAAAGAAAGAAAAGGTATAACTTTTATCATATGTAGATTACAGAGCAGTCTCCATAGAAAAAAATTCAAAACTATAGAAAGTACTGTAATTAATAAAAATTAATCATACATACGAGGAAGCCTCGTGGCACAGTAGTTCTGTGTTCAGCTGCTGAGTGAAGGATGGGCAGTTCCAACCCACCAGCTGCTCTTCATCAGAAAGATGTGGCAGTCGGTTTCTGTAAAAATGTACAGCCTTGGAAACCATATGGGGCAGTTCTACTCTGTCCTACACGGTGACTACGAGTTGGAATTGACTGGAAAGCAGTAGGTAATCATAAATATAAAATAAGAATATGTGTTTTCACCACAATTAAAAATCAATCAATCAATCAAATTTCTATCCGTCAGCCCGAAGCCGACCCTGCCAACGCTCTCGCGTGAGGGCAGAGGACACTGATAGGGAAAGAGCAGGATTCTGGTGGGCCGCACCGAGGAGGAAGGGGGCAGGGTGGTTCAGTGGTTGAATTCTTGCCTTCCATGCAGGGGACCCCAATCAATTCCCGGCCCATGCACCGCACGCACGGTTACCACCATCTGTCAGAGGAAGCTTGCTTGTTGCTGTGATGCTGAACAGGTTTCAGCAGAGCTTCCAGACTAAGATGAATGAAGAAGAAAGAGGTGGCAATCTATTTTTGAAAATCAGTCAGTGAACACACTACGAATCACAACAGTCCCACCTCATTATGTACAGCATCACCATTAGTCAGGGGCTGAGTAAAGAGCAGCTAACACCAACAACGAATACCAAGGAGGAAAGAACATTATTTTACTTTGGGCTAAATTTATCATCTAGGTGCCTGTAGGAGTTACCATAACAACAACAAATAAACGACTATTGGGTGGCTTTAAAAGAGAAATATATTTTCTCACAGTTTAGGAGGCCAGAAGTCTGAATTCAGAGCATAGCTCCGGGCGGGGAGGGGAGGTACTTCCTCCTCTATTTCAACTTCTAGAAACTGCCAACAATCCTTAGAGTTCCCGCACTGTAGAGGCATTTGTCTCCACTGTCTGCCTTCCTCTGCCTCGTGTGTATTTCTGTGTCTATTCCACACATTTTCTTAGCTCAGAAGTGACTAGGTTTAGGACCCACGGTACACTGTTATGGCCTCATTAACATAACAAAGGGAGCCCCCTATTTTCAAGCTGGGTCATATTTACAATTGCAGGAGTTAGAATTTCAACACATATTTTTGTGGGACACAATTCAGTCCATAACAATAGTCTTACCAGATATTCTGGATTGAGAGTCCTAGCACGAGCAGCTGAGGATGATTCTAATTCTTTGCTACATTAGTTCGCTAAAGCTTGTAGCAAAGTTTGCCCATTCAAATGTCTAAGCAATTCATTAGGTAAGACCCGGCCAAACTTTCCTAAACATATCCACTGTGTGGAAGAAAACACATACTACCATCATGGAAGTCTGGAGAAATGCATTAATAAAAGTAGAGTAGGGTTTGGGACCAAGAATTATTTCATGGCCTTCATAACATGTGATAACTGTTAGACGTCCACCTGGAGACGTCAGGTAATAATACTAACAGCTAACACTTATTGAGTACGTGCACTGGTGGCACCAGGACTCTTGTAAGAGCTTCTCCTTTCTTAAGATATTTGTTCTGCATGATAGCTATATGAGGAATGTATCATTATAATGTACATTTTATACATGAAGAGGTCGATACAGAGATTTATGCTGACATTTGGGTATAAGTCTGGGCCCAGGAGGAGTTGAAATGGCTGGAGGTGGAACCTTGACTTAAATAATAAATAAGTGAATAGAAATGGAAGCACTACATCTGTGGAGAGGCTGCCCATGAGCCCAAGATTACAGTGCATTGGTATGGAAAACAGAATTGTGAAGTCCTGAACCCTGTAGCCATATATAGCCCTCAAGGTCTTAGTAGAGCAATAAGGAAAAGAGAGAGAGACAGAGGAGAGAAGAACACATTCCCTGAGTGACATAGGAGGCTGGGCCCTCCGCTATGTTCACATGTCATTCCTCATTTAACCCTTAGATTGATACGGTGTGTGAGATAGGTATTATTATTCACTTTTAACATTGCAAAAGTTTTATTTTCTCTGACTTAACAGTAATGAGTTTTTATGGAAACAAACGAGAAACTAGAGAAAAGTATACTTAAAGGGGAAATCTCGTCAATTGACTACTATTATTTAGTCAGACCACTGAGGAAGTTGTTGTTAGGTGCCATCCAGTCATTTTTGACTCATAGTGACCTGATGTGACAGAATAGAACCGCTCCATATGTTTTTCTGGACTGCAATCTTTATGGAAGCAGATTGCCAGGTCTTTCTCCCATGGAGGTGCCTTGTAGGTTTCAACTGCCAGCCTTTCAGTCAGGGAGCACTTAACCTTTGCACCACCAGGGCCCAGGAGATATGCATGGAAAAAGAAAATAGAACATCATTAAAAGAGTCAAGCAGAGAGGCGGGGCCAAGATGGCGAACTAGGTAGACGCTACCTCGGATCCCTCTTGCAACAAAGACTCAGAAAAACAAGTGAATTGATCACATACATAACTATCTACAAACCCTGAACAACAAACACAGATTTAGAGATGGAGAACGAACAAATACGGGGAACCAGCGACTGTTTTCGGAGCCTGGAGCCAGCGTCCCAGTCAGGTAACCTTGGCGCCGGGCTTAGGCCTGAGCCCAGGGGAGATGAACACAAAATCTTGTGACGGTGCAAACAAGGGGCGCAGCCCTACCCCCTGAACCGACCCCGGGAGGGGGCCCAGCCAGTCCGCGCGGGTGGCGCGGCGACGCGGCTGGTGGGAGAAGTCCCCGGGAGGCAGTGACTGGATTTGGAGCCGGGAGTGCAGCATCCCAGCCGGGGAACCTTGGCGCCGGGCTTTTGACTGGGCGCTGTCACAGCGCAAGCACCGGGCACAGCCCTACTCCCCTGAACTAACCCCAGGAGGGGCCCCAGCCGGTCCGCGGGGGCGGCGCGGTGACGCGGCTGGCGGGACGAGAAGTCCCCAGGAGGCAGCGACTGATTTTGGAGGCGGGAGTGCAGCGTCCCAGCAGGGGAACCTTGACGCTGGGCTTTGGACTAGCAGCAGAGGATCTGACCACGGCTTCAGCGGGCCAGACCCTCGGGGGCAATCTCCACACAGCCGGCACACATGGGCGACACACCCCGCGGGAATCTCAGATAAAATAGTCATTCCAAGCAAGATAAGCAACTTTGGCTATATTCCGGGGTGCTACTCTCCTGTTTCTCTGAACCCTCCCCCACCCTTCCCAGGCGGCTTCATTAACATTGGAATTTCCTGAGCCAGAGGGAGAACGGCTCCGGCTCCGTGGAAGCTTTGCTTTTCCCTTTTTTTTTTGTTTTGTCTTTTCCTAACCCATTCTTCCGGCCTGAGAGAAGGAACCACAAAAAAACCAGGGACCAAAAATCCATCCCTAATTGGACTAAAAACACAGAACTAGCTACAGCCAAACATATATGATCCAAATCTCGGACTTTCATCCTTACAGGGAACAAGGTGGTAGTTATAATCCAAAGGCAGTTCTGATAGGGATCTGACTGCATTTTTTTTTTAGCGGATTTTCTGGAAAAACAAGTTTCCCTGGTCTGATATCTCTGCTTATTCAACAGAGCCCTAACTGACCCACAACAGGGAACTGAGGGCTGAAGCTCCCCCCAGACCACCTAGCCTCTGGCCTTAGGGGTCTAAGGAGGGTGACACCTACCAATCAGTAGAGGTACTTGCATTAGGGGCCTAAGGTACAGCTGCAGTGCCCTCCCACCAAGGTGCTATAGGAATAGAGACACACCTACCTCACCGACACCTGGGGGAAGCCTGTCAGCATCCTGCCCCCCCCGGAGGGTGAACCCCAGCTGCTAATAAAATCTGGTGCACACAACTGTCACCACTAATTCTCAAGGTGGATAGGTGTTAGGGTGCAGTACACACTTGATGACCCAAAATCAGATTCTACTCAATAATAGTGAATAGACTCAGGCATATATCTGGCAACAGCCCAAACCAGCTGGTAATAGGTCATAAGTAAGTCAAGGGCTACAACAATCAAGACAGCACAATCTAGTAGCCCATCCATGTATATTGAAAGAAAACAAAACAAGACTCAGTGAGCAATTATAGAATAAACCACTAGTATATCTTAGTGATGGCTCGGAGACAGCAGTCGATATCAAACCACAGAAAGAAGCAGACCATGAGAGCTTCTACAACCCCCAAACAAAAGAATCAAAATCTTTCCCAAATGAAGATACAATCCTGGAATTATCAGATACAGAATATAAAAAACTAATTTACAGAATGCTTCAAGACATCAGGGATGATCTCAGAAATGAAATAAGGCAAACTGCAGAAAAAGCCAAGGAACACACTGATAAAACTGTTGAAGAACTCAAAAAGATTATTCAAGAACATAGTGGAAAAATTAATAAGTTGCAAGAATCCATAGAGAGACAGCATGTAGAAATCCAAAAGATTAACAATAAAATTACAGAATTAGACAACGCAATAGGAAGTCAGAGCAGCAGACTCGAGCAATTAGAATGCAGACTGGGAAATCTGGAGGACCAGGGAATTAACACCAACAAAGCTGAAAAAAAATCAGATAAAAGAATTAAAAAAAATGAAGAAACCCTAAGAATCATGTGGGACTCTATCAAGAAGGATAACTTGCGTGTGATTGGATTCCCAGAACAGGGAGGGAGGAAGGACAGAAAACACAGAGAAAATAGTTGAAGATCTGCTTACAGAAAACTTCATTGACATCATGAAAGACGAAAGGATATCTATCCAAGATGCTCATCGAACCCCATTTAAGATTGATCCAAAAAGAAAAACACCAAGACATATTATCATCAAACTTGCCAAAACCAAAGATAAAGAGAAAATTTTAAAAGCAGCCAGGGAGAAAAGAAAGGTCTCCTTCAAGGGAGAATCAATAAGAATAAGTTCAGACTATTCAGCAGAAACCATGCAGGCAAGAAGGCAATGGGATGACATATACAGAGCACTGAAGGAGAAAAACTGCCAGCCAAGGATCATATATCCAGCCAAACTCTCTCTGAAATATGAAGGTGAAATTAAGATATTTACAGATAAACACAAGCTTAGAGAATTTGCAAAAACCAAACCAAAGCTACAAGAAATACTAAAGGAAATTGGTCAGAAAACCAATAATATCAGATACCAGCACAACACAAGGTCACAGAACAGAACACCCTGATATCAACTCAAACAGGGAAATCACAAAAACAAATTAAGATTAATTTAAAAAAAAATGCTCAGAACAGGGAATCATTGAAGTCAATATGTAAAAGATCACAATAATCAAAAAGAGGGACTAAATACAGGTGGCATAGAACTGCCGTATGGAACTCTTATACACTGCTGGTGGGAATGTCAAATGGTACAACCACTTTGGAAATCTATCTGGCATTATCTTAAACAGTTAGAAATAGAACTACCATACAACCCAGAAATCCCACTCCTCAGAATATACCCTAGAGAAATAAGAGCCTTCACACAAGCACATATATGCACACCCATGTTTATTGCAGCTCTGTTTACAATAGCAAAAAGCTGGAAGCAACCAAGATGTCCATCAACGGATGAATGGTTAAATAAATTGTGGTATATTCACACAATGGAATACTATGCATCGATAAAGAACAGTGATGAATCTGTGAAACATTTCATAACATGGAGGAACCTGGAAGGCATTATGCTGAGTGAAATTAGTCAGAGGCAAAAGGACAAATATTGTATAAGACCACTATTATAAGATCTTGAGAAATAGTATAAACTGAGAAGAACACATACTTTTGTGGTTACGAGGGGGGAGGGAGGGTGGGAAAGGGTTTTTTACTGATTAGTTAGTAGATAAGAACTGCTTTAGGTGAAGGGAAGGACAATACTCAATACACGGAAGGTCAGCTCAACTGGACTGGACCAAAAGCAAAGAAGTTTCTGGGATAAGCTGAATGCTTCAAAGGTCAGCGGAGCAAGGGTGGGGGTTTGGGGACCATGGTTTAGGGGGCCTTCTAAGTCAATTGGCAAAATAATTCTATTATGAAAACATTCTGCATCCCACTTTGAAACGTGGCGTCTGGGGTCTTAAATGCTAACAAGCGGCCATCTAAGATGCATCAATTGGTCTCAACCCACCTGGATCAAAGGAGAATGAAGAACACCAAGGTCACACAACAACTAAGAGCCCAAGAGACAGAAAGGGCCACATGAACCAGAGACCTACATTATCCTGAGACCAGAAGAACTAGTTGGTGCCCGGCCACAATCGATGACTTCCCTGACAGGGAGCACAACAGAGAACCCCTGAAGGAGCGGGAGAACAGTGGGATGGAGACCCCAAATTCTCATAAAAAGACAAGACTTAATGGTCTAACTGAGACTAGAGGAATCCCGGCGGTCATGGTCCCCAAACCTTCTGTTGGCACAGGACAGGAACCATCCCCGAAGACAACTCATCAGATATGAAAGGGACTGGACAGTGGGTAGGTGAAAGATGCTGATGAAGAGTGAGCTAATTATATCAAGTGGTCACTTGAGACTGTGTTGGCATCTCCTGTCTGGAGGGGGGATGGGAGGATAGAGAGAGTTGGAAGCTGGCAAAATTGTCACGAAAGGAGAGACTGGA
The DNA here is from genome assembly GCF_030014295.1 of Loxodonta africana. Taxonomy (NCBI): domain Eukaryota; kingdom Metazoa; phylum Chordata; class Mammalia; order Proboscidea; family Elephantidae; genus Loxodonta; species Loxodonta africana. The sequence continues at coordinate 797,509 of NW_026975359.1, read as the reverse complement.
AGGACTGACTCATTAGGGGGAGAGCAAGTGGGAGTACGGAGTAAGGTGTATATAAAGTTATATGTGACAGTCTGACTTGATTTGTAAACGTTCACTTGAAGCTCAATAAAAGTTAATAAAAAAAAAGAGTCAAGCAGAATGGTGGTGGGAGTATCTCTAATACAGGGCTTAGCTGCTACCAGTTAGGAAAGCAGACAGAAGTATATGATCTACAAGGAAAAATGGCAGGTTATTTCTGACTCCTACCCCAGCCCTCACCCTCACCTCCCACTTTGGCCTGCCTAGTGAGCAATAAACATAAGAAAAGGGGCTAGACATCTTTGGTCATCATGCAAACACAAATGCAAATATAAAGTGACAATATTACACTACCCCATACCAACCAGGATGGGTAAAATGAAAAAGATACTAAATCTCAAATTTTGAGTAGAATGGAGGAACTGGAACTCTAATCTACTGCAGGGGAGAGTATAAACTGGTACAACCATTTTAAACAATTATTTGAAACTGTCTATAATTTATAATTCAGCAAATTTACTTCTAGACAAATACCCATCAAAAATGAAAATATATGTTCACCAAAATACATATACTTGTAAATAACCTCCAAGGCATGAATATATTCCTTATAAATGCCTATGGCTTAGGATGTTACTCCCTGTGGATAGTAAAGTTGATATACAGATTTATCTTCATATGGACAAAAATTCTAGAGCCCTTTGTAGAACAAAATAGCAAATCCCAGAGAAGCATGTTCTCATGGTTTAAGACACCCTTGTGGCTTCTATTTACACCTCTCCTGCTTTGAGGCTGGAACACATAGACCCAGTTATGAAATCACCCTTGCTTGTTAACTTTGCAAAATTCCTTACACCTCAAAATTTTTGTGAGTTTAATAGAGAAAAGATCACAGATGGATAAATGAAAAAAAGAGAAGGGGTATATTTTGCACCAAAGCAATATATTTAAAATGAAGTGGTGAGAATGGTGGGCTTCCTTTTTCTGAAAATGCTTTTCAATTTGTTTGATGGCGGGGAGCAGAGGAACGAGATGTTTTATTCAAGAACTAGTTTTCTGGGCAATTTGGTAACTACCTAAACAATAACCTCTAAAAATAAATATTTTGATCCATTGACTTGCTGCTTACACCTAGTTATTTCCAGTTAGATCACATATTTAAATTTAAAATACAAAAAATAAAAAGTTTTTAAGAAATATGGCATTTTTGCTTAATTTTTTAACTGTTAAAGAGGAAGTGCATTCTAAAATACTCAAAGGCATAAAATAGAAAGGTGATAAGTTATGTGCAAGAAAAGATAACCAAATAGAGAAGTAGTAACTTTGGCGAAGGATAAAAGAGTACAAAATACTGGGGAAACCAGCAGAACTGTATAACTCAGGGTCATGATAGCTCCATAAACACATCCAAACTCCCTGAGGGACCAAATTACTGGGCTGAGGGACCTGGGGACCATGGTCTCAGGGAACATCCAGCTCAACTGGCATAACATAGTTTATAAAGAAAATATTCTACATTCTACTTTGGTGAGTATCATCTGGGGTCTTAAAAGCCTGTGAACAGCCATCTAAGATACTCCACTGGTCTCACCCCTCAGGAGCAAGGGAGAATGAAGAAAACCAAAGACACGAGGGGAAGATTGGTCCAAGGGACTAATGGATCACAACTACTATGGTCTCCACCAGACTGAGTCCAGCACAACTAGATGGTGCCAGGCTACCACCACTGACTGCTCTGACAGGGATCACAATAGAGGGCCCCAGACAGAGCTGGAGAAAAATGTAGGAAAAAATTCTAACTCACGAAAAAAGACCAGACTTACTGGCCTGACAGAGACTGGAGAAACTGCAAGAGTATGGTCCCCAGGCATCCTTTTAGTTCAGTAATGAAGTCACTCCTGAGGTGCACCCTTCAGCCAGAGATTAGAGACTATGGCCCACAGACACTTGCTAACCCAGAACTGAAGATACTCCCAAAGTCTACCTTTCAGCCAAAGATTAGACAGGCTTATAAGACAAACAATAACACACGTGAAGAACATGCTTCTTAATTCAATCAAGTGTATGACACCAAATGGGCGTCACCTGTTCAGGTCAACTGGAGGAATGGACACGGGAAACCTGAGGTGTAAAGGGAAAGTGGGAGCATGCTAATAGATAGTGGGGATTGAAACCAATGGCAACAAAACAATTTGTGTATGAATTTTTGAATGAGAAACTAATTTGTGCTGTAAACTTTCACCTAAAGTAAAATAAAAATGTATCACTCATAAAGGCAAACTTAAATAAACAGAAGCTATATATTTTTTTATACCTCAATCGGGGTTACTATAAAATCCCCAATTAATAAATGGGCAAGGTCAATGATTCCACTTTAAGACAGAAGATTGAATACACATACTTACCTCCTTTAATTCCTTAAAGTCCACTAAAATAGCCATAGAAAAATCATTTTTTAAAGGAATTAATATGCAAGTATAAGACTGGGAGAGACAACCAAGAACATTGATTCCTGAGCTGTCAGTAGGGCATGAGACCTGATTTGTAGTGTAATTACTCAAAAAGGCTCAGCAAGTAATGACACCTCATCCTACTTTTGAAGTGACAGTGAATGTGATGCGAAAAACAATATAGTTGAAAAAACTTAATGTAATGGAAAATGGCAGAGTAGAAAGCACCAAGTATTGGTCTTTCCAGCAAAACAGCATTAAGCTTGAAAAAAAAAGTCAGAATCATCCTTTTCAGTGGTCTGCAACCTAATCAGATACTTAGGGCAACCAGAGAACTACTCGATGAAGAGAGTGGCTGCTGAGCTTTAGCAAGAGAGCAACATGGGGGAACCAGCTAACACCACCCATTCCTCAGCATGACCACAGACATGTGGGCAGTAGCTTTTATTCTTGGAGTGGCTAACTGATGCCACCATGGACTATAAGAACCTTGTCCTCCAAAAATTTGGAGTTGTACATTTTGGTGGGTCAGGGGGTTACTTGAGGGAACACTGAGGATGTTTTTGCCCTGTTTTAGCCCCTTCAGGATCCAGTGGCTGAAAGAGATATAAACAAAAAAACAAACATGTTGCCATAGAGTCATTTCCAACCAACAGCAACCCTATAGGACAGAGTAGAACTGCCTCATAAGATTTCTAAGGAGCAGCTGTTGCATTTGAACTGCCAACCTTTTGATTAGCAGCCGAGCTCTTAACCACGGTGCTAACAGGGCTTCTAAAGAGATATACACACCTTAAAAAAAAATCTCCATATTTAAGGAAATATCTGTAAGGTCACAAACTGACCACAGAGATAATGAAACAGATGCTTGACTGACCACTCACAGGTGAAATATAGACTTTACATACATAATTTAAAAATCCACTGTGCAAATGGATGGCTCAAGCCCTCAACAAGCAACAGCAGTAACCATGATGAGGGAGAGAATATAATTTCCAGAACTGCCACATTTTAATAGTCAAAATTTCCATTTCTCAACAAAAAATTCCAGAGCATACAAAAAAACAGAAAAATATGGCTCCTATAAAGTAAAGATAAATATCTGACAGAAACAATCCCTGAGGGAGCCTAGACATTGGAATTACTGGTCAAAGACATTAAATCAAATATCTTAAATATACTCAATGAAATAAAGAAAGCCATGAATAAAGAGGTAAATCACAAGAACAATGTATGAACAAACAGAAAATGTCCACAATGGTATAAATCAAACCGGTTGCCATTCAGTTGAACCTGACTCATTGTGACCCTATAGGACAGAGGAGAACTGCCCCATATGGTGTCCAAGGAGAAGCTGGTGGATTCCAGCTGCCAAACTCTTAACCACTGCACCAGCAGGGCTCTAATAAAGATATAGAATTTTTTTTTCAGCTGTTGTGCTTTTCATCTTCATGATTTCCATTTGGTTCATTTTTATAGTTTCTATGATATAGTCTCACTCATGATGACATAGTTTCTATAATAAAGGAATAGAAACTATAAAAATGAACCAAATGGAAATTATGAAGCTGAAAACACAACGGCTGAAATAAAAATTCATTAGAGTGGCTCAATGACAGATTTGAACAGGCAGAACACAGAGTCATCAAATTTGAAGACAAGGCATTTGGAATTATCCAGTCTGAAGGGGGAAAAAAGAATAAGAAAAATGAACAGAACCTGAGGTTCCCGTGGGACATCAAACACACCAATAAACATATCACACCAAAACCAAACCCATTGCCGTTGAGTCGATCCCAACTCATAGCAACCTTGTAGGACAAAGTAGAACCACCCTCATAGGGTTTCCAAGGCTGTAAATCTTTATGGGAGCAGGCTGCCACATTTTTCTCCCGGAAACACATCATGGTCATCCCAAAAATAGAGGAGAGAGAGAAAGGTGCAGAAGCAAAAATAACAGCCGGACACTATCCAAATTTGATGAAAGACGTAAATCACTGGCCTTGGCTCAAACCCATGAGTTTCCAGGGTTTTAAGAGCAGCTTTATAGGGCAAGCCCCAAAGCCCAAGTCCTTTCAGTTCTCTACTTCTATCAGGTTTGGTATTGGCCAATGGCCAAAGGTGTCATAAGTTCAGTTGCAATTCAAGATGTTAACAGACTTCTGCTTTTGATGAAAGCAGCTTCCAGGTCATTTTTCAAAGGCATGGAAAACAAACAGGAAAAATATGTGGCCATACTGTATTCAGGTACAATAAAGAAAAGCACTTGAGTGCTTTCTGAACTATGGCAAGGAATTTCTTGAGTACAAGAATCTCCCAGAGTAGGACGTAGTTCTGTTGTACATAGGGTCGCTATGAGTCGGAATCGACTCAATGGCACCTAAAGACAATAGCAACAGGGAGTAGGATATTCTACCAGGAATAGTGTCAAGAAAGGCTTCAACCAAGAAGTGATGCTTGAAACATTAAAAGGGAACAGGTACAGAGACAGCAAGAATGAGTGGCCACTTTTACAATCAATCACAAGAAGCAAATAAAATCAAGTGTGTTCTGAGCTATGGCAAATTGTTTCTAAAACACAATGGAGTACACAGCAGGAAGTGAGGAGTTATACCAGTAGTAGGGTCAGAAAAGAGTTTACCAGGAAGTGATGCTGAACCAAATGTGGAAATATCAGTAGCTGGTTAAAAAGTAGGAAATGGCCCAATATATTCAGGAAACCCCAAGTATTCTCCTGAGGCCGCAGTGCAAGGTGATGGGTATCATGAACATAAAAATTCTGAGGAGACAGGGTGAAGCTATTGGGGCATTTTTGCTGCATTTCTGAGCAAGAAACATCTTCTTCTGTCCTTTTGTGTTTAGAGATGCTTGTCCCGGTTCTACCCTTTGCAGTCACACAAAACAATCCCCCTCTCTTCCTCATCTGAGAGCTTTCGTTTTCCTCCAAGTTATCAGATTCCCTTCTGTTCACCAACAAAACTTTCTAAAACCCCTTCTCAAATGGTTTCAACAATTTTACTGGTTACTTTTCTAAATAGCCCTCTAGAACAAAATCAAATGTGCAGCAAAGCAGAGAACAGTGGGCTTTTTCCTGAGGGCTCTGCTAGGCCTCCCACGTAGGTTGACCATGGAGGTCCTTATACTCATTGCTTTTCTGTGAGGCCATAATGCTAACCCTTTTCCAGAAGGCCCAAGAGAAAGCATGGGAAGGGGGTAAGTGTACCATATTCTGGGTCTCAGAGCCAGGAAGGTCAATGAATTTGGGTCAACAGCCTACCCATGAGTGATGGTGCCTTTAGGCACCACATCAAAGAGTTCTATTCTGCGCTGATTTTCTGTAAAGGATGGGTCTTTTGGGGGACTCATCATTCATTGATCCAACTAATATATGTCAAGTATCTACTACATGTCAGGTACTATCCTACTTTCTGGGACTACACATATAAGGCAGACCTTGTGTTTGCCCCTAAGTTGCTTATAATCCTTCTAAAGGAGATAGATTTTTAAATGAGGATCTCACGTGAACAGTTGAGTGGGGTAGGGAGGGGGAGTGTTATCATGTAGGGATTATAGACTGATCTGATATACTTAGAGCACGAATATCAAGTAGTTTAGGCAGACTTAGCAAGCTGTGACATGAAGTATAACAATGTTGTTGTTGCTATGTTCTATCAACTCGATCCTAACTCCTACTGACCCCACGTGACAGAGTAGAACAGCCCCATGAGGTTTCCAAGGCTGTAATCTTTATGATAGCAGATAGCCAGCTCTTTCTCCTTTGAAGCCACTAAGTGGGTTTGAACTGACACCCTTTTCCTTAGTAGCCAACACTTAACAATTGCACCACCAGGCCTTCTCTAACAGTGAGCATTCACACAATCTTAGTCTGTGGCAGTCATTGTTGTTAAAGGTGACATCCTCTCAACAACGGTATAAGAAAGATAGAGTTCTCTTAATCTGACAGGTGATGGGAGTGAGGCATAGAGAGGTTAAATGCCTCATCCAAGGTCATATGGCAGGTATATGGAGACACTGGGACTCAAGCCCAGGAGTTTGGTTGGGGTCTGCTGTCTTCACCATCATGGTTCACCACGGAGAAGAAGGGAGGGGAGAGAACATCTTCCATTCAAAGAGAACAGCCTATGTGAAGCCTCAGCTGCAAAGGAAGCCTGAGAGGGCTTCAGAGTGGACATGTGTTTCTAGGACTGGAGCAAAGTGGTTCAAACAGTGTCAGAGGAGTGGCTTGGGGAACAACGGCCGTTATACTGTTATCATTCCCTGGACTCTCAAGTCACCCCAATGGATATCAACCTGTTTAAGGGCAGGGGAGAGGTTCAATTCATTCTTTCTATATTATTTCCCTTAAAATAACTTCCTAACCCCTGCCAGAAGAGTTGCCACATTTTTCTTGTTGCCGTGTATGGATTCACAATGGGCCCTTGGAACTGAGAGATGTCAACAATGATGTCACACAAGAGTTACTGGAAGCCATGGTGTTCACTCAGATCCCAACGGCTCTTTGGAGAGGTTGTTGATCTGAGGTCTTCTGTGGGAGAGCGACTTAAGCTACCAGTTGCCAGAGATTGTTTCCTAAATCAAAGTCGTCCAGCTAGTGAGAGTTTGGGACATCTTCTCTAACTGGGAGGAGGGAGAAACCTCCTTCAGAAAACCATCCTTTTTGGCTCATCTTTACCCAGGGATGGAGCGGTGGAATGCAACGAAGAGGCCTTTCTCTAAGAATTGAGGTGGGAGGAAAATTCTTCCCAATCAATTAGAGCTGGCCGTGAGGGGTTGTATTTCCCTGAAAAAGAAGGCCACAAGGAGAGAAGATGAAGCCTTTGATGTAGGATAACAGGGTCACTAAGGTTTTTGTTGAGAAAGTACTTCCTGCCCTTTAGTAGACAATTAAGCAAAGTCGGTAATGTGAAGGAATAAATTCGTTAATCATAAAATTCTACTGTAACCTGAGGGTTTTTCAGAGTAGGGAGGAGAAGACACTCAATATTTTAGGCCTATGGTATTCCTGCTTCTATCTCTGGGATTGAAGGAGGCAAGTGGTCACCTAGGGCAGTGGGTGAAGGGCCAGGAAGAAGGGTGGTTATGGAGACTTGTACTTATTTTTAATATGTTCTAATGAGATCGAATTGATAAGTCATGTGATGAACTAAAAGAATTAAAGGTATTTGAGGAGTTTTGGGAGTGGGTGGTGTGAAAGAACACAGTACCCCACGCTGACCCAGAGTTCCCGGTCGCTGTGAGCCCCAACAGTTCCCAGCCTGGACTCAGGCAGCAGAAGGTCTGGGCATGACTTGCTGCCTGAGCTTCAGAGACTTGCCCTTTTCCTCCAAGTTCTAAAGTTCTATTTAGACTTGAAGTTTTAAAATTTTACCACACTGAACTTGAGCTTATGCTGTAAATCCTGGTGGCGCACCCTGATACTATAACCTCTTCCACCACCCACCCCTTTTTCTTCTCTGCTTTTCTCCTGTGCTTACCCACAGTGGCTGAGCCCTGCTTTCTTCTCCCTCTTTGGTCTCTGTATCTCTCTAACATAATCCTGGGAGGTCCCTTCTCTCTATCCTGTGTCTCACCTTGGAGTTTTCTGTCCATCCAACTCACACAACCTACCTCCATCTCTTTCTTCTCTCTGAGCTCTCCAGTCCTTCCCTCAGATACAGAAAAACCTACAGACCTTTAAGCTGACATGGACAACCCACCCAGACACACCCAGGTGAGGTAGTTGTATTTGACCACTGACATTTGTGGAATCAAGACTCTCAGATACGTAGTCATCTGTTTTCTGCCTGAGGACCTTGAAAGAGTTCATCTAAGATGGACCTGTAGAGGGGACTTCTGTTTACAGAAAGATTAGTTTAACCCTCTGTTGCTTGTTTAGGAAGGGTACAAGGAAGAGGTATACATGTAAAACTTTTAACAAAGTATACAAATTTTTCTTTCTCTTTAGGTACGGCACCTCTATAAAAAGTCCTCCCTTCAAAGAGAGTTAAAAGAGATGAGCATTTCTCCTGTTTGAATGTTTACTTGTTAAATATGGTAAGAAAATCACCGGCGTAGAAGAAATCTTTAGGAGAAGTTTCAGACTGTTAAAAAGGTTCAGGGAAATGAGGACATTTACATGTTCCAAAGGAGGGAATTCACTTGGCATTCAACATATCAATGCCACGAAAAAATTAACTTGAAGATTCTTTGTTTACAAATATGAAACCCCACAATACTGTTTTCAAAGGGCGTGAACTTTTGTTACAAGGCACTACTATCACTAGAAGGGGACCTTTGGTGGCACAAACCGTTTGTGCTCTACAGATAAACGAAGGGTTAGTGGTTCCAACTCACACAGGTGCGTCCTGAACGAGAGGCCTTGCTTCTGCTTTCATAATGATTACAGCCAAGAATACTCTATGGAGTGCAGCTTTACTCTGTAACACGTGGTATAGCCATGAGTCAGAATCCACTGCTTGGAAATGGCTATTATCATTGGTACCATTTTGCAGAGATTTTATTGCTCACAGCAATGCCCCCAAAATATGGTAGCTTCTGTGGAAAGAGAGAAGGGACGAGGTCTGCAGAGGTGGAGGGTGCTGGTGATGGAGAGGCCTCCAGGGATTCCTGAGACCAGAGCCTTGGGCTCCTATATGAAGATCAGGGCCATGAGAGCTCATATAAATTAACTATTCTCAGAGGTCTCTATCCAAAAGGAAAATGCCCAAGAATCCACAACATCTCAAGCAAAAAACCCAAGCTCTAGGGCCGGGAAGACTCCACTACCATCAGAGAGGCCTTTTCCCTCAGCTTCCGCTGAGCAGACATCTCATTCATCCAGCTAAGGGGCTACCCCAGAGAAGCGATGGGTAAGGTGTGCATATTTCACCCAGGTGCGCACGGTCAAGTGGGTGGCTGTGGCCTGGCAGACCAAAACCTCCTTTGCCCCCGTGGGACAGATGCCCCAAGTCTTTGAGGCCGAGCTCTCTGAGTAGAGCACCGTCGCCGTGCCCCCAGTCTGGCCAACACTGAGTCCCTGGTGAGCACCCTGGGGCCTTGGAAGGAGGGGCCCCAGGCCCGCACCACCGAGCCCAGCGTCTGAGGAGAGGATCATGGGGAAAGCCCCCACGCAGCCACCCCGGAGTGGCTAGTGACCCATGAGCGCAGCTTCCACTGCTTGGCCTGCTGCCTTGTGTTCAAGTCCCAGGAGGCCCTGGTGGCTCACATGGAGCATGGAATGAGCCAGGGCTTCAGCAACCAGGTCCTCTGTGAAGAGCTGCTGGAAAAGGAACTGCCACCCTCACCCCCATGCAAGCCCAGAGGCTGCCACCAGCTGGCCAAGGCCACTTGATGGCCTCCAAGAAGAGGGAGGTGTGGGAGAGGAGTGCCGTCTGCAGGAGCTGGAGGGGCAGCTGGAGAAGCAGAGAGAGCAGCTGAGGAGGTTGAGGCACCAGCTGGTGAGGTTGCAGAGGCAGGAGGCCAGGCTACAGAGGGTGGGGGCACAGCACTGAAGCCAGAGGAGGAAGAGCCTGAAGACCTGCTAGCAACTTGGGACTGGGAGGAGCAGGGCATTTGTGCTGGGAAATGTGGGTCATCTCATCAGCTGCTACCCAAAAGATATGTGGCCCACGGAAGAAAGGCCTGGCAATCTACTTCTGTACTATCACAGTCATTGAAAACTCTGTGCAGTGCAGTTCTACTCTGAAACACCTGGGTTCACCATGCATTGAAATCAACAAGACAGTAGGTTTTTGTTCTGTTAAGGCCTCTGTTCAGGCTCCTTTAACCCACCTGCCTGTAAGAACCTCTCCTCCCAGCCTGTGCCCCAATCCAACTACTCCAAGTGCATGGAGAGCTGCAATCCTAGGGGGACCTGGAAAGAAGGAGCCCCAGAACACCTGACTGCAGACACCAGGTCTGCTCAGAGGTTCCCCTAGCCTAGGAGAGGAGAGGACAGGCCTGATCTGGATGGTGAGGTCTCAGAACTCTGAGAATGAGCACAGCATAAGGAGGGGGGGAGAAATGGGATTTCAGTGGGACTTGGGAGGCTGAGGGGGACTCTGCAAAGACAGCTCCAACGGAAGTGTGCTGGTGAACGGGGTGTCACTGAGTTCTTTGCATAGAAGGAACCAGAGAGAGAGTAGGCTGTGGGGAGACCTGCCTGTAGGTGAGCAGTGGGCATAAGGCCCTACCCAAGGACTCTGGGTCACTTCTCATCATCCTCCAAGCATAGAAAGGAGGAGGTCCTGGTTGGGCAAAGAGGAGGAGGTGGTGAAATAAAGAGCTCACCGCATTCAAGTCTACTGCCCTCACTGGGGGAATTTGGGTTTATTGCTGTGATTTAGTGTTGCCTCTTTGGAGGAAACCCTCATGGCGTATTGGTTAAGTGCCACGGCTGCTAACCAAAGCGTCGGCAGTTCGAATCCACCAGGTGCTCATTGGAAACTCTATGGGGCAGTTCTACTCTGTCCTGTAGGGTCACTATGAGTCGGAATTGACTTGGCCGCAGTGGGTACTGGGCCTCTTTGGACTGGAGTGGGAGATGGTTTAGAAAAACTCTCCTGGGTGTCCCTTTTCTGCATAACAGTAGATCTAGTAGTGTCTGCGTAACTCATGCAAAGGATGAGTTCCTAGGATGTAAGGAAACTTTTTTTTTTCTTTTAAAAAAGCTTTTTCTGTTTGATTTTGCACATATCAATGACACTAGCTTGTTCTTTCTTTTTTTCTGTGGTATAATTTGGCCAATCCTGGGGTCAGAGAACGGGAAGAAAAAGACTGGACTGGAAGTATAGGAACAAAGGCAGATGAGGCCTCTTAACCCTGGGAGAACACAGATGGTTAGAGGTGAGGCCAGCAAGGGACAGATTCAGGCCCAGACTGTATAATGAGCAGAAAAGCCCAAGTCTTAGACACATCATCATGTCCCACGCCCTGGAAGATGCCAGGGGCATGTTGACCCTCCTGGGAGATAAGACCCCAAATGGCACAGGGAAGCCTTCAGGAGCAAGGAAGGGAGGGCAGGGCCTCCAGGATGGGCATCTCCATCCACAGGCTGCCCTGTGTATATTTCTCAGTGACAGTAATGGCTCCTGCGAGGGACGGGGTCAGAGGCAGACAGAAGCGAGAGCTTTGAAAAATTTGAGACAGGGTTAATTCTGCCAGTACCAGAGGATGAAAAACGAAAGCCTGTGGTTCTCAGGGGTACAGACCTGCCAGGGGCCTGATGTATACAGGGTGGACAGAGGTGTCTGGAGAGGTCCACCTGTCTAAAGACTTATGGTCATAGTCTTCATTATCCTAAAAGCAGCAATTTCCCAGTTAATTTCCTCTACGTTTAAACCAAAGCCAAACCCATTGCCATTGAGTCCTGATAAAAGGCCTGGAGTGCGCAAGGGTAGGTTTTCCAGTAGAGCGATGAGGGGAGGAAGATGGTAGTACCATACCAGACAAGGAGACTCTTCTTTGTGCCTTGTGTTACCTACTCAATTGCACATGGTGTTCAGCCCTCATCTTTGCGTATACACGTGTACATGCATTAAGAGTTACTATATTGACCTCGCAGAATTCTTTTTGGTCCTTTCTAGGGATAGAGATCAGAAGAGGTCACTGGCTTCATATACCAAACATGAAATCTGCAGTCTGACTTTTGTACAGTCTGTGTTTGTGTTCTCTATCCAGGGATTAAAATCTCTGATCTGACATTAAAGATTGTTTTTTTTTTCCTACAAGAAAAAGAGGAAGACCCTCAACAAGATGGATTAACACAATGGCTGCAACAATGGGATCAAACGGCAACAATTGTGAGGATGGCGCAGGATGGGGTAGTATTTCCTACTGTTGTACATAAGGTCATTATGAGTCGGAACCAACTTGATGGCACCTAACAGCAACAACAACATAAAAAAATAGTTTTAAAAACATACATGTCATATTTTACAATTTGCAAATATCTTATAATCTTATTATGACATACGTAACAGTACAAATTTGCAAAGAAGTTATAATACAAGCCATCCCTACATGTGTGTGATGCTCCTGCTCCCCCAAGGTGTCCATTGTTCAAAGACACATGTGTGTTCTTCCTTACATTTCTCTTTTCTGGGACACATGTTACAGTCGTACGTATCCATGTAGATCTATTTGCATGTTTGCTGTTACAGAACCTTCAACACAGTCTACCCACATTGCTCCTTGCCCCTTTTTTCACTTGACATTTGATCATGGCTCCCCTGTAAGTCAGTAGATATGGAACTAATGCTGCTTAGTTCTTCTAATTTTTTAACTCATATTTATACATAAAGAATGTAAATAAATGGTAACAATGACAATGTGCAACCTATACACTTTCATATAACTCTACAGAAATGAAAACACATAGCAGCTATGATCTTTAAAAAAAACCCACTGCCAATGAGTCAATTAAGCATAGTGTTTTCAGTATGTTCTAGCTCCCCACCCCTTGTCCCTTCCCATAACTGAATCTAAGATAGTTCATATCAACAATCAGGTAAGTGTTCTATCTTATTATTCTTGCTTAAACTATCATACTCACACATGCAAATAACCACATCTACTCATTTATGGACATATATATATATATACACATATATATATGCTTGTATTCAAATACATTTGGTTATTTGTTATTGTTTTACCCATATGGGCTCACTTTATATATATACTTCTCTCTGTCTTGCTTTTTTTTCTTCAATGATACTTCACAGTGATTTCACTTACTAATCTTCTATAGCTCTGTTTCATTCTAATGACTACCATATATTATTATATGATATGGTTATTATATTATTATTCTAATATTACTGGAATATTTGAATATTATGCATTAAAATTTTATTATAATATCACATCCTTAATGGGCAATAATTTTATTTTTCCTTTTTTGTCTTTAACAATAACCATCCTTTGCATATACTACATGGAGCCCTGGTGGCACAGTGGTTAAGAGCCCAGCTGCTAACCAAAAGGTTGGCAGTTCGAATCCACCAGCTGCTCCCTGAAAACTGTATGAGGCAGTTCTACTGTGTCCTGCAGGGTTACTATGTACTACAAGATTTGTATCTGTGGGGTAGATTCTAATGAGTGAGATTTCCAGTTCAAAGAATGTTTTAAAAAGTATAGAGCCATGTCTATGTCTTTCGCCTAAAAGTCTGTAGTAACGCACCTGTCTTTGTCATCTAGTGCTGCTATAACAAAAGTACCACAAGTGGATAGGTTTAACAAAGAGAATTTATTCTCTCACTGTCTAGTAGGCTACAAGCCCAAATTCAGGGTGGCTATCTGTCTCTGTTAGCTCTGGAGAAAGGTCCTTGTCATCACTCTTTCCTTGGTCTGGGAGCTTCTCAGTGCGGGAATCTCAGGTCAATTGCTTCCCTTTCCTTTTATCTCTTGTAAGGTAAAAGGTGGTGCAGGCCACACGCCGGGGAAACTCCGTTTACACTGGATCATAGTAAGGGTGTTAAAATCCCACCCTAATCCTCTTTAATGTAAAATTACAATCAAAAGTGGAGGACAATTACACAATACTGGGAATCATGGCCCAGACAAATTGATATATACCTTTTGGAGGGGACATAATTCCATCCATGACAGCACCTTTCCAGCCATGTCTGAGGGCATCCTTCTCCCCACAGCCCAGCCAGCCATAAGTGGTGTTGATTTTTAAATTGTGCCAGTTTCACTGGGATTTTGATTGACATTTTCTTAACTATCAGTGTTTTTGAAACTTTGATTATTTTTATTGGGGATTTGGATATTTTCTGAATGGTCGGTAATTGCTCATTACCAACAGTTCTGATGAGGGCCACAATACATAGATGCTGAAAAAGTGGGAGAAAAATGAAGAACAGAGCTCAGATTATTAAAAAGTCCAGACCTACCGGACCAGCTGAGACTATATATATACTTATAATACAAGCCATCCCTGAGATACTCTTTAAACCTTGTACTGAAACTATTCCCTGAGTTCATCTTTTATCGAAATAGCAGACTGGCACACAAAATAAAGGGTATTATCCATCAGTATGGCACTCCATTAAAAAACCATTATGTGCAGCCAAAATGTCAACCATTACTCTAAAGCAAAGATGAGATGATAAGGGGGCAGGGAAACTAGAGTACTGGAAATGGAACAACCGGAACACAATTAAAGACACTGTTGACACGCTGTGAAAGATCTGAATGATTTTTGTAGAAATTGTCAGATGGGAACCTAATTTGCTGAGTAAAGTTTCACCAAAAACATAATAAAATATTATTAAAAAAAATCATTGCTCATTTTCCAAGTGCCAAATTTTTGTGTCTCCTTCATCTAAAGTAGGAATAGTTATTAGTCCTTTGTCATCTATGTTTCAAATTTTTAAGTCTTTTGCTTGTTTATCTCTTCTTTTTTTTTTTTTGCAGGCTATTTTCCTCTCTTCAATAATTGAAATGTTTTATGCTCAATTACATCTACCTTTTCTCTTATAATTTCTGGATTTCCTATATAAGTTAAGAAAATCTTACATGTAACTTCCTAATTTTCTGTTAAGATTGTTGTTGATTTATACATTAAATTTGTAATTCAATGCGGTATTTTCGCACACTTTTCTATAAGGACAATCAGTTGAGTCAGCACCATTTATTATGAATTTTCTATTTTGTTCCACTGGTGTATTTCTCAGTTTCTAGTATAAACCCTGGTGGCGCAGTGGTTAAGAGCTATGGCTGCTAACCAAAAGGTTGGCAGTTCAAGTCCACCAGGCGCTCCTTGGAAACTATGGGGCAGTTCTACCCTGTCCTATAGGGTCACTATGAGTCAGAATCGACTCGACAGCATGGGTTTGGTTTTTTGGTTTAGTATAATGTATTAATTTGTTCTATTATTCAATGAAAGAAGGCTGCACTTACTATCCTTTTTCATATTTCAATTGTCTGTTCTTTGGTATAAGGAGCCCTGGTGGTGCAATGGTTAAGCACTTGGCTGCTAACCGAGAGGTTGGCGGGTCGAACGCACCCAGCAGCTCTACAGGAGAAAGACCTGGGAATCTGCTTCTGTAAAAATTACAGCCCCCTTCCTTCCCCCTCAAAAAAAGAAAAAACCCTAAGTGGCAGTTCTACTCTGTATTCAGTTCAACAGACAACTATTTTGATATTCTAATGGGAATCACATTATATATATATCTTAGTTTTGAAACACTTGACTTGTTTTACAAGTCTTCACGTTTGGGAGAACAGGCATTTTTTTGCATTCAATCGGGTTTTGTTTTATTTACTTCAGTAGATTATTTTCTTCATATAGGTTCCTTACCGTTTCTATCAAAACATTTCCCTAAGTATCTTATTGTTTTTGACACTATTTGGTACAATCAAATAGCAGAGAAAAAAGAATGGTCTATCCTTCCCATTTTCATTTTTTCGCGTGCTTATTTCTGGACAGAAATATAGAACTGATTTTGGTATATATGTCCTATTTCCTGCCACTTTATCAGCAATTTTATATTCGTCCTCTAGGTTTGCAATTATATCAGCATTAAAAAAGTTTTAAAATCTTTTAATAGTTACCCTCGTTATTTAAAATTTCTGGCTTATTCTTTCACCGTCAAAACTATATTCTGGGATAGAAGTAATTATAGCTATCTTTGTTTAGTTGCAAACTTTATCAAAATGAATGGACTGTTTTGTAGTCTATCCCACATCTGTTAAGTTTTGGGATAATTCGTTGTGCACCAGTAGATAACAAACACGTTGACCTTGCCGACCATGATTGCATTTAGCTTCGTGGGCAAGTTGGGGAGAGTTTCGTCTTCATCTATTCTTTGATGGATCCTGTCTAAGGCCAAAATTAACTGTTCTTTGCATGTTTCATGAAATCTGCTGAGAGCCAACCAGGCCTGTAATTTTCTTTGCAGGAAGATTTTTAACTCTAATCCCTTTTCGACTCAACGGCAAGTAGCGACAACAACAATCCATTTTGCTTCATGGAATCTTCTGGCAATAATTTATTAGAGAAGTTTCCAATGTGTGCTCTAGGCTGCTGGAAAGCCATCTTTAAAGATTATGTGGATATTCACTCTTTTCAGCCTTATCCAAACCCATTAATCAATCCCAGATTTTCCCCATTTCCACAAAGGTCCTTTCCTGCATCCACTCCTGGTACCAGTTCCCTCCTCTCAGACTTTGTATTTTCTGAAAAGAAATGAACAGTGTGCCACCCAAGCAGTTTCGTGCCCACAGACTCCTGAGTCCAAAATAGGGAGGATACTGTCTTCAAATATTCTTTTATTTTCTATTTTTGTCTGTACTTAATTTCTTTTTCATACCGTATCGTAATTGTTTTAAAGTTGTGTTTTTATGTCTGGGTCTGAAACCCAGCTGGGATTCCCTTTGTGTGTGGTATGTTGTGGTGTCCAGTTGCATGTGGGCATCAAAAGGACACATTTTTCAGGAGGGTGGGGATGGGGAGGGTGCTGACACATTGCGGGGATTGCAACCAATGTCGGGGAAAATTTTTGTATGAATTGCTGAATGGCAAACTAATTTACTATGTAAATTTTCACCTAAAGCACAAAAATGTTATACACACACACACACACACGCACGCACGCACATTGTGAAACTAAAAGGCAGGGAGAGGCAGTTGGGGCGGTTGGGCCAACCACAGTGGGTGCTGCGCGCGGGGAGAGGAGCACTCCAGGGCGTCACGGAGTCCTGCGCCCAGCAGGGCTGGCAGAGGACCTGAGCCTGGGTCCGGTGCCTCTGGCAAAGGGCCAGCTCCCCTCATACCTGCCTGCCAGCCAGGCTCCAGCCCCTGCCCTCATCCCTCTGGGTCTCCCCCACCAGTCTCCTCATTGCTACCACTAAAATTTAGGGGGAGGCCAACGCCACCCAGAGGGTGGCGCAGAACCTGGACTTCAGGAGCTCCACGTGCACCGCCGGGCCCGCAGCACTTCCGCTGCGAATCCGTCAGCTGTCGGGTATCCCTAGGACGCTGGGCACGGGTGAGTGAGTTGCGATCACACATGGGCTTCTAAATCCGTCCATGGGAAACCCCGGGGGGTGCACTTCCAGGAGGAAAAGGCCAGGCCAAAGAGGCCACCCTGTCAGGTGGACCCTCTCTCCAGTCAGGACTCACCGCCTGCACCGCACTGGGAAGAGTCCTCCCAAGGGCTCACCCCTAGATTGAAGGCCACGATCAGACTTTGGGGATCCCCAGGCTCCCAGAGCTGCAGCACCGCACGGGGAGGGTGAAGTGGTGCTTACCGGCCAAGCCCTGGCAGCAGTTCCTCTTGCATGTGACCCCTTTGTCAGCCTGAATTTCTTGCACTGTTTTTCCACCAGCCTGGCATTCTGCAACAGAAGCTGCAGGGAGAGTTGCTTCATGAAGCTGCTTTGCACTGAGGTCCTGAGCCTGTGCACTCCCAGGACGAGGTCCCATGATTTTAGTTGGATGGTTTCTTTCCAATGACATGTTTTCCTAGATTTTCTTCTCAGCCCCATCTAGTTCTTTCTTCTTTTCCTCCCACCTCCATTTTGTTGGCTCCTATGACATCTATCAGTTCTTTTGCCCCCACCCTCCCATGACTCTGCCACTGTAGACCCCACCCTGGAAGACCCCCATGGAAGGTGCTAGAGAGTGGTTCATGGGCCCCTAGCTGCTCAGCAATTTGGGGAGGGGGTATCTAGGGATCTACACTTCTAAGAAGCTCTTCAGGTAATTCTGGTCCTGTTGCAATGGAAGGCTTTATTTTAGAGGTCAGCTGTGAGCAGGCCCCTACTGAGAATGGCTGTGGCAGGTTTCCCACACACCCCTCTGCTTTGCTCAGTCTAGGGGGAGACAGAAGAAGATTGCAGAGCTGAGCTGCAAGGATTTCCTGCAGCAAAGCCTGCCCTGGTGTGGGCTGGGGAATTTGTTTCCCCAATTCTCATCACTAGTGGTGAGCAGACCGTTCTCTGCTCAGACTAAAGAAGAGTTAACAAAATGAGCTTGAAACAATAAATGCCTGCTTGGAGCCCTAGTTGCTAAAAAAAAAGGGGGGGGGGGAGTGAAACAAGAATCCAAAGGACGTGAAATGAGCCTCCTCTTTTGACACCCTGCCTGGTCCCTAACTTTCTCATCTTCCACCTCCCAAGACTGTACAAACTGAGTTCAGATCCTGGAATAAAGATCCCCAGGAATATTGCTGCTTTCGTCACCCCGTGAGGGTTTCCCGAGTGCTGGCTGGAATAAGGTCTGAGAATCCTCCAGGGGCTGCCCAGGCCTGTGTACTAGACATTCAACACACCGAGATTCAGAACCACTTCAGTTTTCCAACACTCGGGCTTGACCCCAGGGACCTGACCCTGAGGAAGCTGAGATTTTCTGAAGTCAATACTCCTACCCACTCCTCAGGTTCTCCCCATCTGAGCCTCGGGATCAGTCAGGCCTCATGTCCTCTCAGCAGTGTTTCTGCTAAAGGACAACAGAGGGTACTGTAAGGAGCCCTGGTGGCACAGTGGTTAAAGTGCTCAGCGGCTAGCCAAAAGTTTGGTGGTTCAAACCTGCCAGCCACTCCACGGGAGAAGAGGTGGCAGTCTGCTTTTGTGAAGATTTACAGCCTTGGAAACCCTGTGGGGCAGTTCTACTGTGTCGTATAGGGTCTCTATGAGTTGGAATCGACTTAATTGCAGTAGGTTTGGGTTTTTAAGGGCACTGTGGGTTTGTGCTCTATAACTTGAGCACCTGCCCCCTCTGAAAGGTGCAAGGAGCTACTGAAAGGACACCATCATAACTGGCAGAAGCCACAGCCCATGGTGCTGAGGGAAAGCTGGGAGGGAGAGAGAGGTGGGTGAGTTAGAAAGGCCCGGTCTGTAGGCAGCCAGGGGCCAGGGTGACCTGAAGCCAGAAAGCTGACTGAAGACAAAAAGCTTCAAACCTGCCCCTCCTGAGTCTGTTTCTTCTTTCAAAACCTTTTCAAAGTCTTTCGCTGCTCTTATTGGCTAGGCCTGAAAGGCCTTTGCTTTAACATGAAGGAGCCTCCAAAGCCTCTTGGGGCAAAGGATGGCCCAGGAGGCCCTGCCCACCACACTCCGTCCTTCCTGCAAGTCCGAGGGCCAGTAGTTTCAGCCTTCCAGCTCCTCCACCGATCTAATGACTTGAAACAGGATTTCACTGAAGCTCAAACATAACATAGACTGGAAATACTCCTGGGTTCTCTTCTCACAGCAGCTCATCGCCTGGTTCCTAGTTTTATTAGAAAAGTTAGATAAGGGACGAGAAGAGGAGATTGTGGAATGCCTGACATCTTAGCGCCAGTTTTTTTTTTTCTTGAGGAGAAAAGAAGGCGGCATTTACTGTGTCCTTTTTTTTTCCTTGAGTCTCACAAAATTCTCACAAAGACCCTCTCAGTTAAGGACTGTTGGGAAGTGCCTTGCTTTTCTTTTAAACTTTGTCCTGAGGTGCTTTGATTATGGAGCACATATGAAGAATTTTCCCCTCAGGGAAGCATTCTAATTCTTACCTAGACTGTAAGCAGAATGAGGACATATTAAGTGCTAAGCTTGGTACATAAGGGAGTGGGGACCCCTCAAAGCAGGCCTGTGGAGAGGTTCATTCACGATTCCCTGGGAGGCACACCCGTTGCTCCAGACATCTTTGAAATGCCTCCCTGGGGAAGGCCTTCGGGGCTGGTTCCTGGCCACGTGGGAATTCAGTCCCGTTTTTCTGTTAACACTGCTCATTTGGGGTCCAGAATGATATTGCCCAATGTCTCATTTCCAAGGCCTCTGCTGTGAGTGTGACTAAGAGACAATATGGGAATTCTTAGAAGAAAATCCTGCAAGAAAGGCACTTCTTAAATTCAGTATTTTTCAAACCAATGAAGTCTTCATTCTTACTGAAAAAGGAGGGAAAAAAATGCCACAAACTCGGGGGGGGGGGCGGGCGGGGATATTTGCAATGAACATAACTACGTAAGGATAGGCATTCAGAATATGTTAAGATCTCTCTCAGTGAATAGAGAAAAAGCAAAAACCCAATGGAGAAGAGTCACTAGAAGGCAGATTATAGCAGAGGCACCTAAAATGGCCTATAAACCTGAGCTCCTCAGAAGTAATCAGGGATCATCACAGAGACCACACAGAATAGTCCTTCCCACACAGGGAGCAGTCCAGGGCCAGGCCCCTGAAGGAATGTGTTATGAAGCTATCACTGAGAAAAGAGGATCAGTCTATACCACCACTGGGGCCCACTCGGCATCCTGCATGCCTTTGACCAGAATACCTAGGTTCTGCTTCTGGTTAAATAAAAAAAACAGGTGACCTTATAGGGTGGGGTTTATTTCCCTTAGCCCAGCTTCTCAAAACGGGTGTCTGCTGCCCAAGAGGAGAAAATCAGAGGGAAAACCCATGCAGTGCGCAGATGGGCAGATGACCTATTTCCCTGGGGCCAGCCCTGAAATCCTATAGCCTATTTCAAGGTGGCACAGCATGGCCATATTGAGAGGGAAATCTCCATGGTTCCCTGAGATGAGCTCACAGCTCTGCCCATGCCCTGGCCCATTCCAGCACCACCTCTGGCCCCCAGAATCTAGGATTTAGATGTGACTAATTAGCTCACCATTTAAAATTCATTGCTCAAAATCCATTTCCTTATTAAGGGTTACCCTGACCACCCTTTTAAAATTGCAACCAGAAAATCTCTTCCCTCCCATTCACACTCACATGCTCCCTAGCCCTGCCCTATTTTATTACTAGCACTTATCACCTTTAACTGTCTTAGTCATCTAGTGCTGCTGTAACAGAAATACCACAAGCTGATGGCTTTAACAAAGGGAAATTTATTTTCTCATACCCTAGTAGGCTAAAAGTCCAAAATCAGAGCACCAGCTCCAGTGGAAGTCTTTCTCTCTCTGTCATCTCTGGAGGAAGGTCCTTGTTACCAATCTATCCCTGGACTAGGAGCTTCTCTGTGCAGGAACCCCAGCACTGCTTTCTTAGTGTTATGAGATCTCCAACTCTCTGCTTACTTCTCTTTCATTTTATCTCTTGAAAATAAAAGGTGGTGTAGGCCATACCCCGGAGAAACTCCCTTTACATTGCATCAGGGATGTGACCTTAGTAAGGGGGTTACAATCCCACCCTAATCCTCTTTAACATAAAATTACAATCACAAAATGAAGGGCAAGCACACAATACTAGGAATTATGGCCTAACCAAGTTGAGACATATTTTGGGAAGACACAGTTTGATCCATGACATTCCACCCTTTGCCCCCCAACCAAATGCATGTCCTTGCTACATGTAAGACGCATTTACTCCATCATATCACAGCAAAAGTCTTAAATCAACTCCTAGTCTAAAATCCAAAAATTCCTCTTCATCTGTGAAATCTAGAATATAAGTTTTCTGTTTTCAAATGCAGTGGCAGGACAAGTGCAAGCTGTATATTTCCATTACAAATGGAGAAACTGGAAGAATAGAAGGGATAACAAGCACCAAGCAAGTTAACAGAGCCCATTACATTAGCCCTAAAGGCTTTGCAAATAATCCTCTGTTTTTGAGACCATTTACACAATGGCCCAGCTCTCTGAACTCTAGGTATTGGCCACACTCTCCGGATTCTGAGCGGAGGCCCCAGGGCCCTGGGCTTCACCTCTGCCTTCCTGACCCACTGGGATGGCAACTCTGCTCCCTTGACTTTAGTCATAGCGTTCTCCTGGTCCATCTTAGTGGCGACTCAACCCTTAGAAACACCAGAAGCCATGGCTCCACTTTGAAATCCCAAAGGTCAAGGCTATACCTTTTGAGACTAAGGCAGCTCAACTTCCGGTGTTCCTTGTCTCTTTAAACTCTGCTTTTTGGCTTCTTGGCCCTCTGGCCTTATGACCACATCTGTCCTATTGGGGCAAGTGTTCCAAAGCTCAGTAGCTCCCCAAATAAGTGCCTGGAGGCACCCCACTCTGCTAGGAAGCCTCCAGCACACAGGCACTCAGCTCTCTCACTCCTTGGGTTGACTTCAGCACTGCCTGGCCCTGGTTTCCTGGGTGTGCTGCTCCTGGCTCCCTGCTGCTGCTGGTCCTCTGCTGCTGTTTCTCACCATCTGTACCTTCTCTGGTGTTACCAGTTCTCCTCACTTCCTTCTGAGTCTGTCCATTCACAGTTTCAAAACCACTTCCACATTTTAAGTGTCTGTTAGAGCAGCACCACATTCTCTCAGTATCAAATTCTTTCTTAGTCATCTAGTGGTGCTACAACAGAAATACCACAAGAGGATGGCTTTAACAAAGAGAAATTTATTTTCTCACAGTCTAGTAGTCTGGTGGTCCAAATTCACAGTGTCAGCTCCAGGAGAAGGCTTTCTCTATCAGTTTTGGAGGAAGTCTTTGTCACCTTCACTAATTGTGCCCTATTTTATTACTAGCACTTATCACCTTTAACATAATAAATATTTCCTAGTTTATTACATTTATTATCTATTGTCTCTCCACTGGACTATAAGCTTAGTGAGGACAGGAATTTTTGTGTGCTTTATGCATTGATATATCCCCCAATCATAGATAGAACACTTTCTAGTGTAGTATGTTTTAGGTAGTTCAATATTTGTGGAATGGGTGCATGAATCCAAAGAAAGACAGCTCGAACAGGGAAACTCTCTCCTGTCTCTTCTCCCAATAATGGAGGCACAACTGTCACATCTCTGGTGTCTCCAGGGCTTTCCATGCCTCTCATTTGCACCCAAAGCTGTAGACTGGGATTTCCTAACTACTCTTTATGCTGGAGACATGCACGTGAAACGCTCCATGTCCCCCTCCCACCACTGAGATTCAGGTTGACACCCCTCACCCAGGCCCAACCAACATCCCCTCTTTTTTGCTCTTTTGGGCACTCGCTGCATCTGATCTTCCGATGTCAGCAAGGGTCAGAGAGCCCCATGGAAAGAAAGAAAGGCCCCCCCATGTCAAATCTGTGCCCCAAGACAGACATCAAACCCATCAGAAAATCCCAAGCCCACAGATCTTCTCATCAAATTTGTCTCAGAGGTGTCTCCTATGGAAGAATTCAGAGCTGATCATAGGTCATGGAGCCTCACCAGGTCTAGAAGGAGGGAGTCACAAGTTGGGCCTGCATGTATTGAGGTCAACACTCACACCCGTGCTTATGATAGAAGTAGACTCGGCCACTTTTGACTTCATCAATCCCTATTACTCTCCTTTGTACCTTGGTGGGCTGAGCACAGTAAGGAGCTTCTGGGAAGCCAGCCATGGCTCTGGCTACTGCTCTGATATCCCGGTTGGGTTTGGGAATGAAGGATGGTTGCTCTAGGTACCTTTGATCCCCACCCCTCTCAGAGGTATGGCCAGTTTAATTGAAGTAGATGTTTCCTCTTTATTCCCTGAATCTTCTCGTATCTGAATTCTTCATTTGGATATTCTAGGACCTCTCTCCTCAGACTGGGATCCAGGGACCAGCAGCACTGGTAGCACCTGGAACCTTGATGGAAATGTAGACTCTTGGGCCTCAACCCAGACCTCCTGACTCAGACTCATCATTTTAACACGATCCTTAGGTGATCTGGGTGCACAATGAAGTTTGGGAAGCACCATGACTGACCTGGATCTCAGAGAAATCAAATATAATGCATGTGAGTTCTTGGGCCCATTACAAAATGGATTGTCATCCCTGAGGTCTGGTTTGGCCCCATCTTTCTGTCAGTAAGTGAGATCTCTTTGGTTCCTTCTCAGGAGATAAGCCTTCCCAGCCTTCTAGTTGAGGTCTTAGAGAGAAGTACTTAGTACCAAAGGACATGAAAAATAAACTTGAAAGAAAAATGTGTTCATTTCCAGGAGAAAAACTCAGTGCAAAGTGTTGCATTTATACTTGGTATATTTTCAAACTCAGAGGAATTCACAGTTTAAATAATTCTCTTAAAACATTTTTTGTTAATTGACTGCTGAATTAATGTCTACCACGGGGACATGGAAACAACACTGATTTGCTCAACCTTGATAATGTGAATTTATCATATTATTTCAGGAAGAAAATGCACGTTTCTTCATGAACGTGTAATTTAAATAGGGAATCTGCAGAGTTTTATAACTGTTTAATGGTTTAAGCAAGGATAATGAGATAAACTTAACAGATTCTTAGTGTGAATTCCCTTGGATTCACTTGTCGGAAAAGACAGGCAGAGGAGAGTTAAAACATATAGAAACAGTATGCTTCAAAAGCATTGATGATATGTCTTTTCATTTCTGTAGAGTTGTATGTGACTGTTGATAGTGTGTACTGCCCTGGTGGCACAGTGGCTAAAAGCTCGCTTGCTAACCAAAAGATTGGTGGTTCAAATCCACCAGCTGCTCCTTAGAAATCCCATGGGCAGCTCTACTCTGTTCTATAGGGTTGCTATGAGTCGGAATCAACTTGCTGGCAGTGAGTTTGGGTTTTTTGTTTTTTTGGTATGTTCCCATTTATATATGAGTTAAAAGTTAGAAGAACCAAAAAGATAGTGTTACTGCCATGGCTACTGACTTACGGGAACCAAGATAAATTGTCAAGTGAAGAATGGTGCAGAGAAACATGTGGGTAGAGTGTGACCTAATCTCCAGAAAAGCAAACAAACCATAAAGCTACATGTGTACCTGTGACTATGCATATGTGTTCCAGCAAGCAGGAATGTGTGAAGAGGTACACATGTGTCTTTGAACATGGACACCTTGGAGAAGCAGGTAAAATTTACACATGTGGGGATGACTCTTATTATAATTCTTATAAAAATCTGACTTGTTAAATGTGTTATAATAAGAATACAAGAGTTTTCAAAGTAAAAAAAATCATAGAAATATATATATGTATATATTTAAAACAGTTTTATTGGCTGTTATTTTATATAGGCAAAACACTGTCATCAATACTGGATTCAGAGACTTTCACCACTGGGTGAAGAGCAAACTCAGAGATGGAACAAAGGTCTCAGCAAATTTCTTGCTTGTTCTTGGAGCTAATGACCTCTTCTGGTCTCTATACCTGGAAATGGCCAAAAAGAGTTCTGTCAGGATTAATGCAGTCATTGTTCAAACATCTACTGCATGTACATGTCTTCGGGGTAAGGAAGAATGCTGGACACCATGTGCAATTCATTAAGTAACAAGTGGACCATTAGACAGTTCTTTCTCTGATGTCCCACTACCACGTTCCTCCCCTTGTTGCTCTACTGGAAAACCCACGGTATACATTGTAGGCCTTTTTTCAGGACTCAACATAGAGGAAGTTAACTGGAAAGATACATCTTTTAAAGATAAAGAAGATTTTGTCCACAAGGTCTTTAGACATGTGGACCTCCCAGGCAGCCTCTGCATAGGATGGGAATGCAAGACCCCTCTCACTCAGTATCTCTGAGCATTTCAGTCTTTCTGTTTCTTTATCAGGAGACTGCAGAATTTACCCACTTCAGAACCCTTGCTGCCATCAACCCCAACCAGTCCCATATAGGACCCCTCACTTCCACTCTGAGAAATAAAAGTAGGACAGCCTGCAGGTGGAGGTGCCTGACCTGGAGTCCCTGTCTATCCTTCCTTACCCCTGAGGGCTTCCCTGTGCCAACTGGGGTTTCATTTCCCAGGGTGGACATACCTCTGGCACTTCCAGGGCTTCCCAGGCCCTGGAGCTTGATATTGAGGATGGGACTTGGGCTTTTCTGGGCCTGCAGAGCCTGGGCCTCAAGCTGCCCCTTCCTACCCTCAACCTTTGGTTATCTGTACTCTGGCTGTCTTTACCAGGTTTAGGAGGCCTTGCCTTCTCTTTTGCTCCTTTCATCTCAGCCAGGCTTTTCTCTTCCAGTTCTCTGATCTCAGGGCAGTTCAGGCTAGACCACAGAAAAGAGAAAGATGAAACAAGTGTCATTGATTATGTGTGGAGGCTGCTGGGAAAGGAATTGACTGTCATTGGCTTAGGGCTTTATGCCCACTGCTCACCTGCAGGCAGGTTTTCCCACAGCCTACTGTCTCATTGGCTCCTTCTGTCACAAAGAACGTAGTGATGCCCCCTTCACCGTCACACTTCCCTTAGAGCTGTCATTACAGAGGCTCCCTCTCAGTCTCCCAAGTCCCACTGAAATCCCATTTCACTTTCCCTACTAATGCTGTGCTCATCCTCAAGGCCTCAAGAGCTCACCATCCAGATGAGGCCTGTCCTTTCCTCTCCAAGAGAGCCTCTGAGCAGACCTGGTGTCTATGGTCAGCTGTCCTGAGGTTTCTTCCATCCAGTTCCCCCTCCGGCTGGAGCTCTCCATGCAGTTAAGGGGGTGGAGTGGGGTGGGGAGGAAGGCACATGTGAGGGTTTTACAGGTGTAGTGGGTGAAAGGAGCCTGAAAGGACGTCTTTCCAGAAGGGCCCACATTTTGAGGCCGTGTCTGCCCCCTCTGTAGCCAGGTCTGCCACATCTGCAGCAGCACCAGTAGATGCTGTAGTCTCTCCAGCCCCTGTCTCTGCTCCTCTAGATGCTCCTGAAGGTGCCCGGCTCTTCTTGCCAGGACTCCAGGATG
Organism: Loxodonta africana; assembly: GCF_030014295.1. Classification (NCBI taxonomy): domain Eukaryota; kingdom Metazoa; phylum Chordata; class Mammalia; order Proboscidea; family Elephantidae; genus Loxodonta; species Loxodonta africana. The sequence continues at coordinate 770,527 of NW_026975359.1, read as the reverse complement.
CTGACCGAGGCTTAGGTATTGTGTAGACTGGAAGCAGAGCCGATGGGGCTGTCTTTGAGAACTTGGCCTCAAGACTGGGGGCATCTTGCCTACGGAGGCAGGGGATGTTTTGGTCTGCCGGACCACGGCTACCCCCTTAACTGTACACACTTGGGTGAAGTACACATACTTGACTCATGGCTTCTCTGGAGTAGCTTGATGAGTGAGATATCTGTTCAGAGGAAGCTGAGAAAGAAGACCTCTCTGATTCTTAAGGAGTCTTCCTGGACCTGAAGCTTACGTTTTTTGCTTCCGATATTCTGGCTTGAGTGGCACTTTCCTCTTGGGTTGAGACTTCTGATAATAAAGAGTTAACTTACATGAACCCTCTGGGCACTGAGTTCTCAACTGTGACCCAAGACCCTGGTTTCAGGTGTCCCTGGGAGCCTCTCCATCATCACTGTCCTCCACCTCTGCAGGACCTGTGGTTTCTTCCTTTTTCCCTGGGGACCTTCCATCTTTGGGGAACATCACTGTGGGAGACCAAGTCTCCTCTGGGAAATCTTTTGTGATATTAGCACTTCATAACAGAAGTCTATAGTCTTTCAAAGGACTATAATACACTGATAATTTCTATTGCAAAGAGAGGGTCTCCACATTAATTTTTTTGGCATTTGTTGAATGCCAAATGAAATTGTTCCTTTGGAACTTGAAAATGACCTCATTTGCCTGATCTTTCATAATCACACATGACTTCTCTGAGAGACATTTTCTATGAAAGTGATTTTCATAACAGATTTAGAGTGTAAACAGTGAAACAGGAGAAATTGTCATCACTTTTTAAACTTTTTTCAGCCTTCTTTTAAGGGAAGGGTATTTATAGGAGGAAGCATACTTAGAAAAATTTGTATTTTATATGCATATAAAGCTTCTCCTTGTATCCTTAACCAACCCAGGGTAGAAGGTTAAAATTGCCCTTTTCTGAACAGAAGGCCCTTACCATGCTGCTATGAGAAGCACTCCTTCAGGGTGATGCAGAAACAGATGTCCATTTCTGAGAGTTTTGATGCCACAAACCTCAGGTGGGCAACATACAAGAACCTCACCTGAGTGTGTCTGGGTGTGCTGTAATGTCAGCCTAACGGTCTGTGCACATTTCTGAATATGAAGGAAGGATTGGTGAGTTAACGAAGAAATGAATGGAAGCAGTTTGGGAGGGGAGTGAAAGCTCCAGGGACAGACAGAAGATGGGATGGGGGACTTGTCAAGAGGGTGTCAGAAAACCAGGAAGGAGCAGGAAGCACGGCCAGGGGAGGGCAGCATAGGCTAGGGGGCAGCAGAGATAATGGTAGTGGGGAGAGCAACAAAACTGGCCTGTGATACAGTGGGAAATTAGTAATCCTAGATGAAGCTCAGGTTAAGTCAAGTAGGAATGTAAAAAATTCTATCCTGTAGCTATCTTTGCTGTGAGGGATTTAGGTCCTTGGGGAGAGGTGGGGAGGAGACATAGGAGGAAAAGGCGCATTCCTGGGTCTAGGGAAGGAGTCTGAAAGACCTTCTTCTGCCCTAACAGGCTGGGGCTGCATGGTTCACAATGATGTGGGCCCTGTGCTTCTTCACACCACCCACTCCTAGAACCTCCTGAAAATTTTCTTAGTTCTTCACATAGTATGTTCATTCCATCTCATTAGAAAATATAATAATGCAATACACTTTTCCCTCACCACCCTTTCCTCAGTCCTACATTCTCTCTCCCAGTTGTACACTGGCTTCCTTCCTTTCCATCAGGTTTAAAGGCCAGAACAATTGAGTATTATTTCTGCACTTATTCCAGAAATTTCTCAGAATCCTAAGTTTGATCATTGATTTATTCCTGCATTTCCCATTGACATTACAAACTTTGGTGAATTATCTACTAAATGACAGGAAATGCTTTCTTAGGTCAATCCTCCTTATGACCCTATCTGTTCACCTCAAATCCTTCATCTTCTCCTGTCATAGCTCTGATTTCTGTGGAAATCAGATCCCCTAGTTCCCTAGCTCTCACCCATCTGGGAGATTTTTCCTCTCACCCTTATTTAGAGTCTTAGAGAAAGGCCTCTTCTTTGTTTATCACTGATTCATCCTGTCTGGGTGAAGACATCCAAAAATAATGGTACTCTGAAGGATCTCTATCCCTCCTCCCAGTTACTGATGATATCTGAATCTTTCATGACTTGGAGACTCTGATGTAGTCCTGAATTTCCTGGATTTGCTATCTAAAAACACTCTCCTGCAGGAGACCTCAGATCGGCACCCTCTCCAAAGAGCAGTTGACATCTGAGCGAGCACCAAGACTTCCATAGCCCTTGTGTGACATCATTGTTGACACTGCTCGGTTCTATGGGCCCAGTTTGAAGCAAAGCTGGGCAGCAAGGAAAATATGGCAACTGTTGAAGTAGGGGCTTGGGGGCTGGGAGGAGGGAGATTATATATTAAAAATAAATTAAAACTTCTCTCTGCACTCAAAGAGGTTACCATCCCTTGGGAGGGAGAGAGAGCATACAGGGAATGAAAATAGTGTGATAGGCAGTTGCTTCCACCAAATCCTCTCATTTAACTCAGTTTGAATCGTCTCTCCAGCCCTGGTCATACAACATCCACTCTGCACCCTTTTCAGGTCTCCTTAGCCTCTGAGGCTTCACACAGGCTCTTCACTCTGACTAGGAGATGTTGTCCCCCTTCCCATCTCCCGGCCTACTCTCCCTGGTGAAGTATGTGGTGAAGAGAACTGACCCTGTTGAAACAGGTTAGGCTTATGGCCTCACCAAAAAGACCTAAGACTCAGGACTTTTATGCAGCCAGAATAGGAGGTTTAGGAGTTGACTTGGGAAAGCCCATGACCTCTGCTTCTTCCAGACTCTATTTTTGTTTTGGATGCCATTTAGAAAAAGATCCTGGAAATGGGGAGATCTATTACGGAAGAAATTAGGAAAGTTGGGGAGGTGACGAGAGAGGTGCTGACTTCTCGGTAGAAAATAGAAATTACAACACGAAGATGCTAGGGGCTCGTTTTGTGTGACTCCCAACTGTATAGGAGGGAGGACTGGTTGGAAAACAGAACAAAAGACGATCTGTGCCTGTTGACAAATGCACCAGTGGCTTCACTCTGTCTCCTCAGAATGTTCTCATCAAGCCATCCCTCACCTTGTACTGAAGCCTCTAGAGAATTCTTGGGGTTTCCTGGATTCTGGGCCTTTGTCATCCCTTAACTATCCAACCATATTCCCAACTTGGTTCAGGCATCACTTCCTAGTTGAGATCTTCCCTGACCCTTTTCCTGGTAAATTTGTCCACTTCTTGCTCTGTACACCTTTGTATTTAAGATACCCTTTACCACCACATAAAACACAATTCCATTTACTTGCCACAGATGATTTTAGGAAGGTCGACACATTCTCCCTCTCTCTGTGTCCATGCCTTCTGTGAGACTCTGGAGCGCCTTTCCTCAGCAGCAGGAGTCTTTCTGCACCCTCAGTTGAGGCTGACCTTACGGTTGCTTTGGCCATTAGGATAGTAGTGAACCGGATACAAGGTGAGAGTTGAAAGGACTTTGCATTCAGACTTGCCCTTTTGTTGCTCTTAAAGCCTGAGAACCCATGGGAACGGACCCAGGCCAGCCTGCTGGATGATGGGAGACCATTGGAGAGAGGATCCAGCAGTTTCACTGAGTTGATTTTAGATGAAATGGCTCCTAGCTGACCTGGAAGCGAATTGTAGACACATGAGGAAGGCCTGCTGCGAGTCACTGTGCCTGGCCCAGATAGGAAGATCCCCAAATTGACAACCAGAATAACTCTGAGCTTAGTAAGTGGTTGTTCTTTTAAGTGCTACATTTTGGGGTCATTTGTTACACAGCAATACACAACTGATACAACGGTTAACTTGGCTCTTTCTCTGATCAGGCAATGAGGGACCTTCTCTGAGTTATCTTATCATCAAGAGTACATGGCATAGGGTCTGACATGTAGTCAGTATACAGTGAATCTTTGTTGACTTAATGGATAAATGAATAATATGAATCATAAGTGTGAATCTGCATAAAATCCTGTGTGAAAAAAAGCATGATATTTCTTTAAATAAACTGAATTCCAGCTCAGAGCAGCCTGCTTACCAAATTGGGGGGTGGGGGGGGGACGGGGTGGTGGATTTTCACCTTACTCATTTTTAGATTTCCTCCTCATCCAGATATGCAATAATTCCTGGGGCCTTTAATGAAGGACCAAGGTTTGGAGACAGGCTTCAAAACACCCATTGCCCCAGCCTACGTGGGTGATTTCTCTAGAAGTATTGGCTCTGCTCCTTCCATTCCTAGCTGGAGCAGGAGAACCTTGGCAGGGCTGCGAACACCATGATGGGGTTTGTGTACCTATGTGCCTGCATTATCCTTTGAGGTGCTGCCGTCTACCCCAGGGCACTGTCAAGAAGCAGGGCCAACCCCTTTCCTATTTCTAGGACTCTGCTATCCGACTCTCACTCCTCCCCTGGGTTTCAATTCACGCAGTGTGATTACTCCAGTGAGCTGAGGCTTTTACAACAGGCTCTTCAGGGTCTCAAAGTTTCAGAGGTTCAACCCTGTGAGTCCAACTACCTCCTTGAAATAAGATAGAGAAGGAAGAAAAATATAGGAAAATTTTATTTTGAATTTAATGTTTCAATAAATTTTCTTGCCATGTGTTTTGAAAGCGTCCTGCCTAAAAATTCCCCCTGTTCTCTTACAATTTGCAAGACAGTGAAAAGGGAATGTTTGATTGTGTCATAATCTGCAGAAGATGTAAAGCACACATGGGGTCCATTCCTCCCGATGCTCACACTAGAGCACCCCACCCACTTGGAAATTTCTGCAAGTATTTCGGAGTCCCTCACACATCCACAATGAACAGCTTTCAAATTCTCCTAAGCAGGAATTATTACTGTCACAGCCTGTGACCCAATAAGCAAGGTTATGCATGGGTCCAGTTGTGCCTTCCCACTAATCTACAGCGCACCATTTCACCTGTCAACCACCACATCAAAGACGTAGTGAAACCCATGTGAAATTGCTCGCCGTACATTGTTGCTGTTGTGTTGTTGTTGTTAGGTGGGTCTAATCAGTTCCAGCTCATACTGACCTTATGGACCACAGATGGAAACACTGCCCAGTCCTGCGCCATCCTCACAGTTGTCACCATGTTGGAGACCACTGTTGCAGTCACTGTGTTAATCCATCTCATTGAGGAACTTCCTCTTTTTTGCTGAGCTTCTACTTTATCAAGCACGATGTCTTTGTCCAGGGACTGGTTCCTCCTGATAACATGTCCAAAGTACGTGAGACAGAGCCTCATCATCCTCGCTTCTAAGGAGCACTGTGGTCATACTTCTTCCAAAACAGATTTGTTTCTACTTCTGGTAGCCCATGGTATATTCAATATTTTTTTGCCAACACCATAATTCGAAGGTGTCAATACTTCTTCGGCCTTCCTTATTTATTGTCCCAGCTTTTGCATGCATGTAAAAAAAAAATGCATATAAGGTGATGGAAAATACCATGGCTTGGGTCAGGCCCACCTTAGACCTCAGAGTGTCATATTTGCTTTTGAACACTTTAAAGAACTCTTTTGCAGCCAATCTGCCCAATACAATAAGACATTTGATTTTTTTGACAGCTGCTTTCCTGGGTGTTGATTGTGGATCCAAGCAAAACGAAATCCTCTACAACTTCAGTCTTTTCTCTGTTTATCATGATGCTGCTTATTGGTTCACTTTTGATGATTTTTGTTTTCTCTATTTTCACCATACTTATTCAATCTGTACGCTGACCAAGTAACCTGAGAAGCCAGACTGTATAGAAGAATTTGGCATCAGGATTAGAGGAAGACTCATTAACAATCTATGATATGCAGATGACAAGACGATGCTTACTGAAAGTGAAGAGGACTTGAAGCACTTAGTGATAAAGATCAAAAACCACAGCCTTCATTATAGACTACACCTCAACATAAAGAGAACAGAAATCCTCACAACCAGGCCGGTAAGAAATGTCATGATAAAAGGAGAAAATATTGAACTTGTCAAGGATTTCATTTTACTTGGAGTGACAATCAAAGCAGCATTCAAGAAATCAAATGACGTGTTACTTTAGGCAAATCTGCTGCAAAAGCTTTCCTTAAAGTGTTAAAAAGCAAAGATGTCACTTTAAGGACCACGGAGTGCCTGATCCAAGCCATGGTGTTTTCAACAGCCTTATATGTGTGTGAAAGCTGGACAAGGAGTAAGGAAGACCAAAGAAGAGTTGGTGCCTTTGAATAATGGTTTTAGTGAAGAATATTTAATGTACCGTGGACTGCCAAAAGGAGAAAAAAATCTGTCTTGGAAGAAGTACAGCAAGAATGTCCTACTGAGCAGTTACATCTCTCTTATAGGGTTGCTGTAAGTTGGAATCAACTCAATAACACTGGGTTTCATTTGGTTTAAGTGGCGTTCAAGGCAAAAATGTTTTATATAAATATCACAAAATACATTTCCTAAATCTAAATTGATAATTTATATTTAGGAAATGTATAAATTTTGTTGCATTTTTGATTTTATAAGAAAATAAAATTTATAACTCTTCAGGGTTATACTTTATCTATATTAATGGGGTGCCAATTATACTTTCTGAGCATTCTTTTTAGTTTATATGATTTTTCAGTTGAGTCTAATAGTGTTTCAGGTTGATTATATCATACGTAAATACCATTCATTTTTGCTAGCTTTTCAAAGGTAAGATATTTTTAGTTCCAGTGTTGATATCAGATCTACGATTTCCAAGAAAAATGTTGAGTATTGGATCCTTAATGTTTGATTCTAACATTGATGGAAAACATTAACAGTGTTTTATTTTCCATTTAAAATATGTATGCATTTTATCATATTACAGATTTTTTTTCTGCCTCTTCTAGACTATTAAAAAAAATTAGTATGTTTGTATTTAGTGTTCTATGGGAATTTGTATTATTTTTTACTCAAAATGTTTCTCCTCCACTGATGTGATGTCAGGGTTTTTCTCTAATCTGGAGTATTCATGGACTTCTCTCTTTCTCTAACATCTTATATACAACACTTTCTGTTGGTTGTATCTTCAGAATAGATTCCATATCTGCCCACTTCTAAATTACTCCCTTGCCAACACCCTGGGCCTGGCTGCCATTACAGCTTGCTCAGACACTGTAAGGGCCTCCTAACTGCTCTCCCAACCTTCAATTTTTCCCTCTAGAGTCTAATCAGACAACAACCAGGTGGAAGTTCTCAAAACATTACTCAGGGGACATGTCTCTCTGATCAAATCTTTTCAAAGATTTTAAATAAATCCAAGTCCTTTAGGCTGCCATGATAATCTTTTGGACATATCTCTCACCTCACTACAGAGCACCCCTCTCTCCCTTGATTTCTGCTGTGCATCCTCCTTGTTTTGTTTCATTGCCTCCAGGCCTTTGGACTGGGGTTGGTTCTCTCTCCTAGTATTTTTTTTTTTTTTTGCATATTTTCCTGTTGGTTGTCTCTCCCCTTTCATTCAGATCTCTGCTCAGATATCACTCTTAAGAAAGGACTTTGCTGACCAACTAATTTAACCTATAAATTAACATTCTACTTCAATGCCTTGCTCATTTTGTAAGCATTAGCATTACTTTGAATTTTACTGTATCTCTATTTGTATATGCATTTTTTGTGTATTTCTACATTGGAATGTAAGTTTCTGATGGGCAGAGAATTTGTCTGATGGTTTACTTCCATTTCTATGGGACCTGAAACAGCAGTTGACAAACAATATGCACTTACTTAATATTTTTTAATGAATGGATGATTGTACTGGTCCTATTGTAGGACCATCTTAGGAATTTTGTGATTACAAATATATGTTTAAAATACAGTATCTTTTTATTTACTGATAGCACACATTTTCTGGGATTTTATTTATGATATTAAATAATATGCATAAGTGAGACTTGTCCAACTTTATATTTTTGTTCTCTTTGTTATCAAATGTTTCAGTGATAATGCCATAAATATTCATGATATATTGATAACAATTAAGTAGCAACTACAATATACCAAGCAGTGTTCTACACATTTTGTTTATAATAAGTCACTTAACTTTCACAGGGAGTCCCTAGTTGCACAAATTATTAAGCTCTTTGCTGTTAACCAAAATATTTGTGGTTTCAATCTGCCCAGAGGCACCTCAGAAGAAAGACCTAGTGATCTACCTCCAAAAGGCCACAGCAATTGAAAGCCCTACAGAGTACAGTTCTGCTCTGACAGACATGGGTTTGCCATGAGATGAAATTAGTTGGATGGCAACTCGTTAATCCTCACAACGTCAAGACCTATTACTTCTATTGAATCTGTTACTGTTATTACTGCCATTGTACAGATGACAAAGTTGAGGCTCAGAGAGATTAAGTAACTTGTTCTTGGTCATGCAACTAGAATTTGTATGATTATTATTAATCACAGGGTTTTGTTCTATTTTATATTCTCCATTGTCTAAACAGAAGCATAGCAAAAGGGGGGCAGAGGAGGGCACATGCACCAGGGTCCAAGTCCAAGGGTGCAGCAGACAAGGTACAGAATGCTTTTAGGTGCCACAAATATGAAAGCCAGACAAGAGGGGGAGACATTTCTGCTGACTCATCAACATCTATTCGTCTTGAAATTTGGGATAGGGAAAGGCTGAACTTAGAGATTGGCCCTGGAAACTCCTTACCCTCACTATGCCCTGTGTCTGAAATTTATTACAAAGTATAAGAATTGCAAGTTTCTTGCTATTTTGATAAAAGTAACATAAAAATTATATGACAGTGATTTGCTTTGGATTTTAATGGTTCAGTAGCTTTCTAGTTTAGGTATTTTCTATTCAGTATTTTTTTGGTATTTTATTGATTATATTTTGTTAATGTATATCTTTGAACAGACTTACACGCGTGTATATGAACACACACATGCATGCACACACTCCTACACTCATGAACACACATATCCACTCAAGGATTTCATGGATAAAATTATAATATTGACATGAAGGTAGACCTCAATAATTCTTGAGATATAGAAAGTTAATGGTTAAGAAGACCAAATTCAACCAATACTGTTTATATATTCTATGCAAATCTAATAAAAATCACAACAAAATTTGTAAAGAAAATGACAACCTAATTCTAAAACTTATGTAGGTATGTAAAGGCCCAATAGTAGCTAGAGTAGTACTAAAAAATAAGTAACAGCCCCTACCAGATACCTGACATTTTGTAATAAATGAACAGTGCTGTGTCCTTACCTAAATAAACAGACTTCTCATTTGACTAAATCTAGTTTATGTCATTGTTTAATTTCTATCTCTATGCTTACAACTACCAAATTTATATCTCCAAATAGAATCTCTTTCCTGAAATCCATGGTTGAATATCAACTTCCAAGTTAATCTCTCCATGAGGTTATATATTAAGTATTCAAAATTGACTTATTTGAAGTTTAAAGGTTGATTAGGCTCTCCAAGATATTTTCCTGCCCAATCTTCATCCTATCAATAAATGATGCCTTTATTCAACCAAAGCTTTAGTAGCATCCCTGACTCCACTGTTCTCTCAAAGAATGCATTATTCAGCATTTGCTCATTGTCTTCAGGATTTTGCTACTTTTGCTATTTTCCATACTTGATGGTTCAAGTCATCATACTTACTCACCTGTACTTTTGTAATATCTATCTAAATGGTCTTACTGTGCCCATCTTTGTACCATGTGCTTTATGGTACATGGAATAATCCATTTAAAGTATGTTAGATTTTATTAAGGTTCTATTCAATTTTACAAAAACCTGAGTTGAATGGAAAGCTCTTAAAAAACTCAAGGCCCAACTCCACCTGGCCTCCATTATTGTATGCTCCTCAATTCCTATTACATCACTGGGCTCTTTCATTGTATTACAGCTATATTTTGCTGAGGTTTCTTCTATTTTAGGGCTTTAGCCAGTTCATTTGCTTTGAGCAGTCTGCTTCTAGAAATGATAGAGAGACTTCATCCCTGAACCAGTTACTATCTTGTCCTTTTACCCTCCTTTTTAAATTTTTCTTCAGATAGCAAGGCACCATCTAACTATATATATGTAATTATGTGTATCTATTTCTATCTACTACTAGAAAAAGAATTGATGCATGCAAACTCCAGCGTTGATGAAGAATGTTGAATATACCATAGACTCCCAATAGAATGAATGTTTACTCATTCAGTCTTAGAAGAAATACAACCAAAATGTACCTTAGAAATTAGGATGGTGTCTTAGTCATCTAATGCTGCTATATCAGAAATACCACAGGAGGATGGCTTTAACAAAGAAAAATTTATTCTCTCACTGTCTAGTAGGCTACAAGTCCAAATTCAGGTCGTCAGCTCCAGTGGAAGGCTTTCTCTCTCTGTCTGCTCTGGAGGAATGTCCTTGTCATCAATCTTCCCTTGGTCTGGGAGCATCTCAGTGCAGGAATCTCAGACCCAAAGGACATGCTCTGCTCCAGCACTCCTTTCTTGGTGGTATGAGGCTCCCATGTCTCTCTTCTCACTTTGCTCTTTTGTATCTCAAAAGAGATTCACTTAAGACACTACCTGATCTTATACATTTCATCAACATAACTTCTGCTAATCCATCTTATTACATCATAGTGATAGGGTGTACAACACTTACGGAAACCACATCAGATCGTAAAATGATAGGCAATCATAGAATCACACAAGGTAATCATGACCTAGGCAAGTTGACAGATATTTTCGGGGGGGGGACACAATTCAATCCATGACAGACGGTGAGACTTCAAATTCTTACTTTGAACATGTCATCAGGAAAAACCAATTGCTAGAAAAAGGTACCATGTTTGGTAAAGTAGAGAGCCAACCAAAATGGGGGAAACCCTCGTGAGACGGATTAACCCAATAGCTGCAACAACGGACTCAAAATACCAAAGATCATGAAGATGTTACAGGACATGGCAATCTTTCATTTTATTATGCATAAAGTCACCGTAACTCGGAACCAACTTGATGGCAGCTAACAACAACTAGAATGCATATACTTTGAATCCTGCTTTGGTATCTGAAAAAAATATTTGTGTCCAGAAAGTATTTCTTGGATGAGTGAATGCAACTCGTGTAGATTAGATTATTAGTCACCAAATATTGACATTATTCCCCTGCTTGCCCCCACACACATAGATCTACACTGTCTCCGTGGGAGGAGTATATTTCCTGACCCACTGACACTAGTCTTGGCCATGGTACTTGGTTAATGGAATGTGGATATGAGTGTGAGTGTGGTGTTTCCCAGCCTAGTCTGTAAGAGACTTCTCCTCTGAAAGCTTGAAGTTCTACCATGAGATGAACATGCCTCAAGTGTCTGCTGCCCCTTCAACTTGTCCAAGGAAATTAAGAGATGCATGGAAACAACCTGAACTCAAAACCTAGCTGATCTGTAGAGTTGCATGAAATACTTTTTATTACATGTCACTAAGATTTTGTGGTTGTCTTTTATGCATCATTATTGTAGTAAAATTCTGACTAATATCCCAACCCAGTGCCTTTGAGTCGATTCCATGACTAATATAGGAACGTGATATGGAAGCCAAATACAGACCTAATGGTATATGAAATATATGATTAATTCACTATACCTAGAAACAAGGGAAAGGGTTATCCTTGGTGCATCCTGAGTAGCGGGGTATTTCTCATCTCTTTCACGTCAGGATTTGCCATATGACTTGCTGGGCAAATGGAATATGAGTGAAGTGAAAGATTCCACATTCAAACAGAAGAATTAAGTGCCATTTACCTGGTTCCATCCATATTCCTATGCATTTGCCATGATAGTGACTAACATAAGAGCTGCTAACCAGAAATGAAATAGGAAAGATGATAATTCAGAGCAGATTTGCACTTGACTCACACCCAAGAGGTATTATAAATGAGAAATATCCCCACATTTTAAGTCAATGAAATTTGTGGATTGTCAATCAACTAGGATAGAGTTCAAGCCCAGTTCTAAGGATATAACCCAACCATTTCACCAATAACAGTAATCCCATTTGTCGTGATTATTTCTGGAGCATGATTTAAACCAGATGTTGTCTAATTAGGTCAATTGTTTATTTATTCTAGAAGGGGTTCATGCACCTGTAATTATTACACAAGTTTGAACTCAGGTTTTTTTTTTTTTTAACCCAGTTAACACAAATTTTAACTGATTTAGTGATAATGCAAAAAAAGTGCTGCTGCTGATGATAATGGTGATGATATACACCCGTCCCAACCCATATGTATTTTATATAATTAATACTGACAGAAGCTTGGGTGAAACTTTGACTTGCTCTACAAGCATGACTAGAAACCAGTGAGATATCACAGGTGTCTCCTATGAACAATAGGCATATTGGTTTTGACAGACCCTAAACCAAAGATGTCCCTATAATAGCTGACTTGAATATCATATTTTTAATACCATTAGGTGACCATTTATATATATATATATTTATTAACTTTTATTGAGCTTCAAGTGAACGTTTACAAGTCAGTCTGTCACATATAAGTTTACATACATCTTACTCCGTACTCCCACTTGCTCTCCCCCTAATGAGTCAGTCCTTCCAGTCTCTCCTTTCGTGACAATTTTGCCAGCTTCCCACTCTCTCTGTCCTCCCATCTCCCCTCCAGACATGAGATGCCAACACAATCTCAAGTGTCCACCTGATATAATTAGCTCACTCTTCATCAGCATCTCTCCCCCCCGCACTGTCCAGTCCCTTTCATGTCTGATGAGTTGTCTTCGGGGATGGTTCCTGTCCTGTGCCAACAGAAGGTCTGGGGACCATGGCCGCCAGGATTCCTCTAGTCTCAGTCAGACCATTAAGTATGGTCTTTTTATGAGAATTTGGGGTCTGCATCCCACTGATCTCCTGCTCCCTCAGGGGTTCTCTGTTGTGCTCCCTGTCAGGGAAGTCATCGATTGTGGCCAGGCACCAACTAGTTCTTCTGGTCTCAGGATGATGTAGGTCTCTAGTTCATGTGGCCCTTTCTGTCTCTTGGGCTCTTAGTTGTCGTGTGACCTTGGTGTTCTTCATTCTCCTTTGCTCCAGGTGGGTTGAGACCAATTGCTGCATCTTAGAGGGCCGCTTGTTAGCATTTAAGACCCCAGACGCCACATTTCAAAGTGGGATGCAGAATGTTTTCATAATAGAATTATTTTGCCAATTGACTTAGAAGTCCCCTTAAACCATGGTCCCCAAAACCCCGCCCTTGCTCCGCTGACCTTTGAAGCATTCATTTTATCCTGGAAACTTCTCTGCTTTTGGTCCAGTCCAATTGAGCTGACCTTCCATGTATTGAGTGTTGTCATTCCCTTCACCTAAAGCAGTTCTTACCTACTAATTAATCAGTAAAAAACCCTCTCCCTCCCTCCCTCCCTCCCCCCCGTGAAATATTTCATAGCTTGGAGGAATCTGGAGGGCATTACGTTGAGTGAAATTAGTCAGTTGCAAAAGGACAAATATTGTATGAGACCACTATTATAAGAACTCAAGAAATAGTTTAAACAGAGAAGAAAATATTCTTTGATGGTTATGAGGGTGGGGAGAAAGGGAGGGAGAAGGATATTCGCAAATTTAAATAGTAGACAAGAACTATTTTAGGTGAAGGGAAAGACAATATACAATAAAGGAGAGGTCAGCATAACTGGACTAAACCAAAAGCAGTTTCCTGAATAAACCAAATGCTCCAAAGGCCAGAGTAGCAGGGGCAGCAGTGGGGGGACCATGTTTTCAGGGGACATCTAGGTCAATTGGCATAATAAAATCTATTAAGAAAACATTCTGCATCCCACTTTGGTGAGTGGCATCTGCAGTCTTAAAAACACTATCAAGCGGCCATCTAAGATGCATCATTTGGTCTCAACCCACCTGGAGCAAAGGAGAACGAAGAACACCAAAGATACAAGGTAATTATGAGTCCAAAAGACAGAAATGGCCACGTAAATCCAAGACTACATCAGCCTGAGACCGGAAGAACTAGATGGTGCCCGTCTACAACCAAAGACTGCCCCGACAGGGAACGAAACAGAGCATCCCTGATGGAGCATGAGAGCAGTGAGATGCAGACCTCAAACTTCCGTAAAAAAATCAGACTTAATGATCTGACTGACACTAGAGGAACCCTGGAGGTCATGGTCCCCAGACCTTCTGTTGGCCCAAGACTGGAATCATTCCCAAAGCCAACTCTTCAGACAGGGATTGGACTGGATTATAGGATAGAAAAAATAGTGGTGAGGAGTGAGCTTCTGGTCTCAAGTGGACACATGAGACTATGTGGGCAGCTCCCGTTTGGAGGGGAGATGAGAAGGCAAGAGGGGGACAGAAAGTGGCTGAATGGACACGGGGAATACAGGGTTGAGAGAAGGAGTGTGCTGTCTCATTGGTGGGAGAGGAACTAGGAGTACATAGCAAGCTGTATACAAGTTTTTGTATGAGAGACTGACTTGATTTGTAAAGTTTCACTTAAAGCACACACACAAAAGATGGAAAGAATACACAGAGTCACAGTACCAAAAGAAATGGTCGACTCTCAGTCGTTTCATGAGGTGGCATATGATCAAGAACTGGTAGTAGTGAAGCAAGAAGTCCAAGCTACACTGAAGGCACTGGCGAAAAACAAGGCTCCAGGAACTGACAGAATACCCACTGAGTTGGTTCAACAAACAGATGCAGCACTGCAGATGCTCACTCCACCATGCAAAGAAATTTGGAAGCTAGCTACCTGGCCAACAGACTGCAAGAGATGCACGTTTGTGTCCATTCCAAAGAAAAGCAATCCAACAGAATGTGGAAGTTATCAAATGTAAATCATAGTATTAGTAAATATGGTAAACAAACAAACAAAGAAACTCTATCTATTCTACAGTGAATATGACATTCTATCCCCAGGAGATCTAGTGAGTTTATGATGTTGTTGTTAGGTGCTGTTGGGTCAGTTCCAACTCATAGCGACCCTGTGTACAACAGAACGGAACAGTGCCCAGCCCTGGGCCTTTCTCATTGCTATGTCTGAGCCCACTGTTGCGGCCACCGTCTCAATCTGTCTCATTGAGGATCTTTGTCTTTTTCACTGACCCTCTACTTTACCAAGCATGATGTCTTTTTCCAGGGACTGATTCCTCCTGATAATATGTCCAGAGTACGTGAGACCAAGTCTTGCCACCCACTTTTCTAAGGAGCATTCTGGCTGTACTTCTTCCAAGACAGGTGTGTTCATTCTTCTAGCAGTCCATGGTATATTCATTATTCTTCACCAACAACATAATTCAAGTTTCAGTTCTTTTGCCTTCCTTATTCATTGCCCAGCTTTAGCTGCACATGAGGCGACTGAAAATATCATGGCTTGGTTCAGGCACACCTTAGTCCTCAAAGTGACATCTTCGATTTTTAACACTTTAAAGAGGTCTTTTGTAGCAGATTTGCCCAATAAAATATGTCGTTTGATTTCTCGAAGTGTGCTTCCATGGGTGTTGATTGTGGATCCAAGTAAAATGAAATCCTTGATGACTTCAGTATTTTCTCTGTTTATTGTTCCAGTTGTGAGGATTTTTGTTTTCTTTATGTTGAAGTGTAATCCATACTGAAGGCTGAAGTCTTTGATCCTCATCAGTAAGTGCTTCAAGTCCTTTTCACTTTCAGTAAGCAAGGTTGTGTCATCTGCATGTCTAGGCTGTTAATGAGTCTTCCTCTAATCCTGATGCCCCTTCTTCTTCATATAATACAGCTTCTTGGACTGTATGGATTATACGTTTTTTTAAAGACACTCAGTTTTTGGTAATTTACTATGGCAGCCCTAGAAAATGAATACAGAGCCCTTCACCAAGAACAAGTCAAGTTAGCACCAAAAATGCTCCTGTAAGGGTTGCCACGTAACATGAGACATGGCAGTTTTAAAAAGTATGAAGTAAAACTCTCAGCTTTGACAGACAAAGAGCTCCTCTAAGACTAAGTTCATTGCTGTTGAGTCGATTCTATCTCATAGCGACCCTAAAGGACAGAGTAGAATTGACCCATAGGGCTTCCAAGGAGTGGCTGGTAGATTCGAACTGCTTGAATAAGTATTGTGAAAAAATACAACCCTGACACACAACTTTTCTGAGCTTAGTATTAAAACAAAACAAAACAAAACAAAGTCGCTATCGAGTGGATTCTCACTCACAGGAACCGTACAGGACAGAATAGAGCTTCCCCACAGGGTTTCCAAGGAGCGACTGGTAGATTCAAACTGCAGACCTTTTGGTAGCACCCAAATGCATAATCATCGCACCACCAGTGGCTTTCAAATCAGCTATAGGCTGATGATCTCCAAATTCTTAGAACCCAGAAAAGTACTCTACCTCAGAGTGGTATCCACAGCTGGGAACTGTTCTCCACACTTGGATGACCTCAGACATGCAAATCTAACATGTCCAGAAAAAATCTTTTGGTCATTTTCTCAAGTTTGTTCCTCCATGGTTTTCCACATGGTAGAGAATGGCTCTGGTGACCATGCGCTCATGGTAGCCTGAATTCTAGAAGTCACCTTTGATTCTCCATCCCCCTCATCCCATACGTCTGATCCACCAGCAATTCTTGGCAGCTCAAGCTCCAAAGTACACCTCAAGCCTGCCCACTGTTCCCACCTGCACTACCACCATCACTCCTCACCCTGACCACTGCAGAAGCATCCTGACCGGTCCTCTGTATTTGCTGTCTTCAAGTTCTCCTGGGCTACAGTTACTTCCTGGGACACATTCTTTCTCAAGACCATTGAACAATAGGAGAAGGGCATTTAGTTGTATGCTACCTCCTCCGCTTGAGCTGCATACCCCTCAGAAATCACTTTTCACTGTCCACTCTATAATGTCTCTATTCCAATTTCCTGTCTTTGGCCGCACTGCTTTGATAGCGTGCATGCATGTGTGCTTCAGGGGTCATGTAGACAGCTGCTTGGAGGAATTTTTCTTAGTACAATCATGGTTGTGTGCCATCAAGAGATTCTGACTCATATCAACCCTGTACGACAACTTAGAACTGCCTCACAAGGTTTCCTAGGTTGCAGTCTTTATGGCACAGCCCTGGTGGCCCCGTGGTTAAGAGCTCGGCTGCTAACCAAAGGGTGGACAGTTCGAATCTACCAGTTGGTTCTTTGCAGAAAGACATGGCAGTCTGCTTCTGTAAAGACTTATAGTCTTAGAAACCCTGTGGGGCAGTTCTGCTCTGCCCTATAGGGTCACTATGAGTCAGAATTGATTCAACAGCAACTGGTTTGGATTTTGTTTGGTTAGAATCTTTATGGGAGCCCATCTCCAGATCTTTTCAACCCCTGAGCTGGTGGGTTCCAACGGCCCACCTTTCAGTTAGCCAAGCACTTAACCGTTGCACCTCCAATACTTAACTCTGCACGCGAGAGGGCCCTCTCCTGACGTCTCCCGTCTCCTCACCCCGCACACTTTGGCGTTGTCCTTGCTTCTAGACCCCGCCCTCCCCTCTGGAGGCCCAACCCCCCCACGCCCGCCCCACACCCAGGCCGCTGGGGGGGGCCGGCAGCCATGTTCCTCGCCGTCCAGCCAGTTACTCCCGGAAGCGCTGGGACGGGTGGTGAGGGGTCCGGGCCGGATGGCGCGCCTTAGAGAGGATGCTGTTCGTGCTGCTTTCCGTGCCGTGTTTTCTGAAAGGTATGAAACTCCGGCAGCTGGACGGAGGGGCCCGCTCCCAGACTGAACAAGCCTGGCCCCTCGAAGGTGTGGAGGGAAGGCGCCAGGAGGGCGGGTCCCAGTCCCAGCATCCCGTGGGCTCCAGAGGTTGGGGAGTCCGGACGTTGGTTTAGCAGCTTGCATCGCCCCCTCCAGCGTACCCCGTCCCAAGTGATCCCCAGGAGCGGACGCGGCGTGGGGCCGGGTGGACGCAGCCACTCTAGGGGCTGCGAGAGGGAGCCTCTGGCCCGGGAGACGCAGCTGGTCTGCGAAATTTGCATCCCCATGGATTTGCGGGGGGGGGGTTCCAGCCGCGGGATCCAGCTGCGGAGTGCCCTCGGGCCTGGGGGTTGAAGGGCTTGGGGAGAAAGTCCGTGTCCAGGGCTGCACCAAGGTCCCTACTCTGCCCGGGGCAGGTTTGCGGGCCACGCTGGGGGATGGGCGCCTGCCCCCCCCCGCCCCCACCTGCTCCCTGTGCCAGGGGGGAAACCAAGGCCCAGAGTTCGCCCGGGCGGGTGAGACTCCAGACTGAGGGCGGGGCACTCGCCCCCATTCCTCCTCCCACCCCCACCAGACTCCGTAGGGTGCCAGGGACGGGGAGAGAGGGATCCCCCGCCCAAGGCCATGCTGCCCCTTACTGTTTTGGGCGCTGTGCCTGGGAGGCTGAGGCACCCCGCGCCCTCGCCCGCGCCCAGCTGGTCTACTCTCGGGGCTGGGGCGTCGGCGCGGCCCCACCGGGAAAGGAAGGGGTCCTGGGAATCTGTGGAGCAGCGCGGGGATCCTACTCCTTGTGGATGCAGCGATTCAGTGTCTGTTAACAGTGTGGATGCCGGGTCCCGCTCCCCCTCTGGGTGGCGGGGTGGGGGTAGCAGGAAGGGGTCCTGAGCAACCAGGTCATTTGTTAACTTAAACATTTGTGCAGCGCTGTGTACCGGTCGCTGTGGACGCGGTCTCTGGTGCTGAGGGGATTTGAGGGTTCCTCACACTGGCGGGATTTGGAGCCTCTACCCTAGTGGCAGTGGGTTCGTGGGTTACCCTGGTGGTGTAGTGGTTAAGTGCTAAGGCTGCTAGCCAAAAGGTTGGCAGTTTGAATCCACCAGGCGCTCCTTGGAAACTCTGTGGGGCAGGGTCGCTATGAGTCAGAATTGACTCGAGGGCAACGGGTGTGTTTTTTTTTTTTTTAGGTTGGAGGAGATTAGGTGTCTCTCGGGCTGACACTTGAAGGTCTGGAGCTGGCCTTTTATGAGGGTTTATAAGGGTTTTAAGCGCTCCGGCCATGGGCGCCAACCCGATCTTCCAGCCCCTGCGGACGGGCGACCTCCCCCGCCCCGGGGGGATTGGCTGCTCTGGGACCCTGAGCCCAGAGGGCGGTGAGAAGCTGACAAACGTGAGTGATGTCGTGCAGGCTCCAGTCGGCGGGGCAGCCCTGCTCACATGATCTCAATATGGGCAGTGGGCTTCGTGCCTGGGGTGTGGTTTCCGATTGTTCACTCGTGTCCCCCCACCCCGTGCAGGGCGACAACTCTCCTCTGGGCGGGGACCTAGTAGAGGCCTGCAGGGCATCAGGGTATGGAGGGGCAGAGCTTGGGCGGGGAGGGCGCGGCCCTGCAGGTTCCTCTACGTGACCACGGCAGGGGGGTGCGGGTCGTGAAGGCTGGGCCTGGTCGAGGACCCACTAGGTCGCGCAGAAGGAGTGGGTTAGGATAGTAACAGCATTAATGGGAGTATTGAGAGAGCGCCCTGGGGCGTTGGGTCCCTTGGGAAGAAAAGCTTCTGCTATCGCCACTGGAGCAGTACCCAGGTCAGTCCCGGCTTAGGTCCAGGAGGTTCCCATGCTCCGAGGGTCTGGTGGGCAGAACGGAACTGGCGGTGCGCGCGCCCTCTCGCGGCCTTGCACCGAATCGCTGAAGTTCAGTGTCAGGCGATTCTAAGCCATGGTTTTGGAACTGAATAGTGAAGCAGAGCAAATGATGCAGTGCCTTGATGGGACCGGTGGAGACAACAAGAAGCAAAGCACAGCTGAAACTTCAAAATTCCACTGAGTGTTAGTAGGATTTGGAGGAAGAAAATAGACGGAGAGTCGAGAGGCCCAGAGATGCAGAAGGGTTAGAGGATTAGGGTTAGGGGTTAGGGTTTGGTGTTAGGGGTTCAGGTTGGGGGGTTAGAGGTTTGGGAGTTAGGTTTAGGGGTATAGGTTTTAGGTGGTTGGGGGTTGGGGTTACTAGGCTAGGGCACAAGAGGTTTAGGGTTATGGTTAGGGTTAGGGTGAGGCTGAGGTTGATTTCCCAGTCTTGTGTACTGTCTCTTCCTTCACCAGAGTTACCACATATCTGTCGTTTGGTTGGAAACCCTGATGGCGTAGTGGTTAAGAGCCACCGGTGCTAACCAAAGGCCTGCAGTTCAAATCCACCAGGCGCTCCTTGGAAACTCTATAGGGCAGTTCTAATCTGTCCTGTATGGTCGCTATGAGCTGGAATCGACTCGACGGCAGTGGGTTTGGTTTTTTTGGTTATTGTTTAGTTAGCTTTTCTCTACCCGCTCTTCGTCTCCCTGGTGAACATCAAGGATTGTTCCTGTGCGTAAATGTTTTCATGAGTTTTTATGATAGTGGTCTCTTACTGTATATGTCGTTTTGTGACTGACTTAGTATGATGCGCTCCAGATTCATCCATGGCGTGAGATGTTTCGGAGATTCATCATTGGTCTTTATTGTCGTGTAGTGTTCCACTGTGTGTATGTACCATAGTTTGTTTATCCGTTCCTCTGTGGATGAGCACTTAGGTTGTTTCCATCTTTTTGCTACTGTGAATAATGTTGCAGTGAACACGGGTGTGCATATGTCTATTCCTGTGACTGCTCATGGAAACCCTGGTGGCTAGTGGTTAAGTGCTACTGCTGCTAACAAAAAGGGTTAGGGTTTGGGGTTAGGGATGTTAGGGTTAGGGTTGTTAGAGTTAGGGTCGTTAGGGTTTGGGGTTAGGGGTTGGGGTTTGGGGGTTAGAGTTTAGGGCTGGGTTTTTTGGTTAGGGTTTTTGGGATGGGGGTAGGTGTTAGGTTTAGGGTTTGAGGTTAGAGTTCGGAGTTACAGGTTAGGTGTTAGGGGTTGCAGTTTGGGGTTTAGGGTTTTGGGGGTTTAGGGTTTTGGGGTTTAGTCATTAGGGTTTGGGTTAGGTTTTAGGGGTTTAGGTTTAGGCTTGGGGTTGGGTTTGTTTGGGATTTGTGGTTTGGGGTTAGAGGGTTGGGGTTAGAGGGTGGGTGTTAGAGGGTTGGGGTTTAGAGTTTGGGGGTTAGAGATTGAGGGAGTCAGGGTGAGGGGTTAGAGGGTGAGGGGGTTAGAGGTTGAGAAGATTATAGAGTGAGGGAGTGAGAAGGTGAGGATGTGAGGGGGTGAAGGTTAGGGTTTAGGGTTAGAGGGTTTAGGCTTAGGGTTCAGAGGCTTAGGGTTGGGGGTTAGGGTTTCGGGGTTCAGAGGTTGGGGTTGGTGTTGTGGTTAGGGTTAGAGGTATAGTTTAGAGGTTTAGGGTTACGGGTTAGGGCTAGGGTTTAGGGGTTCAGGTTTAGGGGTTTGGGATGGGTTTGGGGTAAGGTTTTGGGGTTTAGGGTTAGAGGGTTAGGTTTAGGGCTTAGGGCTTAGAGTTTAGGGTTTTAGGACTTAGGGTTTAGGGTTTAAGGCTTAGAGTGAGGGTTAGGGCTGGGGGCTGGGGTTAGGGTTTAGGTTTTAGGGTTTAGAGTTAGGGTATTAGGGTTAGAGGGTTAGATGACTTAGGCTTTAAGTTAGGGTTTAGGGGTTAGTGGTTGGGGTTAAGGGTGTTAGTGTTTAGGGTTTTGGCATTTAGGATGTTAGGGTTAAATGTGTTAGGGCTAAGGGTGTTAGGGTTTTAAGTGTTATGGTTTAGGGTTTAGGGTTGTGTTAGGGTTAGGCTTAGGCTCATTCTTAGGTTTAGGGCTAGGGATTTGAGGTTTAGTGTTTGGGGTTGGGTTTGAGGGTTGGAGGTTGAGTTAGAGGGTTAGGGTTTCAGGTTAGCCTTAGAGGGTTAGGGTTTGAGGGTTAGGGCTAGAGTAGTTAGGGTTAGGGTCGTTAAGGTTAGGGTGGTTAGGGTTTAGGGTTAGGTGTTAGGGTTTAGGGCTTACGGTTAGGTTTTGGGTTTGGGCTTTGGGGCTTGAGGTTTGGGTTTAGGGTTTGGGGCTTCGAGTATAGGGTTTAGTGTGTATGGTTTTTGTGTGTAGTGTTTTGGGGTGTAGGTGTTTAGATTGTAGGGTTTAGGGTATATGGTTACAGTTTGGGTTAGGGTTAGAGTTTAGGGCCTTGGTGGTTAGGACCTAAGGGCTTAGGGTCTTAGGGGCTTTGGGGCTCAGGTCTTAGGGGCTAGAGTTAGAGGGCTAAGGCCAGAGGGCCAGAGGGCCAGAGGGCCAGGGTTATGGTTTGATTCCTGGATGGCAATTTTTTTCCTTCAATATTTTGTATAAGTCATCCCATTGCCTTCTTGCCAGCATGATTTCTGCTGAGTAGTCCAAGTTTATTATTATTTACTTTCCTTTGTTGGTGACTTCTTTTATCCCTAGCCTCTCTTAAAATTCTCTTTATATTTGATTTTGGCAAGTTTGATTATTATATGTCTTGGTCACTTTCTTTTGAGATCTACCGTATGTGGAATTCGATGAGCATCTTTCATGATATCAGGGAAGTTTTTTGCCAACAAATCTTCAACAGTTCCCTCTGTATTTTCTGTTAGCCCTCCCTGTTCTGGTACTCCAATCACTCATACTTATTTCTCTTGATAAAGTCCCACATGATTCTTTGGATTTCTTCATTTTTTAAATTCTTTTATCTGGTTTCTTTTCAAATATATTGGTCCCAAGTGTTTTATCTTCAATCTCAGTAATTCTGCCTTCCAGTTCTTCAATTGTGCTCTTCTTACTTTCAGTTGAGTTTTCTAACTCTGTAATTTTATTGTTTATCTTCTGAATTTCTGATTGCAGTCTCTCTATGGTTTCTTGCTGCCTATTAAATTTTTATTATGTTCTTGAGTAACCTTTTTAATTTCTTCAGCTGCTTTATCTGTGTGTTCCATGGCTTGTTCTGCATTTTGCCTCATTTCCTTCCTGATGTCTTTGAGAGTTCTGTATATTAATCTTTTGTATTCTGCATCTGGTAATTCCAGGATTGCACCTTCATCCAGAAGATTCCTTGAGTCTTTGTTCTGAGAGCTTGTTGAAGCAATCATGGGTCAGCTTCTTTTTTTTTTATTTTAATAATTTTTGTTGTGTTTTACGTGAGAGTTTACAAATCAAGCCAGTCTCTCACATAAAAACTTATACACAACTTGTTACATATTCCCAATTACTTTCCCCCCAATGGGACAGCCCACTCCCTCCTTCCACTCTTTCTTTCCGTGACCATTTTGCCAGTTTCTAAGCCCCTCTACCCACCCATCTCCCTTCCAGGCAGGAGATGCCAACATTGTCTCAAGTGTCCACCCAAACCAAGTAGCTCACGCCTCACCAGCATCCCTCTCCAACCCATTGTCTAGTCCAATCCATGTCTGATGAACTGGCTTTGGGGATGGTTCCCATAGTGGGTAAACGGAAGGTGTGGGGGCCATGATCACTAGAGTCCTTCCAGTCTCAGTCAGACCATTAAGTCTGGTCTTTTTATGAGAATTTGGGGTCTGCATCCCACTGTTCTCCTGCTCCCTCAAGGGATCTCTGTTATGTTCCCTGTCAGGGCAGTCATTGGTTGTGGCCCAGCACTATCTAGCTCTTCTGGTCTCAGGATGATGTAGTCTGTAGTTCATGTAGTCCTTTCTGTCTCTTGGGCTCGTTATTATCTTATGTTCTTGGTGTTCTGCATTCTCCCTTGATCCGGGTGGGTTGAGAATCATCGATGCATCTGAGATGGCCGCTTGTTAGCATTTAAGACCCCAGACGCCACATTTCAAAGTGGGATGCAGAATGTTTTCTTAATAGATTTTATTATGCCAGTTGACTTAGATGTCCCCTGAAAACATGGTTCCCAAACATCTGCCCCTGCTTTGCTGACCTTTGAAGCGTTCAGTTCATTCAGGAAACTGCTTTGGTTTAGTCCAGTTGTGCTGACCTCCACTGTGTTGAGTGTTGTCCTTCCATTCACCCATAGTAGCTCTTGTCTATCTCTTGTTGTCCTTCCATTCACCCATAGTAGCTCTTGTCTATCTCTTTAGTAAATACCCCTCTCCTACCCTCCCTCACGCCCCCCCTCATAACAACAAAGGAATATGTTCTTCTCAGTTTAAACTATTTCTCAAGATCTTATAATAGTGGTCTTATACACTATTTGACCTTTTGCAACTAATTTCACTCAGCATAATGCCTTCCAGGTTTCTCCATGTTATGAAGTATTTCACAGATTCGTCACTGTTCTTTATCGAAGTGTAGTATTCCATTGTGTGAATATACTATAATTTATCCATTCATCCATTGATGGGCACCTTGGTTGCTTCCATCTTTTTGCTATTGTAAACAGTGCTGCAATAAACATAGATGTGCATATATCTATTTGTGTAAAGGCTCTTATTTCTCTAGGATATATTCTGAGGAGTGGGATTCCTGGGTTGTATGGTAGTTCTATTTCTAGCTTTTTAAGGAAGCGCCAAATTGATTTCCAAAGTGGTTGTATACCATTTTACATTCCCACCAGCAGTGTATAAGTGTTCCAGTCTCTCCACAGCCTCTCCAACATTTATTATTTTGTGTGTTTTGGATTAATGCCAGCCTCGTTGGAGTGAGATGGAATCTCATTGTAGTTTTGATTTGCGTTTCTCTAATGGCTAATGATCGAGAGCATTTCCTCATATATCTGTTAGCCGCCTGAATGTCTTCTTTAGTGAAGTGCCTGTTCATATCCTTTGCCCATTTTTTAATTGGGTTGTTTGTCTTTTTGTGGTTGAGTTTTAGCAGAGTCGTGTAGATTTTAGAGATCAGGTGCCAGGGGGAGATGTCTTAGCTGAAAACTTATTCCCAGTCTGTAGGTGGTCTTTATACTCTTTTGGTGAAGTCTTTAGATGAGCATAGGTGTTTGATTTTTAGGAGCTCCCAGTTATCTGGTTTCTCTTCGTCATTTTTAGTAATGTTTTGTATTCTGTTTATGCCATGTATTAGGTCTCCTAATGTTGTCCCTATTTTTTCTTCCATGATCTTTATCGTTTTAGATTTTATGTTTAGGTCTTTGATCCATCTGGAGTTAGTTTTTGTGCATGGTGTGTGGTATGGGTCCTGGTATGGGTCCTGTTCCATTTTTTGCAGATGGATATACAGTTACGCCAGCACCTTTTGTTAAAAAGACTGTCTTTTCCCCAATTAACTGACACTGGGCCTTTGTCAAATATCAGCTGCTCATATGTGGATGGATTTATATCTGGATTCTCAATATTGTTCCATTGGTCTACGTGTCTGTTGTTGTACCAGTATCAGGCTGTTTTGACTACTGTGGCGGTATAATTGGTTCTAATATCAGGCAGAGTGAGTCCTCCCACTTTGTTCTTTTTTAGTAATGCTTTACTTATCCGCGACTTCTTTCCCTTCCATATGAAGTTGGTGATTTGTTTCTCCATCTGTTTAAAAAATGTCATTGGAATTTGGATCGGAAGTGCATTGTATCTATAGATGGCTTTTGATAGAATGGACAATTTTACAATGTTGTCTTCCTATCCACGAGCAAGATATGTTTTTCCAATTACGTAGGTCCCTTTTGGTTTTTTTGCAGTAGTACCTTGTAGTTTTCTTGGTATAGCTCTTTTACATTTTTGGTAAGGTTTATTCCTAAGTATTTTATCTTCTTGGGGGCTGCTGTGAATGGTATTCATTTGATGATTTCCTCTTCAATGTTCTTTTTGTTGATATAGAGGAATCCAACTGATTTTGTGTGTTTGTATTGTAATCTGAAACTTTGCTGAACCCTTCTATTAGTTTTCTTGAGGATTCCTCAGGGTTTTCTGTGTATAAGATAATGTCTTTGGAAATAGAGATAATTTTATTTCTTCCTTACCAATCTGGATGCCCTTTATTTCTTTGTCTAGCCCAGTTGCTCTGGCTAGGACCTCTAGCACAATGCTGAATAAGAGCAGTGATAAAGGGGATCCTTGTCTGTTTCCCGTTCTCAAGGGAAATGCTTTCAGGCTCTCTCCATTTAGGATGATGCTGGGTATTGGCTTTGTATCAATACCCTTTATTATGTTGAGGAATTTTCCTTCTATTCCTATTTTGCTGAGAGTTTTTATCATGAGTGGGTGTTGGACTTTGTCCAATGCCTTTTCTGCATCAATTGATAAAATTACGTGGTTCTTGTCTTTTTTTTATGTGGTGGATTACATCAATTGTTTTTCTAATATTGAACCAACCTTGCATACCTGGTATAAATCCTACTTGGTTATGGTGGATTATTTTTTTGATATGTTGTTGAATTCTACTGGCTCGAATTTTGTTGAGGATTTTTGCATCTATGTTCATGAGGGATATAGGTCTGTAATTTTCTTTTTTTGTGTTGCCTTTAGCTGGTTTTGGTATCAGGGTTATGCTGGCTTCATAGAAGGAGTTAGGTAGTATTCTGTCCTTTTCTATGCTTTGAAATACCTTCAGTAGTAGTGGTAAGTCTTCCCTGAAAGTTTGGTAGAACTTTGCAGTGAAGCCGTCAGGTCCAGAGCTTTTTTTTGTTGGGAGTGTTTTGATTACCTTTTCAATCTCTTTTTTTGTTATCGGTCTATTTAGTTGTTCTACTTCAGTGTGTGTTAGTTTAGGTAGGCAGTGTGTTTCTAGGAATTCATCCATTTTTTCTAGGTTTTCAAATTTGCTAGAGTACAATTTTTTGTAGTAATTTGATATGATTGTTTTAATTTCAGTTGGATCTGTTGTGATATGGCCCGTCCCATTTCTTATTCGGGTTATTGGTTTCTTTTCCTGTATTTCTTTAGTCAGTCTGGCCAGTGGTTTATCAAATTTGTTAATTTTTTCCAAGAAGCAGTTTTTGGCCTTGTTAACTCTTTCAATTGTTTTTCTATTCTCTAATTCATTTAATTTTGCTGTAGTTTTTATTTTTTGCTTTCTTCTGGTGCCTGACAGTTTCTTTTGTTGCTCTCTTTGTGTTTGTTCAAGTTGTAGGGACGGTTCTTTCATTTTGGCTCTTCTTTAATATGTGTGCCTTTATTGATATAAATTGACCTCTGAGCACTGCTTTCACCATGTCCCAAAGGTTTTCATAGGAAGTGTTTTCAGTCTTGTTGAATTCTGTGAATTTCTTTATCCCCTCCTTAAGGTCTTCCATAACCCAGTCTTTTTTGAGCAGGGTATTGTGCAGTTCCAAGCATTTGATTTCTTTTCCCTGGTTTTTCTGTTATTGATTTTTACTTTTATGGTCTTTCATTCAGAGAAGATGTTTTGTAATATTTCAATGTTTTGGGTTTTGCAAAGGCTTGTTTTATGACCTAATATGTGATCTATCCTAGAGAATGTTTCATGTGCACTAGAAAAGAAATTATAGTTTGCAGCTGTTGGGTGGAGTGTTGTGTATAAGTCTATGAAGTGAAGTTGTTTAATTGTAGCAATTAGATCTTCTGTGTCTCTATTGAGCTTCTAACTGCATTTCCTACCCTTCACCGAGAGTGTTGTGTTGAAGTCTCCTACTATAATTGTGGAGGTGTCTATCTCACTTTTTAATTCTGTTAACGTTTGTTTTATGAATGTTGTGGCCCTGTCATTGGGTGCATAAATATTTAATATGATTGTATCTTCCTGGTAAATTGTCCCTTTAATCATTATGTAGTGTCCTTCTTTATCCTTTGTGGTGGATTTAACTTTAAAGTCTATTTTGTAGGAAATTAATATTGCCTCTCCTGCTCTTTCTTGATTGTTGTTTGCTTGATATATTTTTATCCATCCTTTCAGTTGTAGTTTATTTGTGTCTCTAAGTCTAAGGTGTGTCTCTTTTATGCAGCATACAGACTGATCGTGTTTTTTTATCCAGTCTGCAACTTTCTGTCTCTTTATTGGTGAATTTAGTCCATTTACATTAAGTGTAATTTTAGATAAGTATGAGTTTTTTTTTTTATGAGTTTAGTGCTGTCATTTTGATGCCTGTTTTTGACAATTTCATTTTTCCATTTACTTTTTTGCGCTGAGTTTTTCTTTGTAGAATGTGTGTTCCTCCTTTTTATAGTAGTTGAATTTATTTTGCTGAGTCGTTATGTTTATCTTGGTTTTTATTTTGAAGTATGGAATTGTTAGACCTCATTGTGGTTACCTTAATATTTACCCCAGTTTGACTAAGTAAAAACCTAACTTGTTTCACCCTATATCACCTTGGTTTCCTCTACATATGTAAGATCTATGTCTCCTGTATTTAGTCCCTCTTTTTTGTCTGTTGTAATCTTTTACATAATGACATCAATGATTCCCTGTTTTGAGTAATTTTTTTTTAATTAATCTTATTTTGTTTTTGTGATTTCCCTATCTGAGTTGATATCAGGATGTTTTGTTCTGTGACCTTGTGTTGGTATCTGATATTATTGATTTTCTGACCAAAGAATTTCCTTTAGTAATTCTTGCAGTTTTGATTCGTTTTTTGCAAATTCTCTAAGCTTGTGTTTATCTGTAAATATCTTAATTTCACCTTCATGTTTTAGAGTTTTGCCGGATGTATGATTCTTGGCTGAGAGTTTTTCCTCTTTGAGTGCTCTATATACGTCATCCCATTGCCTTCTTGGCTGCATGGTTTCTGCCGAGTAGTGCAAACTTATTGATTCTCCTTTGTAGGTAACTTTTCGTTTATGCCTGGGTGCTTTTAAAATTTTCTCTTTATCTTTGGTTTTGGCAGGTTTGAGGATATGTCTTGGTGATTTTCTTTTGGGATCTATCTTGTATGAGGTTCGATGAACATCTTGGGTAGATACCTTTTCATCTTTCACGATGCCAGGGAATTTTTCTGCCATCAGATCTTCCACTATTCTCTGTGTATTTTCGGTTATCCCTCCCTCTTCCGGAACTCCAATCACACGCAAGTTATTCTTGATAGAGTCCCCCATGATTCTTAGGGTTTCTTCATAGTTTTAAATTCTATTTGATTTTTCTTCAACTATATTTGTGTCAATTGCCTTATCCTCCAGCTCCCCCACTCTGCATTCCAGTTCCTCGAGTCTGCTCCTCTGACTTCCTATTGAGTTGTCTGATTCTGTGACTTTATTGTTAATATTTTGGATTTCTGAATGCTATCTCTCTATGGATTCTTACAGCTTATTAATTTTTTCACTATGTTCTTGAATAATCTTTTGGATTTCTTCAACTGCTTTATCCGTGTATACCTTGGCTTTTTCTGTAGATTGCCTTATTTCATTTGTGAGGTCATTCCTGATGTCTTGAGGCATTCTGTATACAATTTTTTTATATTCTACATTTGGCAATTCTAGGAATGTATCTACATCCGGGAATGATTTTGATTCTTTGATTTGGGGGTTTGTAGAAGCAATCATGGTCTGCTTCTTCATGTGATTTGATGTTGACTGCTGTCTCTGAGCCATCTATAAGCTATTGTAATATTTTCTTTTATATTTGCTCACTGAGTCTTGTCTTCTTGTTTTGTTTTGTTACAATACACCCAGATGGGCTACTAGATTGTGGTATCGTGATTGCTGTAGCTTTTGAATCACTTACGTCCTGTTACCAGCTTGCCTGAGCTGTTCCCAGGTATGTAAGTGTATGAGTCCATTCACTATTCTTGAATAGAATCAGCTCAGGTGTCCTGATAGCTGGTCACCTAGTGTGTGGTGTAGGCTCTCACCTATTATCTTAGAGGAGTAGTGGTGATGGTTGTATGCACCAGTTTCTATTAGTGGCAGGGGGTCACATTTCGAGGAGGGCAGGATGCTGACAGCCTTCCTTCAAGTGTCAGTGAGGTAGGTGTGGCTCTATTCTCTAGAGTGCTCTGGTGGGTGAGCTCTGCAGCTGTATCTTAGGCACCCAATGCTAGGGTAGACATCACTATTCTCAGATCCCTCTAGCAGGTGGCTAGGTGGTGTGGGTGGAGTCTCAGCCCTCTTTTCACTGGTGTGGACCAGTGAGGTCTCTGTTTAATAGGTAGAGAGGTATCTGACCTCCAAAACTTGCCTTTCCACTGCTGAGCTAAAACAATTATGGTCAGATGTCTATCAGAATTGCCTTTGCATTATAATAGCCACCTAGTTACCTGTAGGGTGAAAGCCAAAGACTATGGGTCTCTTAATGCCTGGATGGAGCTGATTCTGTATTGTTAATTGCAGTTTAGGGAAGTCAGGGAAGGATTTTTTCTTTGATTGCTAAATGGTGCTTTTCTCAGGCCAGGAGAACGGGTTAGAAAAGAAAGAAGAAAAAAAATCGAGCAGTGCACTTCACTCTCTGGCACAGGGAATTCCAGTCTTAATGAAGCTGGCTGGGGCAATGAGGGGTGGAATCAGATATATAGAAGAGAGTAGCCTGGCAAAATATACAAAGTTACTTATGTTGTTTGGTGAGGACTGTTTTTTCTGAGATTCCAGAGCGTTGTGTAGCTTGCGTGTGCTGGCTGTATCCCTGCTGAGACTGTCCCAGAGGGTTAGGGTTGCGTCCATGCTCACACCATCTCAGGAAGCTGCAATCAGCTCCCCCACACTTAGTCCAACGCCCAGCACCAAGGTTTCCTTTCTGGGGTGCTGCACTCCAGGCTCCAAAACCAGTCGCTGCTTCCCCGTGGTTTTTCATTTCCCTGCCAGCCACGTCTGTGTGGAGCCTGCGTGTGCTGCCTGGGTCCCCTCCGAGGTTGGTCCTGAGGGTTAGGCCTACATCCGTGCTTCCCTGTCTCAGTAAGCCACAATCAGCCCCACCACTCTGGCACCAGGAAACTGCGAGGGCTCAAGGCTGTGGCGTGGGACACTGGCTCCGGAAGCGGTCGCTGCTGCAGTGTGGCTTTTCACTCCCCTGTCACTCAGGTCAACTCCTTAGTTCTGTGTTTGATGGTCAGGGTTTGTAGATTGTCCTTTATGTAATCAGTTCACTTGTTTTTTCGAGTCTTTGTTTCAAGAGGGATAAGCGGAAGCTTCTACCTAGTCAGCCATCTTGGTCCTGCCCCCGTGTCTGCCTCTTTATGTGATTTGATATTGACTGTTGTCTCTGAGCCATCTATAAGTTATTGTATTGGTTTATTTTATGCTTGCTTTTTGTATCCTAGCTTCTTGCTTTGTTTAGTTTTGGTATACCCAGATAAGCTGCTTGAGTGCACTAGGTTGATTATTTTCACCTTTGAAGCTCTAATGTACTATCACCAGATGGCTAGCACTGTTACCAGGTATATGAGCCTAGGAGTTCATTTACTTTTCTTGTATGGATTCAACTCAGGTGCCCAGGTAGTTGGTCATAAAGTGTAAGGTACAGGCTCTGTCCTACAGTCTTAGAGGGGCAGGGGTTATTGGTGTAGGCAGAAGTATCTGGCTGCAGTAGGTGGTCAGGCTCTGATCAAGGCAGGGGTCTGACAGCTGTCCTCTGAGTGTCTGTGAGGAAAGCACATCCCTGTTCTGTAGAGCACACGGGTGGGTTCTGCAGAAGGGCGATGGGTACCCAATGCTTTTGGTTGTAAGTTCTGGGCGGTACTACTTATCCTTGGAGCTCTGTCACAGGTGGCCAGGTATTGTGGGTGGAGCCAGCAGTCCTTAGGCCCCTGATGTGGGTAGGTGAAGACGCCGTTTAATAGGCAAAGCAGTGTCAAACATCAAACACCCATCTTTCCACTGTCCAGCTGAAACCATTGCAGTCTGGCAACAAGGGCCTATTCTCCTGAAATGGGCCCACACAGGTCCATGCTGGGGTGAAAGGTATTCAAAGCCCATGGACCGTTTGTGCCTGAACAAGAGCTACTTCTGTCCTGAGCTCCCCAGCTTAATTGAGCTGGCAGATTACCTTTCCCCCAGTTGTGAACTTATACCTTCTTCAAGGACGGAAGAATGGCTCAGAGTGGTACCGGGGCCTATCTCAGGCCCAGGGAAATTGACAGCCACTGAAGCCAGCTTGGGGGTTGGGGGCGTGGTAAAATAAACACAAGTAATTAGCTTTTGCTGCGAGTGCCATTCTTCTCTTGTTCTGGAGGTGTGAGTAGTCTGTGCAACTTGCTGTCTTTCCCTGAGTGAAGCGCCTCTGGAACGCTACTGCCAGCCCCACTGCACTCGCTCCAGGGAACGGTGCCTGAGGGTTCCTGGCTATTCAGGTCCAGTAACTCCTCTCCACTTCTGAATAGTCTCTCCCTCCCCCTGCCGTTGAGTCCGTTTTCTAACTTTGCCTTTGATGTTCAGGGCTCCTAGCTTGTCATAAATATAATTGCTTCACTTGTTTTTTCGGGTCTTTTTTCTAAGAGGGATCACTGGCAGCGTCTCACTACTCTGCCATCTTGGCCTCGCCTCTCTAATATAATCAACAATTTTTTTAAAAAAGAAAGAAAAGAGTGAAACCTGTAGAAACAACAAATAACAGAATGAGATCCACAGAAAAACTAGATATTGGAGCTATCAGACAAAGACACTGAAATAACTCTATTATGTTCAAAGAAATAAAGGCAAGACTTAGAAATTTGGCAAAAAACTAGAAACTACAAAACAGATCAACTTAGAAAGTCAACTGAAAACTATAGCTGAAGTTAAAATCTTAATGTATGTATATAACAGCAGATTACAAATGCTGAAGAGAGATTTAGTGGAAGACATGTTGGAAGAAAATAGAGGCATAGACAAAAGGAAAAATATATATAATATAAAAACAAATAAGATACAGAGAATACAATGAAAATATCCAGCATAAGATACTTTAAGAAGGAAGAAAAAGAATGAGGCAGAAAAACTGAGATTATGGCTGAGAAGTTTCCTCAAATGATTAAAGATATCAAGTTACAGATTCTAGAAGACTTACAAAACCCAAACCAAAAAAAAAAAAAAAAAAGGAACCAAGCCACTGCCGTCGAGTCGATTCCGACTCAAAGCGACCCTATAGGACAGAGTAGAACTGCCCCGTAGAGTTTCCAAGGAGCGCCTGGTGGATTCGAACTGCTGACCTTTTGCTTAGCAGCCATAACGCTTAATCACTACGCCACCAGGGTTTCCTTATAAGACCCATGTAGGGTAAATACAAAGAAATTCATAGTAGGACTGCTGAAGCTAAAGACAAAAAACCCCACAAAAAGCAAATAATTGAACACTACTAAAGAATGGAAGAGATTATCTTTAAAGGACAAACAAAAAAACTGACCGATGACTTCTCTACAGAAATAGTGAAAACCCTAAGACAATGAGATGATATATTTAAATTACAGAGAGAAAATCCATGGCAACCCAGAACTCTATGCTGAGGAAAAACATCCTTCATGAATGAGCAAAGACCTTTGTTTTCAGACAAACAAAACCTAGATAAGTTAACATCAGCATGCCCACATTAAAGAAAATTCCAAAGGTATTCTTCAAGCAGAAAGAAAATAAGGTGAAAGGCTTAAGATGCAAGAAGGAATGAAAGTTAATGAAATGGGTAAAAATAGAGGATTACTGACTGCATAACATAATAAGAATAGACTTTATTGGGTCTAAAATATGTAAGAAATTAAAATGTATGAGAACGACAGCATTTTGACTTTTATGGCTTTATGGTCAGGAAACATGCTGTGTAATATTTTGATGTCTTGGATTCTGTTAATGCTTGCTTTGTGGCCTAATACGTGGTCTATTCTCAAGAATGCTCCATGAGCGTTAGAAAAGAAAGTTTCCTTGACTACCGTTGGGTGAAGTGTTGTGTTTAAGTCTATGAGACCAAGTTGGCTGATTGTGGTATTTAGATCTTCCGTGTCTTTATTGAGCTTGTTTATGGATATCCTGTCTGTCATCAGAAGTGGTATGTTGAAGTCTTCGACTATTATTGTGGAGCTATTTCTCTTTTCAATGCTGTTTGAGTTTGTTTTATGTGTTTTGGAGCACTGTCATTGGGTATGTAAGTATTTATTATGATTTTGTCTTCCTGGTATATTGACCCTTTAATCATTATATAGTGTATTTCCTTTTCCTTTGTGGCGGATTTTACTTTAAAGCCTGTTTTATCAGAGATTAATATTGCCACTCTTATTTTTTATTGTTGTCTGCTTGATATATATATATATATATTTTCATTCTTTGAGATTTAGTTTGTTTATGTCTTTGAGTCTATGGTGTGTCTCTTGCAGTCTGCATACAGACGGATCATGGTTTTTAATCCATTCTGCTACTCTCTGTCTCCTTATTGGTGCAATTAAACCATTTACATTTATCGTAATTATTCATAGTTATGAGTTTAGTGCTGTCATTTTCGTCTTTTTTCTGTATGTCTTTTTGACATTTTCCTTATTCCACTTAATTTTCTCTGTTGAGTCGTTGTTCTTTGTGCATTTTCTTTCCATCCTCTTCATTTTTGTTGCCTTTGTATTTACTGCTAATTAATTTTTTCTGTGCTGAATCGTTTTTCTTTTTAGTCTTTCATCTTTTTCCTTGTTGTTGCTTTTGTATTTGCCGAAAATTTATGTTTTCCTTGTTTTTTTTTTTTTATTTTAATGTGTAGGATTGTTAGTTTCCTTTGGGTTACCTTAACATTTACCTCTGTTTTTCTAAATTTAAACCAATCTTTTATTTCTTTATATCGTCTTGACTTCCTCTCCATATGAAAGATCTATGACTACATTATTTAGTCCCTCTTTTTTGTCTTAATGTTGTCATCTTTTACAGATCGATGTCTCTGTTTCTACATTTTCAGTGTTTTAGCTTTGATTTATTTGTGACATCTCTACGTGGGTTGCTATCTGGTTGTTCTGTCCCGTGTTCTAGTCTTGGGTTGTTAGCTGATGTCATTGATTTTCTAACTGGAGAACTCCCTTTATTATTTCTTGTCATATTGGTTAGTTTTTTAAAAATTCCCTAAACTTCTGCTTATCTGGAAGTGTCCTAATTTCACCGTCATATTTGAGACACAGTTTTGCTGGATATATAGTTCTTGGCAGGCAATTTTTTTTTTTTTTTTTCCTTCAGGGCTTTGTATATGTCCTTCTTGCCTGCATGGTTTCTGCTGAGTAGTCCGAGCTTAGTCTTACTGACGCTTCTTTATAGGTGACTTTTTGTTTATCCCTAGCTACTCTTAAAATTCTCTCTTTATATTTGGTTTTGACAAGCAAGATTATAATATGTCCTGGTGACTTTATCTTGGCATCTACCTTGCGTGGGGTTCAGTAAGCATCTTGGGTAGATATCTTCTTATCTTTCACAAGATCAGTTAAGATTTTAGCCAGGAAGTCTTCAACAATTCTCACTGTGTTTTCTGTTATCCTCCACCCCCCACCCCGATTCTGGTGTTCCAATCACTCTTGATAGAGTCCCTCATAATTCTTAGCGTTTCTTCAATTTTAAAAAATTACTTTATCTGATTTTTCCTCAAATAAGTTGGCGTCAAGAGCTTTATCTTCAGTCTCACTAATTCTGACTTCCAGTGCCTCAATTCTGCTCCTCTCATTTTCTATTGGGTTGTCTAATTCTGAAATTTTATTGTTACTCTTTTGGATTTGCTTGCTGTCTTTCTATGGATTTTTGCAGCCTGTTACATTTGTCATTATAGTCTTGTGTAACTTTCTTAAGTTCCTCTATTGTTTTATCTGTGTGTTCCTTGGCTTGTTCTTCGTTTTGCCTGATCTCCTCCTGGATCTCTTGAAGGGCTTGGTCTATTAATCTTTTAAATTCTACCTCCAGTAATTCCTGGAATTTTTCTTCATTTGGAAGATTTCTTGATTTGTTGTTTTGGGAGCTTCCTGAATCCATCATGGTCTGCCTCTTTATGTTATTTGATATCTACACTTGTCTCTGAGCCAGCAATAAGTTATTATATTCATTTATTTCATGTTTGCTTACTGAGTCGGAACCTACTTGATGGCACTGGGTTTGGTTTTTTTGTTGTTGTTGTTGTTGTATTGTGTCCTAGCTTCTTGTTTTATTTTAATATGCCCAAATAGGCTGCTTGGTTGAGCTAGTTTGATTATTGGCACTCTTGAAGCTCTTACATCCTGTCACCAGGTGATCAGAGCTGTTAATAGGTATGTGAGCCTAGGAGCCCTTTTACTTTTCTTGTATGGATTCAGCTCAGTTGTCCATGTAGTCGGTCACCAAGTGTGTGGTTTAGGCTCTCACCTACAGTCCTGCATAGACAGGGTTGATTGGTGTAGGTACAGGTGTCTGCCTACTGTGGGGGGAATGACTGCCCCTGAGTGTCTGGGAGGAAAGCATGTCCCTGTTCCCTAGAGCACATAGGTGGGTGGGTTTTGCAGCCAGACCATGGGCACCCAATGCTGTTGGTTGTAAGTACTGGGATTCACCACTTATTCTTGGACTCCTGAATTGGGTGGCTAGGTGACGTGGGTGGAGCCACCAACCCTCAGGTCACTGATGAGGGTAGGTGAGGACCCTGTTTAATTGGCAGAACGTTGTAAAATATCACGAACCTGCCACTCCACTTTATAGCTGATACAGTTGAAAATAAAATTGTAGTGTGCTAATGAGGGCCTACGCTGTTGAAATGGGCCCACACAGGTCTATGCAAGGGTGAAAGGCATTCAGAGTCCTTGGACCCCTTATGTCTGTGCCTTCCCTGAGTTCCTAGCTTAGGGAAGCTGGCAGATTATTTTTTGTTGTTTGTTCCTGCTCCAGGGCATGTGATAGTTCCTACTTCTGGCCCAGAGGACCCAGAAATAGCCGAAGCTGGTCTAAGACTAAAAACAGAGAGGGAGGAAGCAGGTAAATGGGAGAGATGTTCTTCCCAAAGGGGATGATTTTTGATTTGTGTGGCATTTTAAATGCATGTACTTATCTTTTGCCAACTTGGCACTGCTTTTCACTGGTTCTGGAGGCTTGTGTAGACTTTCTACCACTCGGTCTCTTCTGATGTGAAAAACATGTCCCGAGCGTCACTGCTTGCGTCACCGCACATGCCATCCGATCCAGCCTGCAGGGTGCTGGTTTCTGCCGGGTCAGATCTGTCAACCTCTCACTGCTTCTGAACCACATCCCCCTCCCCCTGCCACTAAGTCCAATTCTGTGACTTCACCTTTGATGTTCAGGGCTCCTAGATTGTCATATATAATCGATTTACTTCTCTGGGTCTTTGTTATAAGAGGGGCTACACAAAGCATCTGACTATTCTGCCATCTTGGCCCCACCCCTACAAGAGACATTTTTCATCACATTCCTGAATCTGACACTATCACAGAAACTTATCTCTGAGAAAATGAAATAGGGATGAGGCAGTAGGCAGAACAAACCTGCTGGGTTGGAGTCCATTCTGATGCATAATGACCCTATAGGTCAGAGTAGAACTGCCTCATAGGGTTTTCAAGGAGCGGGTGTTGCATTTGAACTACTGGGCCAGAGTATATTTGGAGCACTGGTGGTGCAGTGGTTAAGAACTCAGCTGCTAACCAAAAGCTTGGCAGTTCGAATACATTAGCTGCTCCATGGAAACCCTATGGGGGCAATTCTACTCTGTCCTATAGCGTTGCTATGTGCTGAAATCCATTCACCAGCAATGGGTTTGGTTTTTTGGTTTACACGCCTACATGAGTAAAATTTGTCTTGAATCTCTAAACTTAATTCTAATGTGAGAATGAAATTGTAGCACTTCTCCATGAAGGTTTATCTTAAGTCATC
Organism: Loxodonta africana; assembly: GCF_030014295.1. Classification (NCBI taxonomy): domain Eukaryota; kingdom Metazoa; phylum Chordata; class Mammalia; order Proboscidea; family Elephantidae; genus Loxodonta; species Loxodonta africana. Next base: position 733,039 of record NW_026975359.1, on the reverse strand, counting down.
AGGATAAAAACGAAACCCACTGCTGTCGAGTCGATTCTGACTCATCCTGCCCCTATAGGACAGAGTAGAACTGCCCGATAGAGTTTCCAAGGGGCACCTGGTGGATTTGAACTGCCGTCCTCTTGGTTAGCAGTCGTAGCACTTACCCACTGTGCCACCAGGGTTTCCTCGTCAGGATAAGCCTGTGCTGGTTTATTGGGTACCTTCAGGAATTCTTCATCAGTTATATTCACATTAAGAAGGAAAAAAATATCAGAAGGAACTTCATACATCTTCACCCTTCATTTCATGCAAGATTCAAGTGTGTCAGTGAGGATGGTTGTGTGAAATTGATCCCTGGCACTCAATACTTCTGGAGCATTTCTGTCATTTACTTGTTTCTTTTAATGCTTCTGCAACAAGGAACTGCTTGATAATCAGTATTTGGCAGTATTTGTTTTATTGTGTTTTCAAAATATTCTCTTATGTAAATATCTTGTTAATAGCTGGTAGAGATCTATGCATGTCTATAAATTTATTTCTGAATCTTGGAGAATTGACTCATCAAATGAAAATGATGCTATATATTATTATACATAACAAACATAAATATATGGGCTGTGTTTACATTTTGTTGGTGACGTTTTAAGCTTCTGTTCTGGTATCTCCTTTTTGTGACTGGTCTTCAGCAATATTCTCTATGGAACCTAGAATCTGAGCGTGTGATTCCAGGATTGCATTCGTTGCTATAGCATGTGCTTCCCAGTGGGTATTAGAAAGACATTTTAATGCTGATCATGGCCTATGAACAGCTCATCGGTGAATAGAGATGGCAAAAAATTTGTAAAATATCTGAATAGAAGAAAAAAATCATTTTTTGGACAAAAATCCATTGTGATACATCCTACAAAATTAAGTGAATATGCAGCACCTTGGTATGAAAATGGCATATTCATTACATTCCAGAATTTTCTGTTGCATGCCTTTATAATGCAGTGACATTTCTCAGCATTGTCATAGGATTGGTCTCTGCACTTAGAAAAATCAATTTTGCAAGCTTCATCTAATTAGTGAAACACTTGGTTTGCAATGTCTTTGAGGGCTAATGCGATGTGTTCTCCTGACTCGCTTGGTGCATGTTATGCCTTCTTTCCCTCAAGTTCTTCAGTTTGTAATGGAAATGTCTAGCTTGTTCCTTTTATGCCATTGTACCTTTGGAAGCAGATAACTTGTGTCCTAGATTTCACAGATGAAGAGGGGTTTTTGAATTTTGGACTTGGACTTGATTTAAGACTTTTTCAATGCTATGATGGGATGAGGAAACCCTGGTGGCGTAGTGGTTAAGTGCTACAGCTGCTAACTGAAAGGTTGGCAGTTCAAATCTGCCAGGCGCTCCTTGGAAACTCTATGGGGAAGTTCTACTCTGTCCTATAGGGTCGCTATGAGTCAGAATCGACTGGACGGCAGTGGGTTTGGTTTTGGTTTGTGATGGGATGAATATGTTTTCCATTTGCAAGAATGTGATTTTGGAGGGGCCAAAGGGTAGAATGTCATGGATTGAATTATGTCCCCCCAAAATGTGTGTATCAACTTGGATAGGCCATGTGAGGTTGTCCTCCATTTTGTGATGGTAATTTTATGTTGAGAGGATTAGGGTGGGATTTTAACACCTCCCTGATTTGAGATACAGGGAGTTTCCCTAGGGCGTGGCCTGCACCACCTTTTATCTCCCAGGAGATGAAAGGATAGAGAGTTGGGGACCTCATACTACCAAGAGTAGAGCATGTCCTTTGGACCCGGGGTCCCTGCGCCTGAGAAGCTCCTTGACCATGGGAAGATGGAGGACAAGGACCTTCTTCCAGAATCAACAGAGAGAGAAAACCTTCCCCTGGAGCTGATGTCTTGAATTTGGACTTGTAACCTACTAGACTGTGAGAAAATAAATTTCTCTTTGTTAAAGCCATCCACTTATGGTATCTGTTGTGGCAGCACTAGGTGACTAAGGGAGCGATGATTTTAGCTTCTGTTTTGGAGTTTCCTTTCTGTATCTGGTCTTCAGCAATATTCTGTGTGGCGCCTAGAATTGTACTTGTTGCTATAGCATGTGCTTCCCAATGTGTATTAGACATTTTAATGCTAAATCATTGCCTGAATGTGTTTTAAGAACAGCTCATCAGTGAGTAGAGGTGGCAAAAAATTTGTAAAGTAACTGAATATTAGAAAAAACATCAATTGCTTTTGGACAAAAAAAATCTATTGTGATACATCCTACAAAATTAAGTGAATGTGCAGCACCTTGGTATGAAAAGGGCATATTAATTTCATTCCAGAATTTTCTGTTGTATGCCTTTGTAATGCAGTGACGTAATGGCAGCATTGTCATAGGATTGGTCTCTGCACTTAGAAAAATCAATTTTGCAAACTTCACATAATTAGTGAAACACTTGCTTTGCAATGTCTTTACCAGTATGATTTTTTAGATTTTTTAAGCTAGCAAATGTGATAAATCACCACACAGGTTTTCTATCTGTTGGAGATACGGATCTTTAAACAATCCTTAGCTGGCCTGTATGAGAAGGCTCAGAAGTGGAATCCACAGACAAAATCAAATATCGAGCTATACTTATTTCACTGACAGTAGTTGATTGAACTTCATCACTTATCAAGATTATAAATTTTTTACACATTATTTTAGAATTATGGGATGGATTGCCCTTTCCTGTGTTACCGTGTTTTGAGATGTGACTTGCTAAAAATAGATCAAATGAGCAGCAAGTTGAAGCCAACTTTAAAATTTTCCATTTCGTGGGGACCCAAAGACTTCATTTCTTTTTCACGAAGATAGTCCACTTTCAGTGATTGTTATGACAACAACGACACATTACAAAATGGCTTTTCAATACTGATGTTCATTAATTTGTGATTCCAGTTCATAAATTAAGCCAGAACAATGTGTTTGGTTTAAATATGATAACATAATCTCTGTGAATTGAACTATTTTCATGTTTACCGATCCTATTCAATTTGCACCAATTGCTAAATTCATCTGTAACAATTCGAGAATTAAATGAGGATGACGGGTTTGTTTGTTTGGTTAGTAGGTTTGCAAACAAAGCAGTACACAGAGCTGACTGATGGAGATTGCAGTAGCCACTCCCTCTTATAATTTTCATCATTAACTTTGCACTCTAGAAAAAATTCTGGCTGCAGAACTTTGTTTACCGTCCAGGAATTTTCAACACGAATTTACAAGTGGACAACTGTGATGTTGACAATCACTTGGGCCTCTTTTGATCCAGTAATTTACTTCATTAGAAGAAAATTATTCCACAAGGCAGGATCTGCATTTCTGTTATTTATGGGGTCTGCAGATGTGACAATTTAATATTCTTAGTTTCACTTTCTAGATCATTACTAATTTCTTTTTTTTTTTACTACAGCAAGAAATGGATGCAGAATTTGGAACAAATTCTGTTATATTTGTATTGCCATCGTTAATTTCAGCACTAGTGGTACTAGTAGGATGATTCCCACCCATTAAGCACGTACCTTTAATGGAAGAAGTCTCTGCTGATTTATTACATTCTAAAAACGAATTTTGGAATAGTCTTTAGGGATTCACAGATCATTTTCTTTTTATCTTCTGCAGGCTTCCATTTTTGCACTGCACTTAGTTATTGCCGTTTCATTTTGCCTGGATTGAAAATTATGTCACTTTTTAAATTTGATTCTGCCATAACAATAAATTTGAATAATAGAAAATAAATTTATAAAACCAGAAGTTTATAAAATGAAATTTACTTTAGAATTTAGACATTAACACAAAAAAATTTATATTTGAAAATTAAATAACTCATTGCTGTGGATTAAATTTTAACTAACAGTGACCCTATTGGACAGAATAGAACTGCACAGTAGGGTTTCTAAGGAGAGGCTGGTTGAAACCTTTTAGTTTCAGCCAGGCTTTTAACCACTCTTCCACCAGGGCTACATTTGAAAATTAGTAAGTAAAAACGTTAATTTGGACCATGAGATTTTGTTCTTCAGGTCTTAGATAGTCCAAAGAAATAGTACATGATATCCTTCTCCATGGACTAATTCCTTCTGAAAACAGGTCCAAAGTATGTAGGATGTAGTCTAGCCATTTTGCTTCTAGGCTAGGGTACATTCTGGTTATACTTCTTTCAGGATAGATTTTTTCGTTCTTTTGGCAGTTCATGGTATATTCAGAATTCTTCACCAACACAATTAAAAGGCATCAATTCTTCTAGAGTCTTCCTTATTCATCGGCCAGCTTTCCCACACATACGAGGCCACTGAAAACACCTTGGCTTGGATCAGTTGCATCTTAGTTTTCAAGGTGATGTCTTTGCTTTTCAACACTTTGGAGGTCTTTTGCACCGATTTGCCTGATGGCAGTGCATCTTTTGATTTCTTAACTGCTGTTTCCATGGGTGTCGATTGTGGATCCAAATAAAATGAAATCCTTGACAACTTCTATCTTTTCTCCGTTAATCATGATGCTGCTCATTGATCCAGTTGTGAGGATTTTTGTTTTCTTTATGTTGAAGTGCAATCTCTACTGAAGGCCGCGGTCTTTGATCTTCATCAGTAAGTGCTTCAAGTCCTCTTATCTTTTAGCAAGCAGGGTTGTGTCATCTGCAAAATGCAGGTTGTTAATGAGTCTTCCTCCAATCCTGATGTCGTGTTCTTTGTATAGTCCAGCTTCTCAGATTATTTGCAGATTAAATAAGTATTGTGAAAGGATACAACCCTGACACACACCTTTCCTGACTTTAAACCACGCAGTATCACCTTTTTCTGTTTGAACGTCTACCTCTTGATCAGGTTCCTCATCAGCATAATGAAGTGTTCTGGGATTCCCACTCTTCGCAATGTTATCCATAATTTGTTATGATCCAAGCAGTCAAAGGCCTTTGCATAGTCAATAAAACTCAGGTTTAAACATCTTTCTGGTATTCTCTGCTTTCAGCCAGAATCGATATGACATCAGCTGTGATATCCCTTCTTCCATGTCCTCTTCTGAATCCTGCTTAAATTTCTGGCAGTTCCCTGTCAATGTACTGCTGCAGCTGCTTTTGAATGATTTTTAGCAGAATATTACTTGCATGTGATATTAATGATATTGTTTGACAATTTCCACATTTGGTTGGATCACCTTTCTTAGCAATAGGTGTAAATATGGATCCTTTCCAGTTCATAGGCCAGGTAGCTGTATTCCAAATTTCTTGGGATTAGACAAGTGAGTGATTCCAGTGGTGCATCCATTTGGTGAAACATCTCAGTTGGTATTCCGTCAATTCTTGGAGGCTTTTTTTTCTCACCAATTCCTTCAGTGCAGCATGGACTTCTTCCTTCAGTACCATCGGTTTCTGATCATATGCTACTTCCTGAAATGGTTGAAGGTCGACCAATCCTTTTTGGCATAGTGACTGTGGGTATTACTTTCATCTTCTTTTGATGCTTCCTGCGTCGTTTAATATCATACTCGTAGAAACCTTCAGTATTGCAACTCAAGGGTTGAATTTTTTCTTCAGTTCTTTCAGCTTGAGAAATGCTGAGTGTTCTTCCGTTTTGGTTATCCATCTCCAGATCTTTACACATGTCATTATAATACTTTTTCTTCTCAAGCCACCCTTTGAAATCTTCTGTTCAGCTCTATTACTTCGTCATTTCTTCCTTTCACTTTAGCTACCCGACATTCAAGAGCAAGGTTCAGAGTCTCTTCCGACATCCGTTTGGTCTTTTCTTTCTTTCCTGTCTTTTAAAGGACCTCTTGCTTTCTTCATGTGTGATGTCCTTGATGTCATTCCCCAACTCACGTGGTCGTCAGTCGTTAGTGTGTAACATGTAAAATGTATTCTTGAGGTGGTCTCTAAATACAGGTGAGATATACTGAAGGTTGTACTTTGGCCCTTTTTGACTTATTCTAATTTTCTTCAGTTTCAACTTGAACTCCCATATGAGCAATTGACAGTCTGTTTCACAATCGATCCCTGGCCTTGTTCTGACTGATGATATGAGTTTTCCCATCTTCTCTTTCCACAGATGTAGTCAGTTTGATTCCTGTGTATTCCATCTGGTAAAGTCCACGTGTATAGCTGCCGTTTATGTTGGTGAAAAAAAAATAGTTGGATGAGTCACTGGTCTTGCAAAATTCTTTCATGAGATTTCTGGCATCATTTCTATCAGCAATGCTGTATTTTCCAACTACTTTTCCTTCTTTGTTTCCAACTTTAACATTCTAATGACCAGTAATTATCAATGCATCTTGATTGCATGTTTGATCAATCTCAGGCTGCAGAAGTTGTTTAAAATCTTCAATTTCTTTGTCTTTGGCATTGGTGGTTGGTGCATAAATTTGAATAGTCATATAAACTGGTCTTCCTTGTAAGTGTATGGATATTAGCCTATCAGTGACAACATTGTACTTCAGGCTAGATCTTGAAATGTTCTCTTTGATGATTAATGTAACGTCATTCTTTTGACTCTGGTGGAATATCCGTGTTTGTAAGACTGCTCAGAGACTGTTTCACCAGAGAGTTTTCTGGTACTGCGATATCTACCACTAATCTCTGTGATCCCTGTGAATTGGCAAAATAAGAATAGTGCTATAGATTTCTTCCAAATACAGAAAACATAATTATGAAAATGTTCTTGCTATTGATTATGTTCTTTATCAATCCGTTCTGATGGGATTTTTGATACTTCACTCGAAAAATGAGTCCAAGGTACTGTGATGTGATTGTTTACTTCGTGTGGCCTTTCTAGCCATGGTCTTATAACATCTACCCTGGTACTTGGGCAGGACTGTGTGATAGGGTAATTGTGGCTCACCAAGGGGATTGTTTAGTTTTCCCTTCAAAGAGAACCAGTTCCAGAGCAAAGAGGAGGATTCAACTCCCATCAAGGAAGAACAGCCAGGAGCTGAGCATATATTATGGACCTGAGATCCCTGCACTGAGAAGCTCCTAGAAGCAGAGACTGAGATAGAGAGAGGAAGCTGTAACCCTGAAGACGGTAAGATGCCATGGCAGGAGAGACCAAGCAACAGGGACCCGGCTATAGGAGATGATGGCCCAGGGAGAAGGAAAGCTGAGTGCCTTTGGAGAGAGGCCCAAGGCCAGGCAGAGGCACACCTATGAGCACAGGAGGGGAGAGGCTGTCCCAATAGAAGAACTGTATTCTGAGTGTCTTTGAGCCTGAGTTATAACTGTTACTTCCCTAATAAACCCCATAATCATGAATATGGACTGTGAGCTCTGTGTGGCCGTTGCAATGAATTATTGAACCCAGCAGAGAAGTAGGGAGTGCTGTGTGAGGGACAGTTGGTGTCAGAGTTAGTGAAGATGGTGGAGAGAGGATAGTTTTTTCACCAATGCCTTCAATGCAGCTTCGATTTCTTCCTTTTATACCATCAGTTCTTGATCTTATGCTACCTCTTGAAATGGTTGAAAATTATCCAGTTCTACTGCAGTACTATATTAATATCAGACAAATTATACTTCAGAAAAAGGAGTATTATTGGGAATAGGTAGGGACATAACATAATAAAGGTTCACTTCTCCAAAAAGATACAACCATCCTAAATGTGTACATATTTAACAACAGGGCTCCAAAATACAAAAACTAATAAATCTGAAAGGGGACATGGACAAATACGCATTTGTAATTGGTATCAGTACTTTTCTATCAATAATTAATAGAGCCCTGCTAGTCGAAGTCCAAAGCATCTGTATGAACCACTCATGGATGTCTATGTGTCTGTGTATGTATATAGTATAAAGACAAGTAATACAGAAATAAACATAGAGTCCTTGGGAGGTGCAAACGGTTAATGCATTCAGCTGCTAACCAAAATGTTGGAGGTTTGAGTCCACCCAGAGGCACTTCGGAAGAAAGGCTTGGCGGTCTACTTTTGAAAAATTAGCTGTTGAACTGACACACTTGAGTGTCACTACTACTCTGACACACATGGGGGGAGGGGTCACCATGAGTCAGATCAGCTTGATAGCAATTGAATGATTTTTTTATTCATTCTGCCAGTGTTTGTCTTTTAATTGGTATCTTAGGCTGGGTTCTCTAGAGAAGCAAAACCAGTGAGATATATATATGTATGTATTTATATATAAATAGATTTATATCAAGGAAATGGCTCCCAAGGCTATAGAGGCTGGTAAGTCTCAAGTCCATGGGTCAGGCTGGTGGCTTCTCCTGACTCACATAGATGCAGGGACTGCAGAACTCAAGATCTGCAGGTCATACAACAGGTCTGTGGCTCACAGGCTGCAAAGGCTGACAAATCTCAAGATCGGCAGGTAAGCTGGCAGGCCGTGCCTCACAGACTGCGGAGGCTGATGAATCCCAAAATTGGAAGGTAAGCTGAGAGTTCGAGTCCCAAAAATTTGAGATCAGATGACGAGGAGCCAGCTGCAGGATTCAGAGTGAGCAAAAGCTCAAGAGCCTTGCCAGAAAGTCCACCTATATTGGATGCAGTCCACACCCCTGAGGAAACTCCTTTACATCTGATTGGCTACTCACAGCAGATCCCATCATGGAGGTAATCACATTATATCACATCTCATCATGGAAGTGATTGCATCGTTTTACGACTGCTAAACTACATCATAACTGCCAAAGCACTGAGAATCATGGTCCGACAAAGTTGACACACAACTTTAATGATCCCAATTGTGAATTTAATCTATTTATATTTAAAGCGATTAATGATAAGGAAGGACTTATATCTTCTACTTTGTAATAGTAGGTCATATACGTACTTTGTTTCTCATTTTCTTCACTACTGTCCACTTTTGTGTTTGACTGATTTTTTTTTCAAGTGTACAATTTTGATCCTCTCCTTGTTTCCTTTCCTTATATTTTTTAACTTCTTAGTGGTGAGCATGAGGATTACAATTAATATCTTATATTTATAACAATCTTCTTTTAATTAATACAAATTTAGCTTCAACAGTATAGAAAATTCTGCTTTTATTCAGCTCAGTTACCTCCCCTACTTACGTTGCTGGTACAAAAATTGCATCTTTATACATTGTGTGTCCATTAAGAGAGATGTGTAAGTATTTTTATGCATTCGTGCTTTAAATCATATATGAAAAAAAGAGAGGCGTGATATAAAAATATTACTGACTTTGTTTTATCTAAGTAGTTACCTTTACGGAGTCTTTGTTTCTTTTTATGGCTTCCAGTTACTGTCTAGTGTCCTTCCATGCCAGCCAGAATGATTCCCTGTGGCATTTCTCATAAGGCAGTTCTGCTGCTAACACACTCCCTCAGGTTTTGTGTATCTGGGCATGTCTTAATTTCCCCTTCATTTTTGAAAGATAGTTTTGCTAGATATTGACATCTTGGTTCATAGTTTTGTTTCTGTATTTTTTTTCCAGTATCTTAAATACATCATCCCACTATTTTCTCATCTCAATGGTGTCTGATGAAAAATCAACAGTTAAACTTGTTGAGACTCTCTTCTTGTACATTAGGGTCACTTATCTCTTGCTATTTTCAAGTTTCTGTCTTCGTCTCTTGACATTTTGATTATGTCTCTCTGTGGATATCTATGTATTTATTGTCCTTTGAGTTTATTGAGCTTCTTGGATATCTAGATGACATTTGGGAACCTTCCAGTCATTACGTTTTCAAATATTCTTTCTGTCCTTTCATCTTTCTTTCCTTTCTGGGACTCCTTAATGAGTATATTGGTATGCTTGATGTTGTCCCGCAGGTCCCTTAGGCTCTGTTCATTTTCTTCATTCTTTTTCCTTTATGCTCCTCAGTTAGAACAATTTCAGTTGTGCTTTTTCAAGTTTACATTTTCCTGCTTTCTTGCTCAAATCTGCTGTTGAGCTCCTCTAATGAAAATTTTATTTCAGCTATTCTACTTTTCAGCTCTATAATTTCTATTTGGTTCTTTTGTATAATATTTCTTTATTAATATTTTCTACTTGTTCATGCATTCTTTTGGTTTCCTTTTTTTTTTTGTCTATGGTTTCTTTAGCTCTTTGAGGAAATTTAAGACAATTGGTTTAAAATCTTTGTCTAGTAATCCCAATATCTGTGTTTCCTTAGGGATGCTTTCTGTTCATTCTCTTCTTTCTTTCTTCTTAACAAATGAACCATCCTTTTCTTTTTCCTTTTATGACTTAAAATAGTGTGTTGAAAACTGGATATCTTAAATATTATAATGTAACTCTGGAAATCAGAGTCCCTCCAGTCATTAGGGTTTGCTTTTTTTTTTTTTTAATTGTTGAGGACCAGTCATCCATTTGCTTAGTGATGTTTCCAAACTATTTCTGCAAAGATTGTATGTCTTCTCATGTGTGGACACTGAAGTTCTGTTCTGTTATGTCAGCAGTCAGTTCATGACCTGACAGTGATTTCTTTAAATGCTTGTAGCCAAAAAGAAAAAGGAACATTATCCCAGTCTTTGCAGATTGGCTCTGAACTGGGGTGTTCTTTCAGTGCTAAGCAAAAGCGCCTAAAACTCTGCCTTAGCCTTCACTTCCTGCCCCCGTGGAGCCCAAAGATCAGCCAGAGGTGCAAGCCTAAAGCTTTGTCAGGATCTTTATGAGCATGTCTTCATCCTTAGGCAAGAATATTGCACTCCAGATTCCTCAGTATATGTGGTAGCCCTTCAAAGCCCTTAAACCACCAACCATTGTCCTCTCAGCCCCCTTTTTTCCAAGCTTTTGGATGTCTCTGCTGTTTTCTCTGTCCTTCATCCTTTGACCCTGGAGGTAGGACCAATTCTTATACCTTCGTACTGCTCAGTTTCCATTACATCATACATTTTTTCTTATGTGCTGATGAGTCAATTCTGACTCATAGTGACTATAGGATGGAATAGAACTTCTCCAAAGGGTTTCTAAGGCTGTAATCTTTATGGAAGGAAATCGTCATATCTTTCTCCTGTGGAGTAGTTGGTGGATCAAATCAAAAGGTTTAACAGCTGAGTGCTTAACCACTGCACTACTGGGGCTCCTTTTGACATCATGCATCATAATAGATTTTTAACACACCCCTCAGAAACATAGAAGTCCATAAATTGTCAAGGGTACAGAAGATTTAACATGTATAAAAATACCAAATTGATATATGTGTATGTGTGTGTATTATCTAACCACTAAAGAATATACATTCATCTCATGCACATACATAGTGTTTATAAAAATTGACTGTATACTGTGTTACAAAGCAAGTCTCAACAAATTTCAAGAGTCTGCAATAATATAGAGGATACTGTGTAAGTACAGCATAATTAAAAAAAAACATATTAGAAAAAGAAAATACAAAATCTCCATGTGCTTGGATATTTTAAAATACTAGGCATTAAAAAAGACATCATAATGAAAATTAGAATATATTTTGAAGTGAACAATTATGAACATAGTGCATATAAAAATTGGTGCAGTACAGACAATATAATATAGGAAACTTATAGCCTTAAAAATATAATTGGAAAGAACAAATTTTGAAAAATAAGTGAGTTAAACATCCATTCAAAATGTTGGGAAAAAAACAGAAACAAACATTCATAGGAATTTTTGTTTCTATTAATGATTGGATACATGCAACAGACGATCAACAAAGACTAAAGTTGATTCTTAGAAAATGCTGGTAAAATTGACAAACTTTAGGCAAGATTGATCAAGTGAAAAAGAATGAAGGTATAAATAACGAATATCAGGAATTAGAAAGAAAATGACTACAGATCTTGCAGAACTTAAAGATAATGTGAGAATGTTATGAACCATATTAGCTAATAAATTTGCAAATTTAGGTAAAGTAGGCAAACGTATCATACCATGTAAGTTAATAACAACGATTCAAGAAGAAACAGGAAGCAAAAGTAATTCCACAATTGTTAATAGAATTGAATTAGAGCTCAAACTATTCTCAAAAAGAAAACTTCATGTCAGATGGCTTTTCCTGCAAATTCTGCCAAATATTCAAGAAATACTTCACAAATTCTTCAATATGAAATGAAATATATGCCCAAACTCATTTTATAAAGCTTGTAGAATGAATATTGATACCAAAACCTGACAAGAGCAGCACAAGATGTGAAAATTACAGGCCAATGTCACTGATGAACATAGATGCAAAATATAAAAAGAAATAGGCAAAACAAATCCAGCAATACTCTAAAGAAGAATATAGTATGACCAAGTTGGGTCTATCCCAAGAATTCAAGGTTAGTTTAACATTCAAAAATGAATCAGTATAATTTGCCATATGTACAGGAAAAATAAATGTGGTTATATTAATAGGTGTAATAAAATAAGTATTTGATAACCTCCAGCATCCACTCATGTTTTTTAAAAGAACATCTAGCATGCCATGAGACCAGAAGAACCAGAAGGTTCCCGGCTACTGTCACTGAACATTTTGATCAAAGAGTCCACAGCAAAGCCCTGATCAAAAGGGGGAAAATGCAGAACAGAATTTCAAATTCTCATGAACCCTAGACTTTTTGGAGCCATTGAGGGTGAATGAACTCCTGAAACTATTGCCGTGAGATAATCTTTAAACATTACACCAAAAGCATTCCCTTGAATCATCTTAAAACTGAAGTATAAAAAAGAAAACACCATACTGTTGCTGTTGAGTTGATTCTGACTCAGAGACCCTATAGGACAGAATAGCACTGCCCCATAGAGTTTCCAAGGTGCAGGTGGTGGATTCAAACTGCTCTTCTTTTGCCTGGCTACCGTATCACTTAACCACTGTGCCACGAGGGCTCCAGAACATTAGCTACTTAACTAATAAAAATGGTCTACCTTGAGCATATGCTCTTTTAAGAACTGTCTATATGGCATCAGATTGACAACAGCTACTGAAAAGATTAGATAGGAACCTTAAGGAGCAGTGGGTTTATGCTAATGACAGAGGAACTACTCAGAAAAGGAGGGTGAGAATGGTTGCACAACTTGAATGTAACCGATGTCATTAAATTGTACAGGTAGAAACTGTTAAGTTGGTGTATGTTTTGCTGCATATATTCTCAACCACAAAAAACACATTTACAGGTAATAATTAACAAAAAATGTCAAGGACAGCTAAATATTTTGAAAATAAGACAGAGTTGCATGTGAGGGAATGAGTGGGGTGAGCTGTTTTAGATTAATAGTTAGTAAAGGCTTATGGGATCAGGATATTTGAGGAGATAACTGACCTATATCAAAGGAGAGAATAGCTGTATGAAGTTCTGGAGGGAGGATATTGCCAATAAAGGAAAGAGTTGTTTCTGAGGCCCTTAAATAACCAAGTGTTCTGGCATGTTTTGAGGAAGCTCAGGAAATAAGTCATGGCTAGTGTGGAGTGAACCGAGGGAAGACTGTTAGGAAATGAGGTTAGTATGGTGGGCAAGCCCCGCATCATGAAAGACCATGGGAAGGATTTGGGAATTTTTCCTAATTGCCATGAGAAGCCACTGAGGTGATGCTGTTATGTAGACTGTAAGAGGGAAGATCGGTGGCACGGAGTCCAGTTTTAACCAAGAGATGATGGTGGCTGTAAGGTGGAGGTAGTGAGAAGTGGATAGAGTCAGGATTTATGTTAAGGTAGTGCCAAGAGTCCAGAATATGTGTCAATGGATTGGATGCAAGATTTGAATAAAGGAGAGAAATCAAGGATGATTTCTAGGTTTTTGTCCTGAACAACCCAGAGGATAGTGAGAACATTTGCTGAGATAAGGAAGACTGGGAGGTAGATAAGACACTTGGACGAAGAATTTTATTTGAACCACATAAAGTTTGAGATGCCTAGTAGACATTCAAGGGAAGATGTGAGGTCAGCCATTGGTGAAGGAACAACAGGGCAGAGTATGTAAATGAGGGTATCCTAGGGCTCAGGTGGAATTGACTGCCATGAATTGGCTCAGATAACCTAGATAGTGAGAAGTAATGAATGATGTTACTTAAACAGGGCATGGAAATCAATGAAAAAGGTTTGGGAGTGGCAGGGAGGCTAAGGTAGAGAAGTTTCTCTCTTCCTAAACCTGATTGGCTGGATTTGAAGACATCATAAGTTCGTGTATGAGAAATATCCAGCAAATTACCAGTTGATTTAATAAATTGATAACAAAGTCCACCTTTCAGCCAAAGATTGAAAAACAAACAAACCAATTGCCATCCAGTGAATTCTGACTCTTAGCAACCCTCTAGGACGGAGTAGAACTACCCCATACGGTTTCTAAGGAGCAGCTGTTGGATTCAAACAGCAGACCTTTTGGTTAGCAGCTGAGCTCTTAACCACTGCACCACCAGGCTCAAACCAAGAATAACACAGATGAGGAACTTACTCCTTAGTTCAATCAAGTATGTAGATATTCAAATTTGTGATTTTGGAGATTCCCCCTCTTTTTTTTCAAAGTGGGGGGCATTGAGATGGAGGATTTTCCTATGACCACCATCCTAAGGGATTTAATTAACCCATAGTTGAGACATTGTAAACATCTCAAGAAATTATTACCTTTGAGAAACTTGAGGGTGAGTAGGCATATCACCTGGCTCCTCTTAAACTCCTTTTAAAAACCTGACTTGAAGACTCACCTGCCTTTTTGAATAAGTGCCAGCTTGAATAGGCAGGGTTCAGGGAATTGCCAACCAAAGGTATGGTTTCTCCAGAGGCCTCCAAGGGGTGTAAAAGAAGAGTGGAGCCAGACCCCGCGCTTGGGACACACCCTTGGTAGGAAATATTTGAGTGTGTGTGTGGTGAGGGGAGCACTCGGTGTGGGAGAGTGGGGTGGGTGGGTAATAGGGAAATGCCTGTTTTTTTTTTTTTTCTGGTTTTAAGAAACAGTTTTTTACTTTTTTTTTTTTTTTAATTACAACGAACAGTTCAGTGGAGACATGTTCCTTATCTGCAGGGGCTAGTGGAATTGCTGATAGCTGAGAATGTAGCCTGCTCCCCAAGTGCGAGTTGGCATTTTGGAGAGAAAACTTGATATTTGGAGCACTGACTGGCACTGCGTTTTCTAAATAATTAAGGGTGGTGGGGTGGTGGTGCGAGAAAGAGGATGGTCTATGAACACTGACCCTGGAAAATTAACCCGAGTGTGTGGGTTGTGGATAACAGGAAAAGAACATCACCCGCAAATGACAGCAGTGCCTTTATTTATTTATTTATGCTTCTTTTTAGTTCTGAGTTGTTTTTAAGCCACAAATTAATGGGGCCACCATGAGTTTTCAGAGAATGAGTTTTACAAAAATCTAAGTGTTTTAAATATTGCAAGGATTTACTTATATATGCTGTATATGAGAAAAGTCCTTCCAGTTATAGGGAGGAGAAAGAAAGTATATTCAGGAATTAAATTTTCACAGTTCTCTGAATTCTTATATTTCTCTTGTTGTCCATTTTTCTTTTTTTGTCCTTCATCCACCCCTTCCACCTTGACCCACTGTCTTCATCATCTAGTGCTGCCGTAACAGAAATACCATGAGTGGATGGCTTTAACCAAGAGAAATGTAATACCTCACATTAAAGTAGGCTAATAGTCCAAATTCAAGGCATCAGCTCTAGGGGAAAGCTTTCTCTCTCTTTCGGCTCTGGAAGAAGGTCCTTGTCCTTAGCCTTCCCATGGTCAAGGAGCTTCTCAGGTGCAGGGACCCTGGGTCCAGAGGACATGCTCTGCTCCTGGTGCTGCTTTCTTGATAGTCTGAGGCCCCCAACTCTCCGCTTGCTTCCCTTTCCTTTTACCTCTTGCGAGATAAAAGGTGGTGCAGGTCACACCACAGGGAAAGGTGACCTGAGTGAGGGTGGTGTTACAATCCCACCCTAATCCTCTTACAGTAAAATTACAATCACAAAATGAAGGACAACTAGGCAATAGTGGGAATCATGGCCTAACCAAGTTGAAACACACGTTTTTTAGGGTCATAATTTAATCCAAACCAAATCAAACTTGTCACCATCAAGTTGATTCCAACCCATAGAGACCCTAGTTGATATTAACTCATAGAGACCCTATAGCATAGAGTAGAACTACCTCATAGAGTTTCCAAGGTCTAGTTGGTGGATTCGAACTGCTGACCTTTTGGTTAGCAGCTGAGCTCTTAACCACTATGCCACCAGGCCTCCTCTTGATCCACAGTCCACCCTAATTCACCACTGTGTTAGAAAAAGGCTTTGCTATTCTGAAATAAGAACTTTTTACTATACTTTTGTGTTCGTGGTTGCTTTTGGTATGTCTTTAAGCACTGAACAGTTAACTCATACCCATTAAAAACCCATTGCCACTGAGTCTATTCCAACTCATAGCGGCCCAATAGGGCAGAGCAGAACTGTGCCATAGACTTTCCAAGGAGTGCCTGGTGGATTTGAACTGATGACCTTTTGGTTAGCAGCCATAGCTCTTAAACAGTACACCACCAGTGTGGGAGGGGTTTAATTGATAACATGATGTCTGGGCTCCAAGGGAGATGGAATGGATGTGCAGGAGAAGGGCATGCAGAGTCAGCCTGTATAGTCCCCTGAACTCTGTTCAAGATCATAACACACCTCAGTAATCACTTGAATCTAAACATACAACTTTAACAGTTGATATAAATGACTTTACACATGAATTTTGGAACGCAACTATTTCTCAATGGAAGTTTCTTCAACTAAGCTGTTTGTATTCCCTTAATAATTGTGAAAGCTAACATTTATTGTGTTCATTCTGTGTGTAAGGCCTTTTTCTAAGTGCCTTGTGTGTTTTATTTAACCTGCGTAACAACCTTTTGAATAAGACCCATTTTAGAAATGGGAAACTGAGGCAGTGAGAGGTAAAGTAACGTGCCCAGATCAACCAGCTGATAGATTGAGTTAGGATTTAAACCCAGGCAGTTTGTTTCAGAATTTGCTTATGTAATCACTGTACATGACAGCAGTGAGCCCTAGTGGCTGTGTGGCTAAAGAACTTGGCTGCTAACTGAAAGGTCAGTGGTTCGAACCCAACCGCCTCTCTGCAGGAGTCAGATGTGGCAGTCTGCTTCAGTGAAGACTTACAGCCTTGGAAACCCTATGTGGCAGTTTTACTCTGTCCTTTGGGGTCACTATGAGTTAGAATCGACTTGATGACAGTGGGTTTTGGCACATAATACTAATGTGCAGTGTATTCTGTATGCCGTGTATATGTTCAGAAACTAATTTTCCGAACATTTATGCCATATATAGATTACCAATCCAG